>NW_022145612.1:12363137-12725637 GCF_000002235.5 Strongylocentrotus purpuratus | reverse complement strand
GAGATAGAGAAATAAAGAAAAAGGGGGAGAAGAAACTGTTCGCGCGCGTATGTGTATGTGTGTTTTGTGCGTTCGCGTGCGTGCGTGCGTGTGTGTGTGTGTGTTTGTATATGTTTATGTTTTTCTATCGCTTATGTGTGTGCTTGTGTGTGTAAAAGAGAGCGAGAGAGAAAAAGAGAGAAAAATAGAGAATGAGAGGAATGGTATATTCATTTCGATGCTTTGTTTATTCCTTCATTTAAAATAAGCATGACTTGGCATTTCCATAATGAAGAGCAACTCCCCCCCACCCCCTCCAATCCTAAATTAGAAACGGTGTTTAGTTGATGGATGGTATGCCATTCTCAACTGGCTGATGATAAATCTAGATATTCTCTGGGATATTTTGATATATCTCCTCATTGGAAGCAGAGCTCTTAATCCAAGTAAGTATAGGCAGTTGTTCATTTGTTTTATCGGGGGGGGGGGGGGGATTCTAAGCACTGAGGCGGAATTGATTCATATCGCACGGTCCCTAATGCACGCGTTTGTAACTCCGACTTTTTCTATTTATTGTGTTTGTCTGACGTTATTTCTATATTCTTGAATTAAATTGAATTGAATTTATTTTCTTCTGCAACAAAACAAATCAAATTACATTTCAGCGATACAAAATTTATACAAAATATAAAGAACTTTTTGAACGTGTATACAATATAATAATTATATAAATTTTGACATTAAAACAAAATGTAATTTATAACACACTACCAATAATTATTCTTTTGGAAATCTGCAGAAGGGTTATCACAGTTAAAACGCCTGCTTGATTGCGTGATAGTCCGGGGTGGGGAGTGGGCGGATGCTTAATAAAAATGTATGTATTAAGCAGGGGTGGCAATTTCTTTTCATGGCTGGGGGGACGAATTTTGAAGGATATTATGCGAGTGAGCGTAGCGACCGAGCGAAAAGATTTTTTGCATTTTTATTAGTCTAAACGCTGCACTCGTGGGTCCTTCTGGGCCAAAAAGTGTGTTGTAGTCTTTAGTCAGTAATTGATAAACTTTTTTTTACACTTTTTCAAAATATCTGGGGGGGGGGGACGATATCCCCCTAAAAAAACATTGAGGAGAAGGGGACGTGTCCCCGTCCCCCCTCCCCCCCCCCCCCCCCAGAATCGCCGCCCTTGGTATTATGAAGAGTATACATTATATCAAAATTGTACTCCACTATCAGGACTATCAAAAGTTGCCGGTGAAAATGATATTAGTCGGTTAAAAACAGCGACTAATTTTTTTCATGAAACGTCCCCCAGACCTCGCTCAGACCTCAGCACACGGTTAATTGTTTTAGTGTGAAATGGGTACGGACAATTAAACTCCGGTCAAGCTTCGGAATCCCTATCAAGGTCTGAAATCTAAAGTGGTTTACTCTTTCATGAAATTGAGTTAATTAATACCCCATTCGTTGTCCTGAATGAATTGGATCAATCCATTCGCGATTCGTTCTTCCGCACGCAACTGACCACAACGTTTTATTCCTGCAATAGTAAAGGAACAATGAAAAAGGCTCGACCGGAAATCATCGCACACGATATCACAAATTAGGCGGGAAAGCCATGGTTTTAGTATATCATATTCTGGTTGATCTTTGCGGCTTGACTCATCAATATTCCGATCTGAGATTAATTGCCCTCAAACTATGTCGGGTCAGGCGTCAACTCCCGGCAATTAAACTGTAATCCTAGAGAGGCCAGATTTCGGTTTGTTTATCAGCCGATTCTAATGAAACTTGAGCTTCGTTTAATCCTGGTCAAAAGCATATTTTTGGAAAAGAATAAACTACTTGTCTTTTATGAACATCTTCATTTGATTTAAATTTTCTATGCATATATATTTGGAACTAGGCCTATATAGAGGAAAAAAATATATCACCTTTATTATCTTCTGAAGCAGTACTTGTGTTCGAAATTTCGAACCCATGCCCCCCTCCCTTCCCCCGAAAACAAGAAAAAGGAAACAATAGAAAGAATAGAATTTGAAATTTTCTTTGCTCTACATTTACATTTATAACTGAAGAAAATTATTATAAAACCTCGCCGGTAAATAACTTAAATCAAGTACTGTTTACCGTAAATAAGTAAAACGTTTTGAGGAAAGTATAAATACAACAGAAACCAAAACAAAACAAAAAAGTCTGGAAATCATCTAGGTTAAGGAAAAGAAGCGGCATACCATTATCCAAGCCGAAAGGATAAGAAATATTGGCATGTGATTATGAAGCATAATTATGCAAGCGAAACCTGGAGAGGGGTATTGATACTATCGATCTTTCAATGAATATTGAAAAGGTCATTCCATTTTAAAAACATGTATTCTTCGATAGTTTTGAGTTCCTCCCCTCATCTTACCCCCTAATATAGGCCAATACCTCCTAGGAAGAAATCAAGAGAGAGGGAGAGGGAGAGAGAGAGAGAGACAGACAGACAGACAGAGAGAGAGAGAGAGAGAGAGAGAGAGAAGGAAAAAATATGATACAGGGGGGAATGATATGAAAAATAAACATGCAAAGTAAACATGCAAAGTATACATGCACAACTGGATTTTGTTTGTAGATAAAATGATTTTATATACCTGCTTATAATATGACCATTATAATTTGTATTAGCATTTAATACGGACTGGTTACTTTACAACTGTTTCGTGCCTCTCTCTCAAGTTCCTAGTTTCTAAATTCTAAAATGTAAATCATATAGCTTTTGACATTTATTTAAAATGGTCCTGCCATAGCACAAAATAGATGATGGGGTCAAAGAATACTTTCGAAAATACTCAGACTTGATTGCTGCGCTTGGTTTCGTGACTACAAACAAGAATGTTTTTGTGTCCGTATTTTCCCAATAATTCCAGTGATTATATTGTCAAGATGAAAGTGATGAGAAGATATATATTTCTTATCAATCTATATTCAAATGAGTCAGAGCGTGGAAAGTTGGTCTTCAGCACGTAGGAGTAGTAATACGACAAATAATATCTTATTAAGAAAAGATTTACTTTAAGTAAAAAACCTTCCATAATAATATACTTACTAGCTTTTCTGTATCTCCCCCCCCCCTCTCTCTCTCTCTCTCTCTCTCTCTTTATATTTCCTCCCTCCCCCTATCAACCTCTATCTGTGTGTGCGTGTGTGTGTGTTTCTCTCTCTCTCTCCCTCTCTCTTTCTCTCTCTTTACATTTTCTCTCTCCCCTTATCAATCTCTCTCTCTCTCTCTCTCTCTCTCTCTCTTTCTCTCTCTCCACTCTCTCTTCAAATCTATATACTCTTTTTTTCGTCAATATTCAATATTTCTACATTTTATAGAATGATCTTTTAGGAGAGAAAGATATTTATTTACTTGAGTTTGAAAGACGGGGGTTAATGGTTTTAGAGCTATATCAATCTCCAATCAAAAGGGGATTAATATTAATTCAGAGCAAGGCAGCGATGTTGTTATGGAAGCAATTTATTAGATGACGATGCGGATACAAAATGACTTTTATTAGAAAAACAATTAAAAAATTGATGAAATAAATTGCTAATGAAAGCAGTAGTTCTATTAGGATAAGGTCTATTGTCATCATTAAAATGAACGTGTAAAGGAACGTGTATGAATTTGTAGGTGAAGAAGATTAGCCCAAGGACATTTTCGAAAAATGTTAACAAGCATTTAAGGTTGTCGCTAATACAATTATTATATATTTGCTTTTTCATCATTTTTTTTTGGGCTCAGATTTTGTTTGGACGGGGGGGTGCCGCTCAAGTCTCAAAACCCCTACCCATTGTCAGGGGTCATTTTGGGTCATTTTGGGTCATTTTTCTCTCGCAATTTTCGGGTGTCGCATTTTGAATGGTATTTTGTTAAAAGTGGGACCCATGTTTAGGGACTTTTTGTGAAAAAGTGACCCATTATAGCGCCACACCCCCGTATGTCATAATATGTGAGTACCCCCCCCCCCCCCCCCCCCCCCCCCCCCCCCCCCCCCCCCCCCCCCCCCCCCCGGGCTCCACGCTGGTTTCTTTCAGTAATAAGTGAAACCAATGTCTTCTCAGGAGTTGGAGCGCCCGGGAAAGATCAAATATCAAACTCCCCGTCAATAATTGAGTGACTTTATCGGTTGTCATTATCCATCAGTCAATCCAAAGGGCACTGCAAGGTGCAGACTGTCTTGATGTCTTGAACGTGGGTTTCTGCTCCAAGCATGTATTTGTTTTCTTCAGTAAGAAGTTATTGGTCGCAGCACACTTTTATTTCTGATGTGTGGGCGTTAAGTTCAGAGTTAACATCTGGAAGCAACTTCATTCACGTTCTCTTCCCCCTTCATACAAGATTATTTCTCTCTCTATATAGATTTTGTTTTCTTTCTCTCTCTCTCTTTCCCCTCTATTTCCATTCATTTCAGTTTCCCCATCTCTCACCTCATCTGTCTTTTTACCACCCCTCTCTCTCTCTCTCCTCTCTCTCTCTCTCTCTCTCTCTCTCTTTCTTTCTTACCCTCTTTCCATTGTTTTTTTTTCTCTCTCTCTCCAATTCCCCTCTCCCCACTCTATCTCTCATTCTCTCCCTCTCTCTCTCTCTCTCTCTCTGTCTCTCTCTCTGTCTCACTCTCTCTCATTCTCTTCATGATTTAGGAGGTTTATTTCAAAAGATAATCATTTTGTCATCTTTTTCTAAGATGTTAATTGTTTTCACAAAGGTCCTATTTTCTCCTCTATCTAACCCCTTCCCCTCCTTTCAAAACTTTGTAAAATCAGTGGATTGTGCGTTATTCTTGCATCTTCCATCGTTTTATCGACTACCGCATATAGTACAGACTCTCTATTGCATGCCGAATCGGATTGCAAAGTAGTAGCTGCTTGTAAAAATGACACGTACCCTTTGCAGTTCACTTCATTATTCCAAGCTACCCCCATCAATCTTTTCATCTACGAAACTTCCAACGACACTCTCCTTTTCCTCCCTCAAAAGGCTACAAGATACGTTTGTTTATAAATATTCTATAATGTACGTGTTTTTATTCGGGGGACTTCATGCCCAAACTGATCTGCTATTATTAATCGTTTCTTTTAGCGCATTCTCCGTGAAGATGTTTCAGCGCCCTGAACTAGATTTGATATATTTCGGATTAGAGTAACCCCAAGCCGAGTGTTACCTGAGACCTTTTAAGTGCTATAAAGCGAACATTTTAAGAGCGCACCCAATAAGAAAACCTTTTTATTGTTCTGCGTGAGCTTTTATTGACCATTTAAGTCCGGAAATGCGAGTGTGTATCGCAGTCATCACGTACGTATATGAGCACAAATAGCTCTTTTTCGGCCAGGTCTGCCATGAACTTTCTTTTGAATATGGAATAAAAGAAGGAATGATATAATAATGATAAAGGGAAGATACAGAGAGGGGAGAGAATAGTAAGAAGGCGAAAGGTAAAAAAGGAGAGATTGAGAGATAGAGAGAGTGAGAGATAGAGAAAGTGAATGGATTTTGACAAAGTAGAGAGCAATAGAAAGATTCGTGTAGAAAATTAAAGAGGAGGATTAATAGATATGAAGGGATGACGAAAACTGTTGCTATATAAATCATTACCGGAGATGAAAACTAAACTATTCTATACGTCAATGAATTGTTAGCGTCCATAGTCAGCGGCAACTTATTATTTCTCCATTTCGAAGCTGTTGCCATAGCAACAACGCATATAAAATCAAGTGAGTGTCGCGCAAAGTATTGTATGGATCCACATTGAAAGGGGCTTCCATGCACGCTGATCCCTTCTCTAAACGCGACATCCATAAACGGTATTAATACAGTGGGTGGTTCATCTAAAAGGCTAAGACCTATATCGTATCAATTACGCCTTCGTGTGTTTTAGAGACAAGATGGGTAATATATCATGCATTAAGCATGTCACTGCAAAAAGGGAATATTCATCTGCATCGTACGAAAGGTGCTTGTAAATCTAGTCTTATCAAATTGTGAAAAATGTGGAATCTGAAAGAACTATACCCATCTACCGGAAATGAGCTTAATTCTAAAATGATAACAAAGAAAATCGAATTCAATTCATCTGCCTGCATCATAAATGTACTTCAAAACAAATTACTGTTTTGAAATCTGCACATATTATATCAATAATTCACCCTATAGTGGTGCATTTTTTTCATATTTTATTTATTTATTTATTTATTTATTTATTTATTTATTTTTATTTATTTATTTATTTATTTATTTATTTTTTTTTTTTTTGGGGGGGGAGCCGATGTATCCCCTTCCTCGTTTAGATGGCCCTAAATACAAACAAACAAACAACACTATTAACATGGTCAATGGCACGCGATCAGCTCAGGAATATTCCCCCATGACTTTATAAAGTTTAATTTATGGCAATTCCTGCCTCTTTCAACTCTTCATAGTTATGACACTTCTGTTTATTAATTTTCTTTTGCTTGAATTTGATTTTATAAAAGTAACTGTACAGGATTTTGTACGATGAATGGCCAATGAATAAAATATTTTGGTGATATTTTGGGGGTCGGTTACAAACGTCAAGTCCATTGCTAGGTATTTTTTTAAATCATACTAGTTTTGCATGGCATTATTTGCAGTTCTTGTCTTGATAGGAACATAACATTTTCATACATTTAAGGAGAATGAAAAAAAAATAGTTGATTGACACCCTCCCCCCCCCCCCCCACCTCTCATTTACTTTTTAACTCTTAATTAAAGAAACCAATGCTCTAATCGTTATAGATGATAACAAGACTTAAAGCTTTTTGTTAACAACGGTAACTTACAATACAGCTTGGCTCGAGTCACAATATCTCTTACATAAACTGCGCGGAAATCAAAACGAACACAATCATCTGTTTGGAGCCAGAAGGGCATTAACTCCTTGTGACACAAAATGAGTTGACACCTTCTTGCTCTCAGCAGACGGTATGATACTATAATATAATTAATTTCTTTGCAGCAGTAAGTTTTTTTTTTTTCTTCATCTGTTCTTAACAAACAATGACAAAGAAAGGGAGGTTTCCCTCATCTCCAAATATGACGTCAGAGCCATTCTTTCTGGATTTTTCTCACGATAAGATACTTCTTATGGATGAAAAGCAAAAAAAGATATATATTCATCCGTATAATATCCCCAGAGAATCAATATCGCGATATGTTGTCAAGGGCGTTCTTGAAATGTATAGATGGCGCCTTTATAAACGTAACAGGAAAACGTCTGCGTGCGTATATAGACAGGTTGAACCCTTTTGATCCTCTTAACAAAATAATAAAATAGATTATATATTTGTGTTTTTCTGAATTTGTTGTTGGTATGTCGTACATGTAATGGCAAAGCTGCAGGGTCAGGGGTACGTGCCCTCACTCAAACCAAAGAGAAAGGGATGGATTAGAATGAAATGTTGCGTAATCCAAGCATGATTTTTATGGGCTATACCATAAGGTATTGAAATTGCCCTTGAGTACATTTTTCGAAATTCTTTGCGATTGTGTTGATTTCCCCTCTTCCACAACTCCACTCCCACCCGATGGCAATGTTCTGTTGAATTTCATTTAGCTAGCAAGATCACCCTCCCCCTTCCCTCCTCAGTTCCTCTTCAATGACGAAAATCATGTGATACCACGGAATACAGGTTTCTATTTCATAAAAGTAAATGATATTTGGTCTACATACAACCTATATGAGGAAAAAAAAAAATTGTTGCAATTAAAACCTCATTTAAAGAAGGAAACAAAATCTGCGCAATTAACATAAATGAATTTAAAGAAAACATACCCTCAATTAAGTGTACAACGCGTTAAAATTGCTTCAGTCCTCCCCCTTCCCCCTTCACACAATATTTAATTTAATTTTTTAAAATATAGAGATTTCTCTTTAAACCACTATTTCCAGGCGAGTGGTAGGAAGACAAACAAATCTATTCAGTTTCCGTATTCACCTTCATAACGGGGAAGAGAGTGATCCGAGGCATGCGTAATTGTAGAGACAATTACGATGAGTGAAATCCGGTCTTTCGTTCCAGTATATTACAATGACTCGTAAACATTTCAGAAATTTCGATCCCCGCATTTCCCTCGCTTCGAGTCATTATCCGCTTCTAATGTAGTTTTAACTTAAAGGGCAAGTCAACCTTTGTAATAATTTATTTTGTATGAATTAAAGCAGACAAAATAAGTTAAAACAGAAAAATTGAAATAAATCAGGAAAATAATATGAAAGTACTGTTATGAGTGTTTGAAATATGAGATCACGAAAGCTACTCAAATCTCAACTTGGCAATTTGGTTACTGGATTGTGACGTAGTCGCGTATATCTCTCCCGTTTGTCGTGCACAAAAATACTATTCTGTTTTTCTTTTCGGCTCCTTCTCCCTTGGGGTACTACTCAAAAAATATGTTGTGAATAGTATATTATTAATTGTTCTCTAAAAAGAAAAGATACTCCCGAGTCATAGATTTTGACTGAAAACTTGACATTTTAGGTTGTCCGGCACTTCGTCATAATGACATTTCCGAATCAACCAATTTGAAGCGCCCATACGTTCAGTGAATACAACTAACAAAAATTCATAATTTTCTTACTTGTTGTCCGATTTCGTTCAAACTCTTACCGGTCTGCTTTCTTTTATAGTAGTTTGCTGATAGGGTTGGATTTTTAGAAGACAGTACATACCATTATTCAGGGTCACATAATGAATGCATTCATATAAACTAAGCAAACCGGTATAAATAACGATAACAATGTTTCTTCAAGGAAACTTCTTATAAACATTAATTGAACTGTCTTAGAAGGGGTGTTCCTTTATGAAAACTTCTTATAAACATTTATTGAACTGTCTTAGAAGGGGTGAATGTGGAAGGTGTGTCGCATCCTGACGTGAACTCCCTTCACATAAAAGGAAAATTCAGGATTGTTAAACCAAGGTAGGGGGGGGGGCGGTTGATGCCAAAAACCCATTTTAGTCGGCTCTGTGAAGCTACTTATTTCCGTACACGAAATAGTCGATATTCTGTCTGTGAGATGAAAGGACTTTCTGCCAATGTTGATTATAAAATTAAGGGACTAGCGATCTTCGTCATCTACTAAAAGCATCCCATAGAACATCAATTAACTCATGCAACATACACCTCGTACTTGTTTATTCTTTTACAATCATCTTTTGTCTTCCTAATGGTATGCATTTTAGGTTGATGAATTATCACTCAAAGATCATATCAGAAGTGACGTGTTTTTCAGCTAAAAGCATTTTTTTGTTTATCTTTGCGGAAACCTGTACGAGATATTTCCCCTGTTCAATCATCATTTCTACACACTGTATTTCTACTTTGGAACCCGTCAATCAGGTCCCATATGTATTAGGCAGAGATATACTTAGAGCTTTTACACGCAGCATCACGCCATTTAGTGTTCGGGCGTAATGGCTCAGTGGTAGAGCAGTGGTCTTGGTACTGAAAGGTCTCGGGTTTTAAACCAAGTCGATGCGCCAATGTCTTTGGTAAGATACTGATCTCTAACTAGTCCCTTCTTCTTCATCTTCTTCTTCGTCTTCTTTCTTTTTTTCTTTTTCTTCTACTTGTTATTTTTTCTTCTGAAGACAAAGCCTACTTTCTGAAGGGATGTTTTCGCGCATGGTTGCGTTGTAGAGAATGTGAGGGTGTTATCAAAGGGGAAATAGCACACACTTACACCCGACCAACCCCATTCTTCTCCTTTAATCACTCTTCCATCTTCCATCTTTCCATCTGGTTACTCTCTCTCTCTCTCAATAGCGATCACATCCATAACTCTCGAAGCATTAGCGAATCAGGATCGAGTTTATAGATTCAGCTCTCAGTCGTTAAAACACGGATACCAATTGGTTCATATCCCCACTAAGATGTGACTGACTACATTGATCTTATAGCCCCTCTAAAGTGTTGGGAGCCCCCCAAAAAATTGATGGCATTATATCATAATGTGAAAGAGGATTTCATTCAAGACGCATTTTGCAAGGATTTTCAGAAACAAATTTGTCTCAAAATTTAGCCGGTTTCTGCATATAACAGAAAACCCCAATTATGCATTCTTTTATTATTACATGTATTTGTCTTCAAGCACATTGTTGTTGTTGTTGTTGTTGTTGTTGTTGTTGTTGTTTTGTGTGTTTTGTTTGGGGGGATCTGTGCAGAAGTGTGTCTTAAATGACATCCTCTTTAACATTAAGATACAATTTAAGTGAAATTTTGCCCCCCCCCCCCTCCCCAACACTTCAGAGGGGTTTGTTTGTACGTCTACACGAACATTTAATGTTGTCATCCAAAAGACAATTTATTATGCTAAAATCAATCCCTGTACATGATATTCTCTCAACCGTTACAGCTAATTACACAAGTACCTAACTTTAGGCTGCCGCATTTTATTGATCCAATGCATTCCCACCGCACATACAATCTTAATTCAATATTGCAAGAGATGGAGAGAAAACAGAGAGAGAGAAAGTGTGTGTGTGAGAGAGAGAGAGAGACATAGAGAGAGGAAGTGTGTGAGAGAGGGGGAGAGAGAGAGAGAGGGAGAGAGAGGGAGAGAGAGGGGAGAGAGAGAGGGGGGAGAGAGAGAGAGAGAGAGAGAGAAGACAAAACGGTTAGAGCAACGCCGTAATCTATAGTAATTGGGTAAACTAACGAACCCACAACAATGTTTTTTGCAGTAAAATGTGCACATTTTACTTCCTCTATTTATAAAACACCCAAAATTTCCAGTTCAAATGCATTTTTAAAATAATGATTTTTCAACACCGGAACATTTAATGGAATTCCTTGATCGTTATCTCATTTTTACGAGAAAAAAAACTCGGTCATTGACCAAAACGGCTGAATATAATGTAACAGACGGTAGATGGCGCTACACCTGAATCTCGGTAGCTTGACATTGTGCTCACAAGAACATTCTGAGATTGGCAATGCAAGAGCTCAGTCCTTCGATCTCTATCCATCAATATCATCACAGAGCGGGCGCTATTTGTGTTTAAGTTGAGAAAAGGATTGTCAGATCTAGATCTTTTGACTTCGAATACACTTCAACTATTTTGTCATTATATTTTATTATAGGTTCTTAAAATAATTACATCATCTATTGGAAGGAACGCAATCACAAAGACGTAAGGCAATTTCAATATCCTTGTCCCTTATCTACTGAAATAGGCAAACTTAACAATGACATATTATGATTTCTATTGGATTAAACTCAGGCGCAGATCCATTAGGGGGGGGGGGGAGGTCAGGGCCTTAGTAAAAAAACTGGTAAAAGAATAAGATGGTAAATGTTAATTTTCCCTTTTTAAAAGCAAATTTAAAGCGGGCTCCTACCCCCCCCCCTCCTGCTGATTGACCCGCCTATTGACTGGCTGGATGATTTACTGCTAAATATTTCGTCACAAATTGGACCCCCCCCTCCCTGCTTAATCCACGGCTGGCTTAGTCACTGCTGAATATTTTCTCACCAATTGCCCCGCCCCCCTCTCTCTTGACGCCAGCTGGATCGGCCCCCTGATTATACTAACTATAAAGTATTGTTGCTGCCTTTAATTTGATTTCTGTTTCAAGAAGCAAAAAAGTGTGACAACAATCACACATTCCTCACTTTATTTCTTTGTTTTTAATCCATGGTTTGAATTGTACATGTTACTCCTTTATCTTGCCCTTCATATGGAACGATATGTATTTTTTCACATTGATTATAGACATGAATACTAAAATACAACAATTAATGATGGCAACATATATATAGTACCCCTTTATACAGGGAGACAAAATAAATGATCACTATCATAGCAATGATTAGTACTACCGATCCACAGGCACATAGCCATGGGGGGCACGTGCCCCCCCCCCAAAAAAAATTTTTTTTTTTTTTTCCAAGATCGGTTGAATTTTTTTTAGGCCCCTCCCAGGACGTCGATCAATTACATGTAAGTGCCCCCCCCCCCCACATTCATCAAACTCTGGCTACGGCCCTGCAAATCCAAACAAAAGCTGACTTCAAATTACGAATGTCTTTGTTAAAAGCTATTCTTAGAAATGATTACAATGCAATACCCTTGTTCATTGTTGTCATAAATATGTACCATATTTGTCTTCTGTAGTCTAACTCTACTTTGGTAAAAGCTTAAAAGAAAATTTTGTAGGCATAGAATGATGAAATTCAGTACTGGATAATATATGGCAATTAATTCATCATTGAAAAATCTCACTGGCTCTTTCCCAGATTCATTTATAGCAACTGAAAATACATTTCATACATCACCATGATAAATGAGATTACCTTAACCAAAATCTTTCCCAGTCATGAAACTATTTAAAAGTTCTAAAAAAAAAGCCCCAATTAATTTTTGAAATATCTTTTGCTTTTAAAAAATATTGCACCTTATAAATTTCTAAGAAATATTGAAGTTACACAATGTACAAAAGCATTTTCTATTACAATATTGTTATAGACTCTTATTTCTTCTTCAGCTTTTACTTTTCTATCATACATTAAATTTGTAAACCAATACCTCAATAAGCTGTACATTTATAGTGTAAACCTTTTTTTTAATTGCCCCCTTCACAATATTAGCATTCTGCCTGTACCTGTTATCGTACGTTTGTGAGAAAATAATTATTATCAATTTAAATGGCTAAGTATATTTTTCTTCATAATTTCTTTTTCTACATATGGCACTATTTAATGTTATTTTCACATATCACTCACGTAAATTATCCTTTGGAATGAATAATTATGTTACCTGTTGTTTTCTTATCATTTAGATAATTTAAATTGTGCATAATTCAACATTATGTCAAGACAAATGATTTTTTTTTAAATATCAATTGGAATTGATTAGACCTTAGTCTATTGGAACCTAAAAATTAAGCTCAGATATTGGGGTTGAATAATTTAATACCTGATATTTAAACCTGGCATGATCTACATCCACACAGTATCAAAGCAGCCTATAACTGTCCTTTTATCTCTAATGCCTAGCGCACACAAATGATCCTCCAGCCATACAATTTTCAAAGAAATGGCAATTAGATATGGAAATATAAACAAATGTAATTCTCCAGATCTAGGTTCTGGATTGATGATGACAATACTAACCAGAATTGTAGTGCATTTAAGCCTTCTTGTCATAATCAAAGCCAAATCGGTTTAAAATCATAGACAATCACACAATTGGTCTGACGTCACTACAATTCTGGGCCGATCTAGCTTTTCCTTCTACAATAAAACATTAAATCTCTTGAAATTTAGATTTTATTAATTGTATGACTATTTAGATCCTTGGTCAATAATATTTTACATGTTTGAATGTTATAATAAAACGCTATCCCAATTCCTCCAAAATGGGATCATAGTAAAATCGTGTAATGTGACAGGCTTAATATTGCCAAACTAAAACTGCTCAACTAAGCTCGGAGGTGAAGCGTGCGTCTCTATTCATATCCTATGAAAGTACATTCAGTTGCTCCGTATTTAAGATACGTGCGAACACAGATTCCTGTATGATTTCAAAGGATTGCCCTATCAAAATATCTCAAGAATCTAAATTTTGTCAAGCTAGTGTCAGCTTCATGCTAAATTATATGAAACTGAATAACTGTCATTTTTCTTACAAGCAGTGCGTCATCTAAATCAGAAAAAAAGTACCAAACAAAATATGTACATATCAAATACTTCAACTTAAAAAAGGTGACAAAATCATCAATCACAAGGAATAATAAAATATTTACAAAATAAAACATAAAATTGTATTCCTTATTATGAAAGCTTTATATTGTAAAACACTTAAATTCAATTTGAACTGCTGCTGTTTTGACTATTCATAAACACATACATACTTACCAATTTTAGCTTGTTAAAAACCGATCACTTTCATATCACAACTTCTATATTTGCATCTTTCCCACTTGATAAATTTGTCCTAAAACTGGCAAGTACTAATATATAAAGATTTGGAGCAGCAATGAGCATGATATTATCAACACTAATAGGTAATGCACAATGTTGGCAAAAGTTACTAGTAAAAAGATACAATGATACATTTCTTTAATTAAATGTTCTAACTTTTAATGTATCAACTGTAATGCCAGAAAGTTATGAAATTTCCACTCTTAGTTCATGACTGCCATTTTTATGGCAAATGTTTACAAAATTCCACAATTTGGTGCTGTGATATAAGTGTATGGTTATTTTGCAGCACAAAATGTTGATGAACCTAAAATTTTCTTGCATGCATTTATGCTTCTGGTCTTACAGTAAGAGAGTAGAACATAATGATACAGATTTGCTTTGGAATGCCAGCATTTATGGGAAATAATTTTACAGTTGAAACTGTCTAAATAGTGGCAACCTCTCTATAAAGGTCACCTGTCTACAGTGACCACTATCTTCATTTTCCATGGGTGACCTAGCCTAGACAGACAGGTTTAACCCTATTTTTCATCGATTTGACACACATGAATTATTTGTCCTAGTGCTATCACTTGTTCGTTTGCCCTAAAAAACACCAAGCATAAAATATATCTTCTAATGAATCGTGGTGGTGGTTATTTTTACCTAACTGCTAAGAAAGCATAAATGCTTGTAAGTAAGCAACCAGACGGCCGAGGGCTTTAGGTCCTCTCAGAGGTACCTGCTAATGAGGATTAATGCCTTACCAAAGGGCACTGGCGCATCGTCTTGGTTTCGAACCCGGGTCACCGGATTACGAGACCACTGCTCTACTGACCGAGCTATCGCGCCTCCCCTTCTAATCTAGGCTAACGTCTCACATGTCATGTTCTTTCCATTAACATATATCTCAAACTAAGAGTAATATGGAGATCTCACAGAATGCTCCATCTAATCACATAACATTAGTACAAATAAACCCTGACTTTTCCTGCTTATTGTAGGTTTAAAGGATAATTGAAAAGAGAAAGAATCGATCTGGTCTTCAAACCGAGGTAGCAAGAAAATCTATGGCTTTCACAAATAATGTGAATGTAAATATTCGCTTCATATCCATTCAATTAAAGCTTATAATCATTTAAAAAATATCACACAACTTCACTGCATGAGAAGTTCATCAAAATTTGTACAATGCATTGGCAAGGACATCTAAATAACTTTTTTAAACCATGATGTTAACATACATGAATATCAACAGATGGGTCATTTTACACAAACGTAGACACCCATAAAGGCATTATTTACACTGTACAAAGCATTTCCATCTTGGCACCTGACCAATAGTTCATTGAAATGGGTTGAGGGGTGTTTCCTCTGTGACATCCAAACTAATATCAGCAGTGGGACTACTGCAGACTGATACATCTGCTGGTTTGTTTGACTGAGTAATATCTGACATTGAATGATGACTAGGAGTCTTCTCTAGCCCCATCCCATCATCATCGCTGTCCATGGACTGCTGGATATCAGCAGTGGGACTACTGCAGACTGATACATCTGCTGGTTTGTTTGACTGAGTAATATCTGACATTGAATGATGACTAGGAGTCTTCTCTAGCCCCATCCCATCATCATCGCTGTCCTTGGACTGCTGGATGGGCATAGAGCGACAGTTGGTCACCTTGTCCCCTCGCTGGATGGGAGCCTGGAGCTCGTTCCTCACTACCTGTGAACTGTTTGTTTCAAAGAAAGGTGTTCCGGTGATCGGAGCGGTCTGAGGCATTCTTGTCCTGTTGTTCAGCTCTGAATCAATTGCCTCAGTGCTCTTTGCTTTCTTCATCCCCTTTAACTGCATGCTCTTATCCAGCTGTAAGTCTTTATCAGTGCTTCCCCTTTGTTCCAAGTTGATATTCACTGTTGCATTGTTGCCGTTGATGTTTTGAGAGTACGCGGGTGAATCTCGAGAGGCTAATCCTGAGTACATTGGAAGTTTGTTTGGGAGACATGGCTCAAAGGCACTGCTCCAGACCTGTGAGTTCACTTCCTCATCCTGTTGCAAATCTTCTTTCTCTCTCCTACCACAAGCCTCAAGGATTGACTTCCAGCAAGGAAGGCACACACATGGCTTCTCCTTACCATCCTTGGTGTAGCGGAATGGCTGGGTCGCAACGTAGCTCATGAGGGCACACATGAAGAACTCCAAAAGACGGAACGTGAATTGGTATCCCCACCAGGGCCACGGGTCAGGGATCTGCTTCTGCCCACCGACAGGTCCATACACCACCAGCATGCCATATACCTGCAGGAGCGCAATCAGGAGACCCAGAAGAGCTGTCACCAGAGTTATTCTTATTGCACTACCCCAGTTGTTTCTAGGTTTGATCGCACGACGTTCTCCAGGCAGAACAATGGATGACGTCCTCATGCTGAGCCGGCTTATCTCCCTGAACTTCCTTTGCGACGACTTGTAGAGGCGGCGGAATATGACCAGGTAACTGACTGTAAGAAAAACACCCCATATGACAAATGCCACTTGGCAAGCCAGGAGCAACGCTGCTGCAGAGGCATAGAGTCCTACCACAACATCAGCTATGAAGGCAAAGGCAAAATGAAAGATGATAACCCCCGCCAGGAACTTCGGCTTCTGTATCGTTGGTGGTACTAGGCGGGTTTTCGTCGATTGCAGCAAGGCCATAAAGAGAATACTAAATGCCGAGGTCAGGCAGGGGAACCCTGTACCTAGGAACAGGTACGCTACCACGTTGGGCCAGATACCCTTGTAATTGTAGGCATCCACAAGCAGATAGACAGCCCTGATGACACCCATGAGGAGCATCAGCAGGTTCAGGGCGATGAAGTAGCCATAGCTGAGCAGGCGTCGCTGTCGTAATTTGATGATGCTTCCTAATGAGTAGATAGCGAGAAGAGCAAAGAGGACGCCAAGCAGATAGATGTGAAACGGCCACGCCCATTTGTACTTGGGTAGAGCATCATTCCATGCTGGTACTGGTTCTGCAAAGGGTGAATCATCGGGTTGTCCGGTTGGTTCGCCCTCAGGCTCTGGTTCAGGCTCAGCTCCTCCCTGCATTAAAACAATAAGAAATAGAACAAACAAATCAATAAATGAGAGGCAGATCCATGATTTGTAAATGAGGAGGCATTTATATATTCCTAAAATTGTTGTGTAAGTTAAAGCCATAATGAACTTATGAAATTTCTGGCCTAGCGTCGTTTTCACAGGGACTCATGGTCAACATGCTAAAAGTGCGTAACTCAATATCTCATTCCTACTTTGCACACAGAGGACTCGATGGAAGAACCAACAGCACAGCTATTAAAGCAGCAAGTTACGGGACCACCCTGCATTACTGCGAGAGCTGACCCAAGATGGCGCTAGATGGGATTTTGCACTAGTGTTTCTAGTACAGTATGTTTTTAAGGCTGGGTAGGATGTTGCACCCCCCCCCCCCCCTTCACCCGTCTGCCAGTCAAATCATATCGTTTACAATCCTTTTCATTCCTGTTTAAAATACCAATAAAAAGAAAGCCTGATCTGTTTCCAATCATTTGCAATGTTCTTGTAACAATATTACTGTCATTGTAATACTTGAGATAGAAAGCAGGAAGCTATTGATTGACAATACAAATATTAAACAGGGTAATAATGAAGATAAAAGTTTTAAACGGACCAATCTCAAGGCACAGTACCAACAAGCTTTGACAGGAAGAATAACTTGTACAATATCTCATCAATACATCAATATTACCTATTCTTTACTTAATCAAATGAGTTGTTAGTTTTGTCATGACTCAAGTTGTTATTTTTAGATTTAGATTTGATAATATTTCAAATTTATAACCTCAGATTTTGTTTTGTCAATGTTGATTCATTTTCATAAATTTTGACTAAAAACTCTAGAATGATTAATTTAGATAAAGCTTTTTTATGTTTGTTATTTAATTTTCTCTTTTCCCTTTGACAAGTGGTATCAGTTATGATCATTGAAGGTCAATTTTCCTGTAATCCTTATAAATAAATTTGGAAAAATTTGGAGTACAAATATGTGTCTTATCTATTAACAATTACCAATCTATATATGAAATAATTTCCTGCACTGGTTCAAATAAATGGCAATCAAGAAATAAAAGGCCTATGTCAGATCATGTCTTAGTATGAGCCTTCTTTCATCATATTTAGCAATACATTAGTAATACATGTATAATATCAAATTGACTGAAAAATAGGTTAATGAATATATAGAAAGATAGAAGGGAATATGGGGGTAATCATTGGTACATGTATGTGTTGTTGAATATTGCTAAGTACATGTTCTATGCTGATTTATCCTGATTAAGGATTGATCAAAACAAAAATCTTTGGGGGGGGGGCAGGGGTATGGCCAGAAGAGTAAGTTTTTACAAGCAGTTCACTTGTTCCTGATTCTTGAAAAGAAAAGTGATTTTAATCATTGAACACTACTGTGCAATGTGCATCCTGATTACAAATATTACAGGACAAACAAAACATATGGACTAAACAATTACAAAAGGTATGAATTTAAAAGAAATAGTAATCAGCTCCCTAGCAACAAATTTCGAAAAATATGTATACAAGTAATGAATTAACAAGATTTAACTTTACTGAGGGAGAAAATGGGATATCAATATCAAAGTGTAGCCTTACCGACAGTGGGCAAATGTAATCAATAAGTTTTCTTCAAGGATATTTCTCTTTAAAATAATAATTGTAATTGTATATTTTATAGTACCAGGAGATGGTACAGCAAACTTTTCTTAGTGGTCTTTATGATAAAGTACCGGTAGATAACATTTATCTTTTCCAATTCCAACACTTGCATTTAAAATACCAGTTGATTTTTAAGAACATTTAAAGCAGGAAGTGACTAAAATACTTCTTTTCATGAACTAGAAAAGAGATGACCTGTTACATTTGTATGTATTTCAATTTCTATTTGGTTGACTGATTTTCATAAAAGCAAATAATAATACCCTGGATTTTGATAGTTGATGTATTCAAGAAGTTGAATGGAGATATTCATAGAGACATATTTGCCTAAAGGATAAAGATATGTATTCACTTATGCCATAAAAAAGACTTCCGCTGCTTTTCCACTTGATTTTCTTATATCTCTGGTACAGTATATCCTGAAAAGCAGTAATAATACTGTGAGAATCAGAGATGTGTGCTTTTCAAAACTGGATCTGATGGTATACCGGTACATGTAAATGTAGTACTCCTCAAATTATTCTAAGTTGAATACAAATTAAATGTTTGTACACAATATTTGTTCTTATGGGGGGGGGGGGGTTTATAGTTTAGTTTGTAATCTCAAGCTTAGTCAAAGATATTACCCAGTCTTGGCATATCTTGCAATAATTCTCCATCCCTAACTTTTAGATAAGAGGAAGTACGTCACTAACTTTCTATTTAAAAAATCTCTTTCAGCAAATCTGCAATCTTAACCAAGCACGAAATGGAACTTTGGCCAAAGTGTTAATAAAATTGGATGTTCCAAGACAGAATCACTGTTCTTGAGTTAAATTATACCTGTCATATGGATGGATGTATTTCAATGTTGACACAGAAGTTTAAATATTGGTCACCTCAACAAAGCACGAGCCCAGCTACCAAGCGATTGCGCAATAATTCTTCACTTCTGGCCAAGGCTCGCCCAGCAAGTGAATTTCTCTGGCAGTATGAATGGTATACGCGGGTAAGCATCGGTTTCACCTTTGTTTACATAAGGCAAATTCTATAGATACTTTTCATCTGTGTTTTTATAATCTATAGAGTCATTTTGAAAAGGGAATAATTTGGACTTTAAGCCTACATGTAACTTCAGATACAACATCACCAACAATACCCTCTTTTCATTTCAGGCATGTCCATATTTGCCAATACATTTTCTATGTACTTTAGATGCTACCTTTTATGGGCAACTCCAAAGCTACATGTAAGAATAGGTGGTGTATTCAATTTTTTTCAAAATTACAAGTCATGCAATTTCAGATACATCACCTGATGAATGGTAACTGTATAATAAGCATAAATGAAACTTGTATTTACTTTAATATAGATTGTACTCCTCAAAGAACTCCCACTACAATAGCAACAAAAACTACAGATTTAATATAGCAATATACCAAGAAACACATTACAATTCTTAGTTAGGAACAAACCCTGGGGGGTGTTTCATGAAACAATTAGTCAGTGGTTTTCACTGACTAATATCATTTTCACCGACAATTCTATTGTCACCAACTATTTTCCAGACCTCTGATTGGTCAAATTTAGTCAGCTTTTAAGCAACAGTAACAGTAAATTTACATACCAAACAAGAAAAGAGAATTTGAAATAACACCAAATGGAACAAAAATTAATGGAATAAGAAGGGAGGAGAGAATAATTGAAGGATGGAAATGAAAAATAATACTTTAGTAGATGAATGAAATAAAGAAAAGATATAAATGATGGAAGGAGGAAATTGGTTCAATGCAGAATACACCCATCATTACAATACATTAGGGTTACCCTTACAGTAAAGGTCAAGGTTAGGGTCAGATTCAGGGTTTAAGTTAAAGTTGAAGTTAGAATTAGGATTAGAGTTTGGGTCAGGGTTATTTTTCCGGTCACTTGTGTGATGGGGTATTCTGCGGCGGCATCAGAAGATTCAGAGAGGAGAAATTTACCTCAGGTTCTGGTTCAACTTCTGGATGAGGAGAGGGTTCGCTGGTACCTTCAGGGGTAGGCTCAGGTTCGCTGGTACCTTCAGGGGTAGGCTCAGGTTCGCTGGTTGCCGTTGCCTCTGCAGTGGGCTCGGGACTAGAGACTTGGGCCAAACTCAGCCCACACCAAATGATCAGGAGCAGGAGGGTCGCTTGGAAAACACACCTTCGTGCCATCTTGCCTCTAGAGAAATGCTCCGGTTTACGAGTGTTGTTACAGAAGATGAATCACAACATTGTGATTGGCTGGAATATGTGGGTTACGTCATGCCAATCTGTATGGCAGAAAGAGAAAGATAGAATGCAATATTACAGACTGGTGGTTATGAACTTATTGTACAGTAAGAGATGAACAGTGATTTCAGTTATTCAATCTGATTAATTGTATTAAAATTGTACAAAAAGTTAAAACTAATAGGGGAAAAAAAGAGAGGATGTATGAGTGTCAACGCAAGTCAGTTAAAGACTAATTCAAAATATGAATTATAAATCCAGATTCTTGTATATCTGCTATGCAGAGTACCAAAAATGATGGAAAATGAAAACAAGTGTTTAATATTCATTGATGATTCCTGTAGAAATCAATATTGGCATTATGATAATTAGGTCACATTGCATTTACTGTATCAACACATCTGTTATAGTATGCATTTATATACTTGATACTTGATGAAGTAATCCATAAAGCAGCTTTTCCAAGCTATATTTGTATAGTAGATGTACACCATTTATGCCTATTGAGATGAATTATAAAAGTGCATCTTACAAAATAAACAGTAAACCATAATTATAACTACATGTTATGTACATGTATATACAGTTAATTCTGCATGACTTGGAGTCACACAAGTCAAATAAATTGTTTGGACCAAACTACATGTCTGCAAAACATGTGGTATTTCTGTACAATTTCTCATTCAATGGACTCATTCAAATTTTAGATACATCAAAAGTCAAACCATTTTTTGTAGTCAGATTTGACTTACATGAATGCCGAGTTATTAATCTTTAATTTTTTATGACTCATATTTTGACAAGAAAGAGAAACTATATATTTGTCATTACCGGTAAGTATCCTACTCAAGTATAAATAGCTCTGCGCCTCTGCTATTATAAAACATCTTTATGCAACTGAAATTATCCAGTAATGTAATGAGGTCATCTATATGTGGCTAATTATTCTGAGTTTGATTAAGTACAACTGCATTCTTCACAGGCAAATGATAGATAAGATTTTAATCAAGGCACAGGATTATTTTAACCATCTCAATACACCAGCCCTCTTAAACAATCCAGGTTTTATACTCCAGTGCTCTGCGGATATGTAATGAGTTGATTATTCAAGGTGGAATGAACATCAATATGTGACAGACAAATGCGACATCTAATAAAACTGCATCTATCAGGATGACAATAGAATGAGTCAGTGTTAATTGACGTTTTGTTTCATGTTCATATGTATGTGGGCGTGGCATTGCTCTTGCCATTTACAGCGTACAGTATGTCCATCTAATTTTTCACAAGCTAGAGCCATATCCAATATACATTTGTTCCTGCTCCTCAGTCAAATCATTCAAGAGAAATTGAATCTCAAGACTTACTTTTTTTCTTTGTTTATGTAAAGGCATTATATAAAATCAATATGTACAATGTACAATGTACATGTATGTATGCAAATGTTTTACCTGCACAATACAAACAGGGAAATGTATATATATATGCATGGAGCTCTCTTATATCTCCATGGTATATGTACATGTATGTACATGAATAATCAGAGTAAAACATACAAATACATGGATGACATGACAGAATAACTCCTTGTTAAAATTCGTTCTTATTAAGCCACGCTTCTCTGTGTGTACATGTAGCATCAAAAGTCACAGCATTCCACCAACTTTGGCAATTTGTTGGTAAATTTGATTTTGGTACACCTGTACATGTAGGTCAGTGGGACCCTATTGTACAAAAGGACCATTGTAACTAGGTCAAGATCAGAATGGTTTTATGGGTTACAATTGGAAAATAATACTTGTCCAATTTCAAGGGCCAGTGATGTCATTGTAAGTAATATGAACGTATACAAATGTACACAACTGTACACGGTTGCCCATAAAGTTTGATTAAATTGTTTTAAACCTCTGTTCATGAAATGACTATGACAAATTGACAATATAATTTATTCTTGATGGATCGGAACTTTATTGACCATAAGATTTATCAATAAAATTCTGAGAAGAATTAAACTCTATGTGTGAATTATAAATCATGTTGTGACAGTCATTTTATGAAAAGAGGTAAGATCATTTTATTACAACAGTGTAGGTTAGTTTGGAGAGTACTACTGAACTCAGGTCACTCACATTAAAAAACATTGGGGTGTACTAATGCTGAGATTCTGCAAATGCTCTTGTTTATTTTCAAACTAAAAATCAATGATGGAGTTTCATAAAAAATTTCGACTACATGTATAGTCCAAACATGCTATAACTAGCTATATCTACAATGTAATTTCACTTTGTATATTTTTATGGTATCAGACTATCGGGTCAATCAGTTGGCACACAGTTGTTTTGTTTTGACAAAAGAATGACAAATACATTTAGTTACATCTGATGTGTAAACAGTATGCAAATATTTGTTATTACCATAAAAAATATCAATAAAAAATGAGAATCCTTGCCACTCTATTCTATTGATTTAATCAATTTAATTTGTGGCCTGCCTGACCATGGATGTATATAGCCGGAAACCCAATCAAAACTGAAATCAATTATGCTTTGGGTGGTTCTGACTGCTTTATCATTTCCTGTGTTGAAGATGTACATGTATGCAAATTTGAAAGTTAGCTGCAGGCCTAACATGTCCATATATATACATGTACATGTATATATACTGGTAATATGTAACTAATATATTAGTCATAGTAAAAACAAAACAACTGTGTGCCAACTGATTGAGCTGATATCACAAACATATAGAAAGTGGAAGTGAAATAAGATACTAACTGGAAGTCTATCAATTGCTTTTCACATACCGGTATATTGTGAAATATGTTTGAGGATGACTACAAGGATTTATGTTTGATATAGAAAATTAGTAATCAAGGAAGAGATTTACATTTTATGTCGACACTTTTATCAATAAAAATATCACATTATTTATTGGAGACTTGGAGATAAAGGCTGCATGGGAAAATATGATTAAGATCAATCATGTATATGATACACGATACATGATATCATATTAGCCGGAATGCAACAATATTTACATAAAAAAATTAAACCACAGAAATTCCTTTCAGGATTCAGCATAAAGGATTTAATGTTACACCTGTATAAGGTCGGAGTCTGCTCACACAATGGCTATATGGATATTTACATATAATGCAGCCTTGCTCCCTTTTCCCAACTAAGTTATATGCTTTTCACTAACCTCAAATGTTTATGACACTGCACTTTTTTATTCTATTGGAGAAATATAATTATATATTGAGAACAAGCTGTATCCAGGATAAAATAGTAAAAGCAGAATGGGGAAATAAACATAAGCAGAGTTACTGGTTATTGTGGTGTTGCCTTTACGTGTATTAAAGTAACATTTCAGCTGGTATACCAAGAAGTACTGGGTAGATCAATCTAATATATCGGTATATTGTATTTCATATTACAGATTATTATGTACCATATGCTGCGTATGCATATAATTGGACAATATGTATCTTATTATATTAAAAGCGAGAAGGAAGATATGAAATGCAGTAATACATGTACATGACTGTACGTGTAATGTACCAGTAAACATGCCAACTAATTGCCAAGTACTAAGTACACTGTAGGTCTTAGTTGTACATTTTGGACCCATGTCTTTCTAAAAACAGTCAGAACTTTTGTGTTGACTTCATACAGTCATGTGAAGAGAAATGATTTGGACATGGAATTGCAAAGCACATGAATTATGCATCTGGTGCCTATTGTCAGAAACTTGATCATCTCCCTAACGAATGCATGTTATTGTTTAGTAGGGATGAGCAATCGGTTACCATAGCTACAGCTTACTGAGTCACGGCTTTTGATGAGCGACACCTACATGTATAGATCTGTATCATCAATCAACATTCGTCTCTGACCATCTCTTCCTACTTCCTTTCAACCTTTCTACTTCACGTTTCCATCTTATTTTTGATAAAATGAAAATAGTACCTTTTTCAGAGGGAGCATTAGGAAATATAGATAGCGAAAGTAATAAGGACTATAATGCTTGTACCACATGGTATAGATTACAATGTACACTGTAGCAATCAATATCGGCCTACCAGTCAATGTACAGTAATAGCCTTGATCTACACAATGGCTTCACAGACAGGATTCTGCCACAGATAATCAATAACAAGAGGAAATGAATTTGATTACTAACAGGTTTTTAATGTGAAAGTCAGTCTGAACATTATCTGTTAAACATCCAGACTTCAGTCTTCAGTTTAATGTTAATTGAATTTGAATCTCACAAATTATTTCATGTCACGTACTGTTATCAATGTTCTTGAAATGTATAGAGACTGACTAGTATGTGGAAGGATGAAAGTGTACATGCAAGTGTCAGTTGGTGTCTCAATAGCAAATGAGCAAATAAATAAAATGCAGTTGAAAGACACATTTTACCCATGGTTTGAATGATTAGAAAATAAAACTAGTTATTATGACAAAAAATGTAAACTATAAACCTTCTAACCCTAACCCTAACCCAAGTCCATTAATGTAAGATAAGTGGTACACACAAAAAGAAAGATGTATTAGCCCCAGTTAAGCTAATTAGATAATGGTGATGGAAGGTGAAAAAAACTTGGTATACCCCGTAATGTTAAGTTCAATCTTCAGAAGGATTTAAATGTAATTAAATGTCAAACAATATAATTGAATCATAGTACACCCTTGCTCCTATAAAATTAACTGCCATATAGTAATTGATATTATGCGAAACTCGAGCCAGCCAAATTTGAAATATATAAGGGTGTGAGCAGTTTCAGTCACCCACTATAGTACTATACAATATAATTAGTTACAGAACCGATGTGAAATACATGTAATATACATTCATATAGATAAATATATATATTATACATGTATATATATATACTTGTTTTTCTTCCTTTTTTCATTTTAAGAAATGCTGCCTCATAAGTAGATACAAACAATGTGAAGGAGGTTAGATTTTAGAAGAATGTAACTTCATCATATTTATTATCATTTTTATTATTATTATTATAGATTTTCCATCATGATAATCAATTTTTAAGCAGATGTTCATAAATACTGCACATGAATATGAGTGCTTACCAACTTTTGAAAAACTGCAAATATTGTCCTGTAATCAGGATTTGAATGAAAATGTAAATTTGCAAACAAAGTCTCAGATCCTCTAATCATATCTACATGTATGTAGGCATATAAAATGAAGTCGGTATACCATTGTAGGTACAAAGAACGATGTTTACAAATTGATGTACCGTACATGTACTCACTCACCACAATGTGCAAAGGTCTATCCCAATTGTAGGCCTCCAGCCTCTTCTCAAACAAAAGAACACTCCGTGAATCAATGCACTTTAACAAAAGATACCTTCATCAACTTACTGTATGTGTAGGACAATAGGACACCCTAATACTGTATCTGCCCTTCCAGAAGAAAATATTGTTACACAAAAGATCATACCAAAATGACTTGTATCCTCCAAAGTAAAGATACTGTAGATCTTGGTCTTCCAATTGTTTCAGAGAGGATGTATGAGTGTCAACCCAAGTGAAACTGATAGACTACCCGGTACTGATATTTATGACTACTGCTATCAGACTGTCAATACACTCTTGGGCTTTGTCCACACAAGCACACAGTGTAGTGCTACTATACGATAAGAAGAGTGACATAAAAGCGTGTGTAAACAGTGGCGTGTGTCATTGGCTGGCTCGTGCATACATAACTATAATGAGGAGTATATCAGTTAGCTTGTAGTTGTATAGCCACAGGGCACCAGCATGAAATACAAAAAGAATTTGTTTAAAAGATATCTAGAATGACCTTCTGGCTTCTGTGTGGGTATCAGGTTAACACATTTTGAAGGAAACCGGTTAAAATGGCCATGGATGGGAGTCATGTGACAATTAATGTAGCAATTCAACTGGTGTTTTGTCTTTTCTAAACTCTGAAACTCTTCATGAAAGCTTAACTAATATTTCAATGATTTTGTACTTGTAAATAATAGGTCTATGCTCTTTTAAAAAGAAGTTTAGAATAATGGTTTTATTCCTTCAAAGTGAATTAAATGAATGATATTATCACTTCCACCTATAAAGCTACATTGTAAATTGCCCATTTCTCCCATTAATTTGCTAAAGATTACAACCCATACAAAACAAATTGTCTTTATAAAGCTGCATGTAAATGAGGGGATCTGTTTAGGCCAGGGGGGCAATATGAAGCTCATGAGCGCCGCGGTACACTCCAGAATGCAACAACCCAACTCATGCTTTACTCACTCACATTGTTAATGTTTCCCACAGAACCATACATCTGAAGCAGCAAAACTTGATATGACAACCTCAAATGCACTTTCTGACACACCTTCTTTGTGAAGAAAAGAAACGCAGGAGGACAATTAACTGCTGGATGTGAAAGTGAACTCTGATTTACAGACTGAAATAATCATAGAATAGAATGAGAATCGACAACAACATCCAAGGCAAAATCCCTCTGGCCCTCAAACACCGACACATTGTACTCTACCTGAGTCAACAATCACCCAAGCCGATGGAGCAACGCTTTATTTTTTTCTCCCGGTCAAACTCTATTCCATGGAACTTCAATAGACCAGTTCACGCTTAGCACATGTCCCAAATGACCCCAAATATCCACAGATCTTCGATACATGAAGAGGTCCCACTTTTTAGATTTTGAAATAATCACTCCTACAGCGATGCAGGTGCTACATAAATAGCCTCTGTTTCCCCTTTTCAAAGAATACTTCCACCTGTGTATGATAATCATGGAGTGCACTGCTTGTGCATTAATGAATGATGATTACCGGTACATAACTTTCATGAGCACGTATCCAGTATTTCGTCTCTGTGTATTTCACAATTTGGTCTGCAATGACCTTTATCTGCTCATGCTCAGACTGCAACTATGAACTGGCTTATTGCCAGCTAAACTGAACTTTACATGAAAGGGACATGAATTATGAAAATCATTAATCTCTGCACCTAGCACCTACACGTACCTGTACACATGACAAACATTTTGTTGAATCAATGAAATCATGAGTAATCATATATCAGAACTGATTCTAATCCTACTGTACTTTGAAGAAAGGCCGGGTTCACCCTCTCAAACATAACCGCAAATGTCTTGTCCTCAACTTACAGTTAGCCAAAAAAAAATAGGGATCAACAATAATTCAATGGAGTGTGCTACCAAGTTGTTCTCCCTATCACACTCCTATCAACTCATAATCATAGCCACAGAGAACAAAAGAGAACAATAAACATTTATACAGCAGTAATTGCTTTGCACTGCGGAGTATACATGTTGTAAGATCTGTTGAATCACTGACATGTTATTTGATCATATCCTGCTTCTTGTGAGACGGGGGGTCGGGGGATCACCTTCTTTGCCAATTCTTGGAGAAGGGACAAGATGTGGCCTGTGGTGGCAAACCTAGAAGACCTAAAAAGCCCATATACACTTTAGGTCCAAATTAAATCATATGTAAAGTTCTCTGTATTACATCTTAGTCATCATTATGAACAAACAAATCCGTACATTGATATGTATGATGAATTTATGTAGGAGTATCTTTGTGACAGATCACTTATTCTGAGAAATAATATGACATTGTCTTTTGAGAGCCAGAACAGCATTGACTCACATTATTTTGCATAGAGTTAAACTTAATACCTTTCTGGCTCTCAACAGACAATATGATCTGAGAATATGTATCTTCTGCACACCAATCCATTTTTTAAGGATATTTCCTGCAGTTGTGCATACATGTACAATGTACATCAAACCCCTGAATCTGATTCCAATGTTACAGACACAATTATACGCATGAGAGAGCAACCAATCAACAAGATTGTGTATGTAATATCGCACCTTCATGTACAGGCACAGAAGTTGTAGGTTTCCTGCCAAACTTCCTTCAAACTGATCATTCAACAATGGTGTAGTAAAAGTCCTCGAACTAAAATCTACCTCCGAAAACAAGCAACTTTTTTAATACAACAGGTCATATAGCGCATTTCCCCATGCAATGTTAAAGACTTATAATACAAGTAGCCTACCCAAAGTTAGGAATTACAGACTATAGTCTTTACAGGGACTTACACATGTACTAACAAAAAATAGAGGTCTAAAGAGGAGATTTATCATTTACATACACGTTGTACTTGGTCTTTAAAACCAACACAGGTACAATCAAACTTCTACAAGATAGCATGAAACAATCAATAAACGTGTACTTCATGAAAAGGCAAGCACTAAATGAGTCATATCTAAATTCTGATAAAATAAGTGTGCATGCAAACATGTCTGCCTTGCCCAAACACTCTGTACAATAGTTTCGAAAAGTTCAGTCCAGGAAGTTGCTCTGAATAAAAGAATACCACCCTAGGCTGTACACTTGGCAATCAAAAGGGTTAGTAAGAACTCTTTTCCCTCACTTTGATCAATATGCCTGGTACATAATTTGATCATGAAACTTTATGAAAGCCATACGTCATTTTACCTTTCAGATTTGGCAACTGTTCCCACAATACATTGACGTCAGTACTTTCATTCAATTATGTAAACCAAAGAGGGAATTTCACAAAAGTGATGTTTTTAAGAATTTTGATGAGATACATGTACAATCAAAAGTCTACTTCACAAATGTTAAACATTTGCCTTTTCAAAAACATTCAATTTATGCAACACCTCTTTACATGACAGTAGTTGCTTCTATTATTTACAGTGTACAGTACATGTAGGTCAATTACCCACAAATGTTGTTTGATAATAATAATAATATGGATATTTATATAGCGCCGGTATCCGCCAGGCTCTGACGCTCATGGCGCTGTACATATTACTATCACAAACATATAATATTCTTAACTAAAATAAAGTAAACTAAAACAACACAAATTAATACGCTACATTGACATGATTTAATAGCACTGTTTAGAAAGAGATGGGTTTTTAGAGCAACTTTGAAGTCATGGAGGGTAGTTGACCTAAAGAGTACATCATGCATCATATATACATGTATTACCGGTACTGTTTCTCTAATCCTTAACATAATGACTGGTACTTCACATTATCATCATGCTAACTTTGTTTTGACGCAGAAACGTGTTGTATTCAGGGACATGACCAAGGAAACAATGTACACATGTACATGTATGTATTCACAATTATGGTAGGTTTCTCATTACAGACGCTGCCACATCATGATATACAGATTCTAAAGTTGTTCTCATTGGATTACAGAGTATCAGTTTCAGGTTTTTCATGTGTAGGATTTGGACTACAGTTATGCTAAATGAATGTATACAATCAAGTTTTCCACCTGGTCATGGTCTCTGAACCTCAATGTCCTACATTAACTTGAGGTTAATATCAACCCTAACTCTGTCAAGAGAAAAGAGATTTTATGACTTACAATAAGTGATTGATTTGGACAAATCATAACTCATGCATACACTGTACATGTACATGTATAATACATGGCCAAGATCTCAACTACTACACTGGTATCCATTCATCAAATTCAAGGCATCACATCAAGCAGTGATTCTTCCACTCTCCTCACAGACGTTCAACTAGTTTCAATAGATAGAGATAGTAGGTGTATACCAATCACACATCAACAATCAGCCTCCTACTTGGAACCTCTATGAAACCTGTCACAAGTGATTTGCAGCTCCACATCTCAACATCCATTACCAAATACAACACCATAGGGGCACTGTTTCAGCGGGACCTTTCCTCACCCTTCCAGTTTCTCCTCTTCATTCCAAGTGGACTCCAATCAATTCTTAAACCAATCCCAATGAACGGGCACTTTCAAAAGAAAAACTCTATCCCAAGGCTTGTTTCCTTGCAACGTGACCGCAGTTTTTCTCTTCACTTCAAATTCATATTTCATACAGATTTGTTTCTTTTCAACTATTTATCTACATCTATACATCTCAATTCTAAACTTAATCCACATAAATAGGTGCTTTCACAAAAAAAAAAAAGTCTTTTTTCCTTGCAGTTCAAACAGAGTAATTTCTCCTGGACCTTTTCTTGCCCCTCTGCTGTCTCCTCTGCACTTAGCAAAGATAAAATGTTTCTTGTCCACTCCTCATGTTCATCTTAATCCTACAAGTACTGGTACAATTAATTTGATTCATCAGGTAATTTCATGAGGAAAAAAAAGTACCGGTAAGCTTTATTCAAGAGGTTGTTTCCTGAGGAAGTACAAATTTCCTATTGATCTACAAACTGTAGTAGTGTAGTCTACTATGAAACAAAATTCACAGCTCTATCTGTAGAACTGCACTTGGGCCCTATTTCAGTATTTGTGATATCCATGGTATGCGCCTGCTTCCTGTAGGACCTTGGCACAAACAATTGGGTCAACCAAATACATGAACCGGTATATATTCATTTACTCCGTTCATCATTAAAGATCAATTTCAACGCCAATTTGGAAATCGACCAAGCAATCACTTTCGGAGAAGGGGAGATAGCTCAATGGTAGAGTGGTGGTCTCGTAACTTGGAAGACCCACGGGTCCAAAACCAAGTGGATTTGCTAGTGCCCTCTAAAGGCAGTATTTTGAATTTCTCAAGTCCCTCGGAGAGGACTTTAAGCAGTCGGTCTCCTGGTTGTTTACATGTACTTACAAGCATGCACAACTTGCACATGATCTCTCAGCAGCCAGGTAAAATAAACCAAATACCCATTACATTTTGTTTGTTCTTTTACAATGAAGTAATCTAGTATTACCATTTCAATCTGAAGACAAATGAAGAATAAAAAGCACAATTGTGATCTCACAGGAAATACAGTTTAATTACCATAAAGTGATCCTAAACAAGAAGTCATTAATTTAACCATAAAAGGACATGGGGTGATCTTGCTGTTTAGTTAATATATGGAATGCATCACAGTTCACTTATAAATATCTGAGTGGGTGGATTCGGCTTTCCCACTTAATGCAGTACACAATACAATAAAAACTGACAGGGCAGACCAGGGACAACATTTTATTCAGAATTGGTCAGAGCATGCCATGGCTGGTCCAGAATCTGGAGGTTTCCTTTTATTTAGTGATTGCCATCTCTCCCAACCCCTACCTGCTGCGAAACCAAAGATAATATGTTTCATGAATCTATATGCCCAACCAAAATTCTCTTTTTTTGCCAGCATCTAAAATTTGGGGATTGTGCCATCTTCCGCTGGCAGCAAGAAAGGGGAGATGGCCTTGGTTGAGGATGTTAGCCAGATTCTAAATTACGGTAGGCCATGGCATGCTAGAAATCAGAGAATGTTTAGGTTTGCTCAGAAGGAAAATATGAATAATTTCAAGAAAATTTTCCTCCTAAGTAGTAGATGGAAGTTATTGCTGATCTGCACGCTAAATTAAACGTGTCATTCATACTGTAAACCCAATAACTCCAAACCATAGGACTGATGATTTTACTAGATCAACTTCCAGAGGAAAATCAGCGGATGATGTGATTTCGCCCACATGAATTCCCTCAAGACCATCTTCTAGCTTCAATTCACTTATCCTGATGAAATCGCCATCACACTCTTTGGTCAAGTCGGCCTCTTCTCTTTGGTGATAGGGGAATAAAAGATTGCTCCCTCCTCCATAATTGCTCTAGCTGTCAAGTGTAAACGCTCTCAATGTGCGATGGCAGGACATATTAAGAGCAGAGGTCTCTTCTCATTAGGTTCAATTTACAGATGACTGCCTTTATTTCAATGCATCGATCATTCATCCATTTGATAGGATTGGTCGGATTGATAAAAGCCATGCGAAGAAGCTTACCAGTAGCACAAGCAACAGAGCACAAACAGGACAAACAAACAAGACGATGCAAACAGAATGAAATTAGTAGGAAATTGCAGAATAGATTGAGGATTCATGATAAATCAATGCATTCAATACAGTACATGGAGACTTCTGCAAATGTAAACAAATAATTATTTAAGAACACAGCATTGCATGAAATGAAATTTGGAAACCATCTTGTTTAACTTTAAAACATCCTTCAAAAATATCTCCAGGAGAAGAACTTTCTATGCTGACAAGCAACTACACACAGGGGAGAGCGACAGAACATCCAACCCTGAAATAGTAGGAGGGATCTTGGAAAACATGTGGAGTTTCTAGGATTTGTTAATAATATACGATTAGTGGGAATACTGATAAATAAAAAACTAAACTGAGTTGGTGGGGAGACCGACTGTCACAATTTTCACAAGATTTGATGAATCTAATCAATCTATCAATGGGACATGTGATGAGGTCACGGTCCTGACCCGACCAATGATTCAAATCCTGGCTTCCTGGAGAGCTCAACAAAATACACCCACTCAAATCAAACAAATGTATATATGCAGTGTACATGTAACACTACTTTTCATCAACTAGTGATGTTGGCAAGAATATATGTACAACTTGAAAGTTTCCAACAGATGAAAAATATATCATTTTGAGAAGTATATTCATGAGTTTGTACAACCTTTAAATGTAATCTTATCTGGTATTGGAATGAATTGAAATTAACAGAAACCTTCTGAAAGAATCACATTCATAGAGAAAGATTGCATGTGTGTAATTGTAAAGACCACATGTGTGATATTCAAATGAAGATGTCTGAAAATATATCACACCAACAAAATATATACTAATGTCCAAATTCAATTTAAAAATGGGGAACAGTGATTGAGTGAGTGAAAACAAGAAAATGAAGAAATCAATACAATCTGTCTCCTATTCTTCTTTTAGTAACTTGTAATTTTCGAACTCCATAAATTTTCTCAACTAATACAACCTCATACATCGAACAACCAGTGCGTTTATCTTCATCACCTTGAAGCAGCACTTGAACTGGAAGAAGAAGAAGAAGAATATGAAAGCAAAAAGTGCAGCGATACCAGTCCAAGTTCAATTTGTTTCAACCGTATACCTACCGGTAATCGGTGTTCTCTCCCGGCGGCACGGGCTACTCCCGGCTACCAGACTCACACCACAAGTCCTCATCCTCTTACGAAAAACAATCTGCTCAATCACCCAATTTTCGACTCACAAAATCATGTTTAGTTTATCTACAGATTTCAAGATAAGACTTACCATACATGGGCCAGAAAATTAATTCAAAAAACGATTTCAGGAGACTTCTGCTTTCCAAGAATCAAGCAACTGACTCTGACAAGAGTAGATCCTGTAAGAATGGATCCTGTAAGAATGCACTACAGTGAGTGATGTTTGACGCGACGGAATACTGGTAGTGGTACTGGCAGCGCAGGTCGAGGATTTGGATAATGGGCAGGTGCATTATAGATGCCGCGTGATGCAATAAACCAGCTAGAGGGGTGGCAGAACCATCGGGGAAAAAGGGGGGGGGGGGGGGGGGGGGAGGGGGTATAGAGTTCCGTAGTAGAGACAAAAATCTAACAGACCCCCCCCCCTTCCCCCCTCCCCTCCCCCCCCCTCCCACCCCCCCCCCCCCCCCCCCCCCCCCCCCCCCCCCCCCCCCCCCCCCCCCCCCCCCCCCCCCCCCCCCCCCCCCCCCCCCCCCTCCCCATTGAATTTAAGTTATGGAGGGCTCGGGGCTGGTGACGAAGAAAGAAAGAAAGAAAGAGTGAGTGAGTGTGTGTGTGTGTGGGAGAGAGAGAGAGAGAGAGAGAGAGAGAGAGAGAGAGAACTTTTTGTCAATATATGTTCTAGTTAGAGCACTCACTGGCGTACTGATGGGGGGTTGGAGGGGGGGGGTTGCTCCCCCAATTAAATTAAATCGTGGTTAATTTCTGAATCCAAGTGATTTACAAATGTTGCTGAAATTACATGACTTTCCGGGGTTTTTCTCACTTTTTTGTAAATTACATTTCTGTATTTTATGCATTTGTTGGAAAATGACAAATTTGCAAATTTGTAGTCAGGCAAAAAAAAACTTAAAAAAAACTTTAAAAATTCTAATAAGTGCCCCTTTACCTCTGATAATTGCCCTATTCAAATATGAGAGGTGCCTATTATACTTTAACAAGTGCCCTTTCTTTTGTAATAAGTGCCCCTTCCTCTTCAGATAACTGCTCCTTTTATCTTTGATGAGTGCCGCTTCTCACCTCTGATAAATGCCCCCCTTTTTTCGTTCTAATAAGTGCCTTTTTCCCTTCTGATAAAAGCCCCTTTTTAAATAAGAGCCACCTTCCCTTTTCCTAAATGCCCCTACCCGCACCTCTGATAAATAGCTCCATTAAAATCTGATATGTGTCCCTTTTCCTACGACATTTACCAATTTTCCTTTGTAATAAGTGCCCCTTTCTCTTCTCACAAGTGCCGCTATTCATCTCAGGTGAGTGCCCCTTTTTCAGGTACAAGAAGTGCCCCTTACCACCCGGCTGATATTAAGTGCCTATTCACCTCTTATAATTGCCTTTTTTCAGTTCTGAGAGGTGTCCCTTGTATTTTGACAAGTGCCTCTTTTTATTCTTATAAGTGTCCCTTTTCATCTCCCGTGAGTGCCCGTATTCAAAAGTGAGAGATGCCCCCTTTAACTTTATAATCAGGCACGCCAGAAGTAGTTTGGGATTGGGGGGGGGGCATTCCAGGGGGCTCACCTTCCAGGGGCAGTGGCCGTACTAAGCAAAAACGTTTGGAAGGGGGGGGCAGAAGAAAAATCTTCATCACCACCGCTCTTACACGTTACATGCAGGCCCGCGGAACGTTTTTGACAGTAGAGTATTAAAGATCAGGTAGAAAGTATTTTGGCGTGGGGTCCAGGGCCCAGCTGAGCCCCGGAAGTTCAGGGTTTTTAAGCATTAAATTATGGTCAGATAAGCCCCCGAGCCCAGCTGTTCTACAGGCCCTGACACAAAGGCTTCTAAATAAGCATATTTTCGCCCCGCTGTAAATTTGGAAATTTCTTATTTTTCAACAAACGCATAAAAAAGGTATGACTTACAATTTTTTAAAGAAAAAATACCAGAAAATCATGTCATTTTAGCAACATTTGTAAATCACTGGTATTGAATAAGAAACACCCCCCCCCCCCGTCAGTACGCCAGCGTTCAGGGGCTCATGTCTTCTCACCCCTATAACAAAAAGACACACACGCTTTCCCATCCTCTTATACAATATTTCCACGATATGCGCGAATCGCTATTATAAAGGGGGGGGGGGGGGAAGTGGTGCGAGAAGGTGCGAGAAGTGCCCCAAGGCTCTGATAATTCCCCCTTTTTTCAGTATCTTGGACTAAACAAACATTGAAATCTCATTGCTCAAAGTATAAGCAATCATTGAAAAGTAATTTGTTATTATAGTGGGTAGATGCAAAGTACTCTAGCCTCATGAATAATCGACATAACAAAAAAAAAGTATGCCGTAGCTAAAACGTAGTTTGTAGGCCACATCTTGATAGTCTAGAATTCGGCCGGTTCTTTGTATTTCCTACACACTTGATTCAAACTGCCGAAGATGGCGTTATCAACGAACTTAAAATCATGCTCACCAGCCCATTCCTAAAAATAATGATCTCGCCATCTTCGGGTGGTAGGTGTGGTGGAGATCAAAATTAAATAGCCAGATTCGGGACCAACATCTTGACAAATATCGTCAATATCCACACCCCCTTACAAAATAACTGCCCATTATGCAACCTGGTAGTTATGCGGATCCCCAACCCCCCCCCCCAAAAAAAAGAGAAGAAGATGGCGCTGGACTTTCCTTCATTATTTACAAAATCGCTATGGCTATACCATATTTATACATATGACTACAATTTTTGAAACTGTTTTGATCCGGGGACGAAAAATTAAAATGCTTAAAACTAATTGATGAAAATAGACTGGCTCGCTGACCAAGCAGTAAGTCAGAAGTTTGTTCACGATCAATGTAAAGTCTTTTATAATTACATTCTCCTCATTTTACGACAGGTAAATCAAAATACTTTGTCTATTAAATCAGTGGCGGATCCAGGGGGCGAAACGGCCCCCCCCCCCCTATTGGCGGCGCAAACCAAAAAAAGTCGGGAAAAGAAAGGAGAAGAGAATAAAAAAGGAGAAGAGAAAAGAAAGGAGAAGAGAAAAGAAAAGAGAAGAGAAAAGAAAGAAGAGAGAGAGAAAAAAAGGAGAAAAGAAAAAGAAGATACTCCCCCCCCCCCCATGCACCTCACGGAGGGACCGAATTTGTGTTCCGAAAATCTCCGATAAAGGGTTACTTTTCACGCAACAAAGTCCGGCCCGTAATACACTAAATTACGGCCCTCACTGACTTTACACACCGAAGATAAAGGGGTGCTTTCAAAAAGAGGGAACATACATGCGCGCAGGCGCGTACACAGGGGGGGGGGGGGGGGGGTTTGGGGGGTTAGCCCCCCCCCCCTTTGGTATTTTTTTGTATGTAAACCCCCCCCACCCCACTTATTCAGCGGCTGGCTGAGTCGTTGCGAAATTTTCGGCCCGATTTATAAATGTTAACCCCCCCCCTCCCCTTTGAAAAAATCCTGCGTACGCGCCTGCATGCGCGTACCCTAGATAACACTGAGTGGGTGGGGGGGGGGGGAGGAAAGAGAAAAGTCGGGTGAAAGACAAGGAAATGGCGCTAAGTGACAGTAACGACGAATAACGGAAAAACTATAATCGGGAGATTTGGGGTCATTCCAGAAGGCTTTGGAAACGTTATTGAATAGAGGGGGGTGGGCCGGCCGCATAAAATCTCGAGCCACGGATTCAAAGTTAAACGTTAAAAACAGCCCCTGCTTTTTGAAAAAAATTGAAAAGGGCACAATATTTTGGATGTCTTTCAATTAGAAGCTATATACCTAACAGTCAAATTTTAAATTAACGGTAGGGCCGCTTCACAACTCTTATTTTGCCATTCATTTGGATTCAGCTCATACCAACTCGCTTGTGCTTATATTTAAACTCATGTTGGTAGTAATCATGGACAGGGGCGGCGATCCTGGGCCTGATAGAGGGACACGCCCCCCTGAAAATTTAGATATATAGCTAGAAAGAAATATACATATAGCGGAAAGAACGTACATATTGGGCTTAGGGATTTTCTAGAATGCATAATATTTCAGCATTCTACATTGCAAAATCTCGCTTGGTCGCTACGCCCCGGCCCTCGCCCGATAACACAAAACTATGATATGACGCTCTCGGTCGTGATTATTCCATCGTTGGGGTAACAGATTTTTTTCCCCCTTTAATTTCTACTGACCTAGTTGTGTGCTATCACAATCATGATTGTTTCATTTCCCCTTTAAAGTATGCGTACTTAGGGGCGGTAGGGGCAGTAAGAGGACATAGGACGAAAAAGGAGCAGACAAAGAAACATTTTTGAAAATTCTGCGCTTTGCGCTGGAGGTGGAAACTGAATTCAGAGAAGGATTAAGAGTGGAGAATGGAACAACGAATTATCTTCTTTCTCTAATAATTTCATTAAACTATGAAAGGTCAAAGCTTCCTCGCCTCGCGCGGAAGGGGGAAAATGAATTCAGACAAGGAATAAGAGTCGAGAATGGTACAACAAATTGTCTTCTTTCTCTAATAATTCAATGAAACGTCAAAGCTTCCGCACGGGGGCAGGAAACTCAATTCAGACAAGGATTAAGAGTCGAGTATGGTACAAAGAGTCGTCTTCTTTCTCTAATAATTTAATGAAACGTTAAGCTTCTGCTCTTTGCGCTGGAGGGGGAAAACTGAATTCAGAGAAGGATTGAGGGTCGAGAATGGAACAACGAATTATCTTCTTTCTCTAATAATTTCATTAACTATGAAACGTCAAAGCTTACGCGCTTCTCGCGGGAGGGGGAAAACTGAATTCAGACAAGGAATAAGAGTCGAGAATGGTACAACAAATCGTCTTCTTTCTCTAATAATTAATGAAAGGTGAAAGCTTCCGCGCTTCGCGCGGGAGGGGGGGAGGGGGAGGAACTAAATTCAGACAAGGATTAGGAGTCGAGAATGGTACAACGAATCCTCTTTTTCTCTAATAATTTCATGAAACATCAAAGCTTCTGCGCTTCGCGCATAATGAGGGGGGGGGGGGCCAGCGAGCTGCCCGAATATGAATTTTTATATCTTTTCTCTTATATATTTTGGTGATAAATACATATTATCCTCAAATTTTTGCTCGCTCGCTTCGCTCACTATAGCCGAATTGTGAAACCAGAAAATTACTTTTTCGGGCAAGAGGCTTCAGCCCCCACCCCCCCCCCCCCCCCGATGAAAATGTCAAAAATTGTACCGGTATGGTGCTTCTTGTCAGTATTGGTATGTTGAGTTGGAAAACGGTCTGCGCAATTTCCGAATTTCCGAAAAACGCGCATATGTTTTTTTACACAAATCTGAGTATCCCCCGAGCATTACCATCACTCGCCGTGTTAATTCAAGTTTGTACATATACAAATTAATAATCGAGAAATATGTTTGAAATGCCATACTTGTCTTGAAACTTGCAGCCCTTTTCTCCCGCCGTTTTTTCCCACTGATTTTGTTGTTTGCTTGTTTGTTTTTGCAACATTGCAGATGTGTACACGTATTGCATGAGTGTTGTTGTTGGGTTTTTTTTTGGGGGGGGGGGGGGGGGAGACTACCTATGGCCCGCCAAGTTATGCCAATCGTTAGCTGTGGCCCGCGAGCTTTAAAAGGTTGGCCACCCGTGATCTAGACTAAGGAAAAACAGGGAAATACAAAGAAGGAGAAAGGGAATCTATCAGATTAAAACAAAGAAATAGATGACGAAGGAGAAAAGGATAGATTAAAGGAGAAACAAAGAAATACATAAAACAAAAGAGAAGAGGTAAGAACAGGCCTTCTCAACTAGTTTATTAGAAGTGCCAAAAACGAAAAGAATTTGTAGTTGAAGTGCCACCCTGTATGGTTGGCTGTGCTGCGAGGGAGCGTAGCGACCGAGCCGAAAATGGGTGGGGTCCAGGGGCGAAGCCCAACGGGGGGTTGCAGGGGGCGGAGCTCCCTGAAGCTGGTGGATTTAGGGCTTTCTAAAGGCCCTAATGGGGCATTTTTAGCACCATTTCATTCCACAATATAATCAATCATAATTTCATATTGATGTGAAAAAATTAGTACAATTCCTGGGTACAATTACACTGTAGGTATATTTATATGTAGTTTTTTTGTGTGTGCAATAAACACGGGAAATGTCAAAATAAAGTGAAAATCATACAAACAAAAACAAGATGTTTCCAGAGAATGGCAATGTTAAAATTGGTATCCCATTGTAAGCTAATTGTTGTTCAGACCTTAGGTTTAGATTCGTATACAATGGTGTTAAACAGGCATTTTGGGACCAAATTCGACTGCAATTTCTTGATTTAGCTGAGTATTTAATTTTAAAATATATATTTCTTTCTTTCTGTTTTTTTGTTTTGTTGTTGCAACAGTCGCGCGCCACTCCGACTGACCGCAAGCGCCACAAGTGGCGCGCGCGCCGCCAGTTGAGAAGGCCTGGGTTAGAATAATGGAGAACAAAAGAAATACATAACGAAGGAGAACTGGGGGTAGATAATTTATATATAAAACAAAGAATTATAACGAAGGAGAAAAAGGACAGATTGAAGGGGGGAAGAAATACATGACAAAAGAGAAGAGGATAGATTGAAGGAGAACACAGAAATACATAGTGAAAGAGAAGAGAGGATAGATTTAACCCGAAACAAATATGTACAGCGCCCATATCCAACAAAACTGCTAAGGGTAATGCTAGACTGTCTTTAGTCGTTTGCACGGTATATTTGACTGAAGTGGCTAAATAATTGTGTTTTTAAAAAAATGCGCTAACGGCGCGTTGAGGAGTATACCAGAGAAGAATGTCATGAAAAGCCTTAGGTTGATGACTAGAATATTGCCCTCTATAGACAAATCCTACACAATGAAACAATTTGGATTTGTTATACGAACGTTCGGGTTTTGACCAAAATTATTTGTGATTACCATACTGCAGTGGCGGATCCAGGATTCTCTAGCCGATTTGGGGGCCTTAAGGGTTCTAAATAAGTTGTCGAGTGAGCACACTTAAGGGGCACCTTTTTTTTTAAATGTACGACAGTGATTGGGTTTGCCGGAGCTCGAGCCCCTATGCAATGCAATTTAAATAATTTGTAAAAGTTGCATATAAAATAGATGAAAAGATCCCCGACGAAGACAAGAATCTCCTAACCATTTCCTAATTATGTCGACTGCCATTTACCCTCAATGTTCTGTGAAGCAAAATTAGCATAGAATGTTTATGACGGGAAAGCAAAATGGGGACGAGAGATTTACGTTCCTTCCTACGAATTAACTAAATAAATTAATTAATTAAATGAAAAAATATAACAGTGTAAAATAACATGATTTAAAGCAAAATCAAGCGAAATGTCATCGGGCGCAAGAATGGATGAATTCAAGTCTTCGAAATTGTTGTACTTGTTCGCCCTCTTTGTTCACTCACGGAATTGGTACATTTATATCACATTGTAATCTGTTACGCATGTTGGAGACGTCACACTTTCTGTATTTAGGAGGTATCACTGCCAAAGTGGTGGAGGTGCTTAATGAATATCTATTGTTTGTCCTCTTGAGAAGAATATTTCCATGTGCGTTTCAGAGAAGGTGTCGTCGGTGAATAAAAGAATAATGTTCAAGAATACTTAATAGTGTTCATGAAAGTTATGTAATTATTTGTCATTCACAGATGTACAAGTGCTATGTCCAAAACGGTCTTTTCAAAAGGTCTTCTTTTTCTTTCCGCAACATGCAAATATTAGGTAATTATAAGCCCCCCCCCCCCCTTCTCCCCAAGTTTGGAGGGGAAAAAAAGGCTGTTTGATTTGCTTTGTAATCTCTGCCAATGCCTCTGCTGAACCAGCCATTGGTTTCATTGATATGATATATAAACGACCCCCACCTCGGCTTTTCAAAGCCATGAAGATGAGACCTAGATACGCGCGCCACTGCCCAATTCAAAGGGTATACCATGATGTCAACCAAGTTGTGAATGCTAATGGCCCAAAATCGATTACCAACGATATGATATTGGATCTGATAAGGTCTTAACAAAATTATTGTGAGGAAAAAAAAAGTTCAGAATTGTTGTACGACTTTTTTTTAAAACCAGAAATCACAATATAAAAATCTATGAAGGAAGGAAATAAATAGAATAGAGAGGCTTTTATGGAAAGGTTAGGGCCGTCCTTTATGTGAATAATATTATATCTTTTTGATACATGGCATTGTGAAGGCATTTCTATCGAGACGCTAGTGGTCGATTTATAAAATGAATCGAAATAAAAAAAAAATTCCAGGTACTCTGCATTTTATATATCTTTACTTACAAAAAGAGGTATTATCGCCAACCGAGATTTGTATCATTGTGACTGACATATGAGGGCCACTTTAAGTGGCTAACAGATATGAATAGATAATATAATGGTTTATATTAAAGTAACATTTTTAAATAGTAACAAGCCGCCGGTCTTTTCTTTACTGTCATTATGTTTGACGATGTGCACAAGGTGATTTTTCAATAAAGTGGTTGAAAAGAACCTTGGATTTGTTTTTAAAAGTTGATAGTAATATAATATTATTAATGAAGTCTACCCTACTAACCGCAGCTCTATGTAAACATTTCGCGCATAATGAGGAAATGACTGGCAAGGCTGTCAATAGAAATAAAAATACATGTACTATGAATGGTAAGTAAAGTGCTCATCAAATTTATTGACTTAAATATTCTCAATAGTCTACATCAAACGAAATAGCCACTTTCCATCCAGAATCATCATGGAACACTTTGACTTGACCGACAATATACTGAATCATTGATTGATACAGTGGTAGCATTGATAGAATGATTGACACCAACGGATGCTATGACATTATCCTATATAATTTATGCAAACATTGACGATGACGATGATCGTCCAGATACCCTAATTTATTTTCCATCGCCGATAATAATTATAAGAGTAACTCGACTTCTAATGTACCATACCTCGGATAGCAGTCGTGACAGTGTCCGGGATTTAGTGCAAACAAGTTGCGTTTGTTACTTCGCATTATCATTTCTGTAGCCCATGGACTTGCGTAAGATATGCTAAGATACATAAAGACATAAATTCAAACAAATTTATATCATTTTGAATTCAGATTAAGCTTGATCGGTTCTCTTTTGGCATACATCTCGCCGTGATTCTTCAGTATGTTTACCGACTTCTATATACTTCGAATGACTGTTGGTTGTCTGGCGGCTGCCATCGGGATTCCAGGCAATATAGCCATCATCACCGTGTTTACTTATCAGGGTATTAAAAATGCTACAGACATCACCTTCATCGCCCTTGCCGTTGTCGATCTCATCGCCAGTATCATCAACGGGATGAAGATCGTCATGGTCTTCTTTCACGATGAGCGCCCATGGGCATGCTACATTGAAGTCATTGCAGCGAGGTCGGGACTCTACTCCGGACTGTTTCTCACGATCTGGATTGCTGTTTACCGCTACCAAGCTGTCTGTAAGCCATTTGATCGACGAATCGGACGACGAGCTGCCATCTTGGTTTCTATCGGTTGCGCAATTACCGCCTTCGGTCTCCACGTCCCGTTCTTCTTCATCACGACCTCGATAAAACTCGGAAGAGAATATGGATGCAACGTCTATGGCGATATATCTTGGGGACGTGACGTATACGCCAAAACCCAAGCGATTGTATTTTGCGTTTCTGCCTTGGGTATTTCAGTTTTGTACATACAGATTTACAAGTTTATTCGCGCAAGCCAGGTTATCCGTCAACAAATGACCACTGGATCTGCCTTTGTAAAAACCATATCGAATGATGTAGAATCTTTAGCATCCAACAAGCAAAGAGCCCTTAACGAATCTGCGTCATATATTGAAGATTCGTGTGCAACAAGAGCTATCCACCAGGCAAGTGTGTCAATACCACTTAGTACCATCTCAAATTCGACACGGCCCTCTGTCACCAGCAAGATGAAAACCCAAGATTCTTTGCCAGACGTCGAATCAGGTAAAACAAGAAGAGCTACACACCAACCCGCCGATGATAAGACAAAACCATCATCAAAGAAGCTTAAGAATAACCAGTCCGACCATAAGACCACTCAGGTTGTCATCATCATCACCGTCATATTTTTCCTCCTCTGGCTCCCTAATATAGTCATCGATCAGATTCCTATTGGTCAGCTCACCAGGATCCTTCTAGAAACACACAAGGGATCGTTCATCATCTATTTCTTCTACCAAATCAAGTATATCAGCCATATCACCAATGTGTTTGTGTATGTATTCACATATCGGCGATTTAGACAAACATGCTGTCAGCCATTCAATTGAAATAAAGATTCGATTCGATTTCATTTGTAAATAAAGTAAAATATATGAGTAGAGGTCTTATCAATTTAACATATTTTGTTCTTAAACTGAAATTGCACATGTATCCGGTAATGACATGAACATTTGTTTAACTCTCCACATTCGGAGCGAATATCACTTATTCTGAAGATTTACAATTATGTTGTGATTATATTGTTGTTTAGAAGAGGATGCATTATGCGGTATACTGTTGTACAGCTTGTACAGAGGTATCACAATTTCGTCAGTCGTAAATTTGTATAATTTCACTAAACAACTTAAACATAAAACGCACAGATTGTTATAAACGTAGTTAGTGGTTTAAATGATTAGTTTGTATTACATCTTGTATTATGACAGTAGTTCTGAATGGCAGATAATGCCAACAACTTTATAAAAGAGCTCTTTGATTCGAAACCACAATGGAAGGGAATGCCCATTCCCTCCCTAAACTTAGTATCTTTTCATTCAATAGTGACAAGAATGACTATATTTGCAGTATCTTTATACAGTGGACATGTTTTTTGTTGTAGTAGATATAATATGGATAATAGAGGCAATTAATTCAGCCTTTATAATTTGTGATTACTCAAGGCTATGTTCGCCAGGTTGTATATATCTAAATAACAACATTTCAGCATTCAATTTGCAGAGAGATTGGTTCTGTATATGATAAATGTGCATGTACATTTGTAGAATTTGTAGAAATGACTCTTTGACCCCTTCTCGGGGTATAAGAGTACAAGCAAACATAATCGTATAGTGGCCCTGAAGGAACATCGAGAATAGACGAAATCGCGAATTATTCACGATGAAATTGGCGACGTCGTGAATTTTATCGCCAATTATTCACGACGAAATTGACGATATCGTGAATTTCGTCGCCAATTTCGTCGTAAATAATTCGCGATTTCGTCTATTCGCGATTTCCCTTCAGGGCCACCATAGAATAGCAATGCATGACCTGTGATTACAATTCTTATACGTTATACATTGATAATGACACAAAGATACAAACGATAATAGGTTTAAATAATGTATGTAAGTACAAATGTGAACAATGTAACCAACTAGTAAACACAATGTACATACAATATAAATATAGAGTGCATCCCAGAAAAAACGAAACCAAGAATTATCGATTAAAAAAACAAATCATGACTTAATCACAATTATGATTAATAAATGACACATATTTGTAAAGTCATGCAGTTTATGCAACTCATATGATGCATATTTCAGGCATGAGTGATCAAAAACAATTTGAAGAGAGGAAACTAAAAAGTCATTTTTGGGGCGGTATCTGAATTTAAAGAGTAAATCACATTTCTAGAAAGTTCATTTTCTGCCCTTTCAAACGAAACCTCAATCAGGAAAAATGAGCCAGGAATAACAAAGTTCTGTTTGTTTAAAGTTATGCTTGCATTTCCATAATTTTATTAAACAAATTCGTTTTCACTTGCTACCTGCCGTAGTAATATACAGAGTTGACACAAGACTTAACTCCGTTTCGTCTTCTTTATGCATGGCTGATCGTCAACAAAACGGATTTAGGTCTTTTGTCAACTCCGTCTGTTGCTACGGCAAGCAGCCAGTGAAAATATAGTAAGGCGAGTAAATCTTGCTAAATTATTCAACTGAGAAGCTTCTTATATCAGTGGACAGGCATAGTGTGCACTGCATATCACAATATGGTATGTTTGCATCCAATCGTCCTTTGTTTACAGGTAATTTATGTGATCTACACCGAAACTTACAGATAGTAAAAGTATCAGTTTTATTTAGGGTGAGTAAAAAGCTTTCAAATATATGGGTGCCTTTAATTATTCTATAATTTGAATTTAATTTAATTTATCAAACTGCATCTTTCTATTCCTGAAAAAAAAAAAAAAAAAAAATAGTCTCAGTTTTAACAAAGAATTACTATTTAAGCCCAATTCACTATGTTGGCCTAGCCAAATATTGGATAGACCAGCTTGATTTATTTGTCTTCAATTAATGTTAATCATGAGGAAATATAGTCCAAATTTTCATCTTTATGAATGGCAGAAATGAATTTCAAAAGGATATTTACTATCTTTACCTCTCAACATTCTTGACCAAAAAATAACTATTCTACGCTTCACGTGTCTGATTCAAAATCAAATCTCGTCCAGTTTCTCCATAAACCATACAGTCTTGGGTATATGAACCTACAGTTAATAGAGCTATAAGGAATTTCCTATGGAAAACTTCAATCTGCGTTATATTTTCATGTCCCCAGACTTCACTACCGTACGATAAGATAAAATAAGATACAATAAGGCAAAATCAATGGTCAAACCAATTACAATCGCTTTAGTCAACATACTGTATAACGCTGTTCTAGCCTGCACGTTCTGCTTTGCCATTGCCGTTTTAAACTGTACTCCAAGATAAGCAAAATCATATACCACATCTATTTTTGCATGACCATACGTAAAATTTGGTATCTTCCTAACTTAAAAAAAAAATTATTTTAGTTTTACTCGCATTGACTGTTAGGTGCCATATATTACAACATCATTGTACTGCATTCAGCGCTACTTGCAATTCGACAGGGCTTTCTGCCAACAGTATTGTGTCATCAGCGTACAATAAACAAAACAACTTTGACAAAAGCTCTTATTCCTTGCCCTGTAATGTATTATATATTTCTTAATTTAAAATTTTCAAGCCAGGATAAAATTTGTCAATATGCTCTTGAAAGTCATCAACAGTAAACAGCAATGGCGAAAGGTTTTCATCTTGTCTAACTCCTACGTTACACGAGAAAAATTCAGATATTGCGCCGTTGGAAGAAGACTTCGCACATTTTTGTACAAGCTTTTATCAATATTTGGGACTTTGACATTCACACCTATTAGTAGCAATTTAATCCACAATAAAAATTCCTATCAATTAAATCAAATACTTTTCAAAAATCTATAAAAGCACAATATAAGCGTTTCCTTTTCTGTAGGTAATAATAATAATAATAATAATTCGTCCTTATATAGCGCATTTCAGTACCGCAGGCCCTCTCAATGCGCTTTAGGATTTCCCGGCCAAAGTCGCGAATTTGTCATTCAAATTAATTTGTCTTGCGTTCAAATTCGACGGTTTTAGTGCAGTCAGGTATATCTCAGGTTTATATTCCCTTTTCTAGTTTTCAAATCTATGGAATTTTCGTTAGAATCTACGTATGTTCCATTCAAATTAATGAACAATGTGCTTCTTTCGCTATTTGGTCATTCGATTGGGCGCAACACGATTTTCTGACAATGCGACGGTGTACTTCTAGCATTCTAAAAAAATTGTAGCATTCAAATTAGCACTTTGTGCACTTAAATTGAAGGTCAATAAACATTTCTCGTTTATTACACACTTTATATAGCTCATTCTTTTTCTATCTAGATTGTTTTTTCATGTGTATTTCATCATATTTCATTTTCTTGCATTTATACACTTATACTATTGATTGTTAAGAAGAAAAAAACGACTTGCATCTACGGACCTGATGGTCTCAGTATATTTGTAAATGTTCATGTAAGGAAGTTGTTTGTCTTATGTTTCATCATACATTTATCATAATGTCATCATAATTTCATTATGGAAGAAGGGTACAATATTGTGACTGGGGTAGGGACTAGAGTCAACAATTTGAACATGTTTCATTATTTAGCCATGTCTTTAGCCATCGATCTGCTGGCGGGCAAGTAAACTATGAAACACTTTAAGAAAAACAGAGGGGTGTGCTGGGTTTAAGAGACGATGTGAATTACTTTTGTAAAATTCCGAGTCTGTAGTAAAAAGGGGCGATTGAGGGTACCCCCACCTTTCCCGGGTATATGAACATGTCCGTGCAGAAATGCCATATCCCTTGATTTCGCCCCTTCTTTACTTTATGTCTGACTACACCCATCTGCATTGTCCTGAAACTAAATAAATGGAATAACAGCTTAGACCCCAATGGCAAATCATGCATTTTAACTGCATTATTTAAAAACTGTAAAAGTTGTTGCAATTCTTCCCCCTAACATTCCTAACTTGAATAAAACTATTACGAATACGAATGACAGGTGTTAATTTGAATGATAAAAATTACGCTTCGACAAGTGAATATTAATTTGAATGCTAGTTGAGCAGTTTCTAAATTGAATGACAGATCTATGAAACCCTTCGCCGACCAAAATCCTAAATTAAATACAAAAACTGGAACATTGAATGATAATTGGCATGGCAAAGCCGATCTGTGCTAACTTAAATGCAAAGTAAATGAATTCGAATGACAAACACGCGAATTTGGCCGGGAAATCCTATATTAACCCGGTCATGCTTACCCGCACACAAGGTATGCACATTCTCCACTCCCTGGGGAGCATTCCAGCCAGTCGCCATTTTACAAGCGCCATTGCTAATCAAACGACATTATCGGTAAAAACCGATAATAGCTTTCAAAAGCAAACACATGATCAATGCTTGAATAATTATGTTGATCGAAATCCAGCTTGTTCCTCACCTAACATACTTATGATTACTATCAAGAAAGCTAGAAATTCTTTTATTCAAGATTGAGGTAAAAATTTAACCAAGGCAACTTAGCAAGGTAATTCCTCGATAATTATCTGGATTTGTGTTTTCACCTTTATTCTTTAAAAATGGGATAAAAGCAAGTACACCATTCAGGGGGTATACGAATCCACTGTCTAAAACAATATTGAATAAATCAACAATAACCCTACGCTTTTCTAAGCGGCAACTTGTCCCAATTTCATTTCTGATCAAATCCATACCACAATCTTTGGCATTTTTCATTTTATTAACCATTAATTTAAGGAGTGACTTCACACCAGGCGCGTACGCAGGATTTTTTTCGAGGGGGAGGGGGGTTTCAAATTTGAAAATCACGTCGAAAATTTCGCAACGACTCAGCCACCCGCTGAATAAGCGGGGGGGGGGGGGGGGGGGGTAAGAGCACTTTTTTTTTTTTAATTTAAAAAAAAATTCAAATTGTCGTAACAGAAAACCATTGGAAAGGGACCCTTATTCTCTTCGTCAAAAACACTGAAAACAAGATTTGACATCTTTTCAACCTGGCAGACGTACGGCGCAGAAACCAGCAACCCAAATCACAGAAGAATGCTCACGCCCTGTTCCGAAGAACGCCGACACTATGGCGTCGAACGGTGAGTCCGCCAACCGTACTGAATCCCTTAAACCTATTAACAAAATTATAGAGAAACTCGATAGTGTTAATTTGAATGTAACATCAAGGAGGAGTGAGATAGCAGAAACCCGTAAGATGCTAGCCGATGTGGAAACTGCGGCCATGGACGTATCAGCAAGGCAGACAACCATAGAAAATGTTACTTTGCCTAAAATGGAGGAGAAGAGGAAAGAATCTGAAAGTGAGTTGAGAGAGCTTATTCTTGCTATTGAGATTCATGACAGAAAGATGAATTTGTTAATGTACGGCGTAGCAAAAAGCAAAAATGAATGTGTGGAAGCGCTTTGAGGAGATTGGGTTTACACATGAGGAAGCTCAAAACGTCATAATTAAGAATACACATCGATTTCCTCGACGGCCGTTTCAGCACGTCCAAGGAGAGGAGCAAAGAATGCCTACACCTGACCCCATCATAGTTCGGTTTGCCGGCATGCCTGATCGCGACGCGGTCTTGTCAGCATACCAGAAGTTGCAAAAACCGGAGACGACGAGGAAGCCCCTTTCACACCGGGCCATGCGTAGAGTTGCGTAGTGTTGCGTAGTGTTGCGTAGTGTTGCGTATCGACTACGCAGAGCGTACGCTGCCCTACGACGACCTACGTAACTACACGCTGAGGGACGCAAAGGAGTACGCGAGATGCACGCCACAAATTAAACATGTTTAAGTTTGTGGGCGTACGCAAGTTTACGCAACACTACGCTACGGTACGCCAAACCTACGCAAAAGTACGCTACTCTACGCCAGTCCGACGAAGCAGTAAAAGCTTACGCACACAGTAAGCAACCGTACGCCAAGCCTACGTCACCATACGTAACCCTAAGCTTGTTATACGCAAACGTACGCACGCCGTAGGTACGAGGTGCCTATGTACAGGGTACATAACCATACGCCATCGTACGCCAGGCTACGCATAACCTACGCAGGGACTACGCCGAAGCAACTTTTTTTCATGAATAGTACGCAGCCTAATTTCGGCGTAGTTGGTACGCCACACCTTTAGTTGGATTGGTTGGGTTTCGGGGATTTACAGCAAATATGTGGTCACCTGGGGCTTGCTTGGTATTGCGCCGAGTCTCGCAAAATGAGACACATGTGTTTTTGTGTGTAGTTTTGTTTGTGCTAGACATCACTGTGATTGTCTTAGGTGTTGCAGTAGATGTTTCGGTGGACTAGCGCATAGTGTAGTTATTTGATTGATGTTACAAAAGATCAAGAAAAACTCCACAGAATTTGATTTTCATTGTTCCGCGTTAAAGTTGCTATTTAATGGATAGTTTTTGGAAATCGTGAAAAGAGAAATGATGTTTTAGAATTCGTTAAAGGTATCGTCTAACAATATTAAATCTGAGATGCACGGCCCTACGTGTAATTAGTGTCTGTGATATGTAATATTAAAGCCCTAAAAAAAAAATCGGCTTCAAAATGATCAAGAAGTGCCTCAAAAAAATTAAAATCTTTGAGTTAACGGTTTTAACGTACTCGTTTTCCCCAATGGTTTCGATTTCCAATCATAAATATCTTGATAATCAGACAGGCGATGGGCTTGTAAAAGTCATTGGGTTCCTGACTGACCTAGCGGTTTATAATTATCACTGGAGCATGAGTTAAATCCAGGATTTTGTTTCAGAATCTGAGACAAGTTACCGGATCCCTTTAAGGCAAAAAAGTTTCAAATTTGTTGCTTGCAAGATACATATTTTGTAGCTGTATAGAAGAAGCTTCTATAAAACAATTTTGGGGAAATAATTGTTTTTTCAGTCATAAAGCGTCAAATGCCAGAGGTGTTGCTATTTTGTTTAAGGAAGGGTTGCAATTGGATGTAAACAAAGTTGAATGATCAAAAGAAGTAATTTTGTTGCTTTGGACCTACTAACATATATAGCTATGACATAACGTTAATATCAATAATCACGATAGTGTTAGTTTTATGCAGATATTGAAAGACTTGTTTTCGATTGTAATAATCCATTAACAATTTTATGCAGGGATTGAAACTTGGTCCAATATTTTGATTAAGATACATATAATTATATTCGTCTTAATAATCCTAATGCCAAGAAAAAAGTCGATCGAATGAAGAATGATTTAGATTTTATAGACCCATGGTAAAGTGTTTACATGGCGTCAACCTACTCCTACTGGCGGCTAGATTGGATTATTTTTTGGTCTCCACTGAATTACTGTCACTCGTATATAAAATAGAGATTTTACCTGGATACAGATCCGATCGTTCACTGGTCAATATATCTTTGAATTTAAATCATTGTAGGGAAGGTAAAGGCACGGAATTTCAATATTCATTTTTAAGGGGTGATACTTGTTTGAGTCCAATATGATAACAATTCAAGTAGAATTAAGGTAGAAGGACAAGATACACAATATGAATTTACTGTAAATGATCAGTTATTTTTATATACGTTGTTGACGATAATCAGAGGTGAAACAATTTTATACGTATCCAGAGAGAAGAAAAGATTGGTAAATTTAAAATTTGATTTAGAGAAGGAAATTATAGATTTGGAGAAGGCATCGATATAAAAACGGACAAAAATAGAGCTTTAGTTATATTAAATGAGAGGAAAGTTCAGTTAGAATCGTTAAGAAAAGAATACATGGAAGGAATAAAGATGAGGTATAAAATTAAATGGATAGAATATGGCGAGAAGCCATAAAAATATTTTTTGAATTAAGAAAAAATAAATGCTGTGAATAAACGTATATGGAAATTGGTCACTACTGAAAACAAGGAGATTACATTGTAGGACGATATTATATCAGAAATTGTATTATTCCGTTCTAAATCGTATGAAAACAATTATGTTGTTGATGTAGACTTAAATACAATATCAAATGATCCATGTATAAGTAAATTAACCACTTCAATGTCACAACAGTTCGAAGGAGAACTCTCCATTGATGAGATTCATCAAACACTTATAAGTATGAAAAATAATAAATCACCAGGTCTAGATGGATACACCGTCGAATTTTTCAAACATATTTGGAAAGAATTACACATTTTTTTATTGAAGTATTTGAACTATGCATATCTATCCAGAATATCCTATACATAGAAGTTGGGAGTTATCTCTTTAATTCCCAAAGGAAATTTTAAAAAAAAAGATAAAAAGACCCATATCTTTATTGAGCGTGGTGTATAAATTAGGTTCTGCTTGTATAGCAAACAGATTAAAGAACGTACTTCCTTTTCTTATACATGAAAATCAGAAAGGCTTTATGTCAGGGCACTTCATTGGTGAGAATATCCGTTTGTTATATGAAACATTATTGTATACTGATATCAATGAAATTCCTGTTTTTTTTTTTCCTTCTTTAATATTGATTTTGAAAAAAGCATTTCAATCTATTTCTCACGATTTTATAAGAAAAGCATTGCACTTTTTAAGGTTGGTCCCTCTACTCTATTATAAAATGGTTTAATGTATTCTATGAACATGCTCAATCCTGTCTATTAATAAATGGACATCTGTCTCCCGGATTTTCAATAGAGCGAGGATGTCGTCAAGGAGATCCCCTGTCAGCTTATATCTTTCTATTATGCGCCGAAATACTAGGTCTGTTAGTTAGAAAATCCGATTCCATCGTTGGTTTGAGCTTACCTAATATACAACTTTAAATAATTCGATCAGCAGATGATACGCTTCTAACATTGGACGAGTCAGTAATGGAATTAAACAGTGCATTAATCATTTTAGATGGATACAGTACGACCCAGAAAAAACGAAACCGAGAATTATCGATGTTTTTATCAGAAGTTAATCACAATTATAATTAATAAATGACACATAGTTGTAAAGCTCAGATCCTCTTCTTTCATTTGATGCAACTCATATGATGCATATTTCACGCATGAGTGACCAAAATCAATTTGAAGAGAGGGAACCAAAAAGTAATTTGGCGGACGGTATCAGAATTTCAAAGAGAAAATCACATTTCTAGAAAATTCAGTTCCTGCCCTTTCATATGACAACTCAATCAGGAAAAATGAGCAAGGAATAACAAAGTTCTGTTTATTTAAGTAATGCTTGCATTTCCATAATTTTATTATACGAATCCGTTTTCACTGGCTGCCTGTCGTAGCAACAAGCAGAATTGACAAAGGGCTTAACACCGTTTCGTTGACAGTCAGCCATGTCTTTCGTCTATTGCTGATTGTCAACGAAACTGAGTTAAAGATGAAGTTGAGTTCTGGTCATGCGATTGCAAATGTGAAAGAAACGGTGTGGAACCGACCAGAAAAGGTTGATCATCTAGCATATAAGAATTTGTGTGTATTGCAAGGTTCTGGAATCATCAAAATGATAAGAAATGTGGCCAAGTCTTGGTAAAGTTACAAACACTTGCACAGAAAGATGTATATGGGACTACACGAACACGTGGCGTAAAAAGCCGGCCCCCGATTTTTACGATGTTACATGCATATTTAGAATATGAAGGCATTTGAAGAGCCAAGCTTTACAGGGAACATGTCTTAACTGATGTTCTTCCACACTTGCATAATAAGAATGAGTAATGCTCACAAATTATTTTTCACCTCTTCCCAGAACTCAACCTTCTCTTTTTTGGGAAGTGAGGGAACTAAAACAAGAAAAATACGCCCCCGTAAATGTGAAAATTGCGCCGACTGACAGTGGGAGGGGGGAGGGGGAGGGGGGGGGGGGTAAGGAGTATTCATTTGTTTTCAAATAAAAAATTGAAGGGGGTTAACCCCCTAAAACACCATCAAACCATAATTGTGACGAAGAACTCACATTACGCTGTTCTTTTTTTTACTCCTTACTGTCTTTGACTGTTTCCACTTACACACACCAAGATCTTGTGCAGCCTGTAAAAAAGACTTACAAATCTCAGAGAGTTGCAATGATCTACCAGTTCCAGACTAACATTTCCATTAATATTTTCCATAATTCCTGACAATTGTAAGGTTAATCTATGCAGCCTATCTAAGCATTCATTTCCAATTTCACAATCCCACTTAAAAAACATGTACCTGGGTTTAGACGAGTCACAAATGGTATTAATTTGGGTATCACCCCCTCCTTACTTAAACATCATGCATCATGTATGTCTTGGTTGTGTATGCTTTGATTGCAATGTCATAACAATAGGACAATGCACGTCCGATAAACACTTATCAAAAAAGTCTACCTGGAAATTGTGTATGTTATAAAACAATTCATGAGAAACGATAGCATAATCAATTGTACCATTCTTATTGAAACGTGTCAAATTTCCTATACCATTAGCATCACCCAGCCGTCCAGTGACGATAGCAACATCTAAAGTTTCGCATAGATCAATTCCATGACTACCATTGGTATTTACCTTAACATCCATATTGTTACGTTCGATGGGCACATATGACTTATTCATACAATGTCATGTACTAGGTGACAGACTGGAATCATCACAAAAGTTCAAACCAAGTAGGTCAGATACAAGTTTTACAACATTATCATCAGTATCTAAACAATCAGCAAGTAACCCTGTGCGAGCGTTAAAATCCCCAACTAAACGAAATGGAATATTAAATTTACATTTAATGTTAAAGATAAACTTGAGTTCTGGTAAAAAAAGAAAATGAATTCTCACAGAATCTAACGAAACTTACACTAAATGTTCAAGATTACAAATAAATGTCATGTGCCAAACAATTTTGGAAGAAAATGTATACTGGCTGAGTAATGAGCATAGAAAGATAAGGAAATCAGGGTAGTACTAGCCCCGACAGCATGTGTGTTGTCCCATATACATCTTTCTTAAGTGATTGTTACTTTACCAAGACTCTGCCAAATCCTGTACCAAACATTCGAAGACCTCATAGTTATGATAAATAATTGAGCCCTCGGAACTGGTATCACAAAACCTTTCTGAATACGCAAAAATATGCTTTTTCATCAATATTCACATGCCATAATTATGAAACCCTCCTAATCTCTGTTCACTTCTTCTAGGCAAACAGTAACACTCAAAATCATATAAATAGAAATTAGACAGATCAATAGAATCAGTTAACCTTTCTGAGAGACAAATAATATCATAATCCTTCAAATACACATCAGTAATACCAGCATTTAGCCTGCTACAACAGAAAGCAAAATAGGGCTATGTACAGAAAAGGCTGTGGTAAGACATGCCAAAAGGGGGTCTTCGTTTCCCTAGCCCAGGGCCTAGCCAGACGCATCAGTGAAGAGACTTGAACGTTTGAACTTCTCCTAATCGTTTGAACAAGTCTTCTGCAGGAGAAAGTACACATTTCTTCTGCGGATCTTTTTTATTAGAGTGCAGAAGATCTTGCAATCTACTGTCTACACTTTCTCAGTAGTTTCTTCATCTTGTTTCACGACGTGGAAGAGCTTGGCGGGTGATAGCGCCGAATGCTCACCCAACATAACATCCCGTAGCTGTCTCTTCTTTCGCAGTAAAGCGGTGCACAAAGCGGGCCACATAGGTGGCGCTGTTCACCGTCGTAGAAAACAACACATGCCCAAACAGTTATTTTTTTTATTGTTTTTGTCCCAAAAATTTGACCGATCGACATTTCGTTCCGTTGGGGGGGGGGGGGGGGGAGGGGGAGAGGGGTAAGGTCACTTTTTTGGGGTCACCCATAAGCAATTTATTTATTTTTTTTTAAATGAGGGGGGGGGGGGGATTCCTCAACAACAAAAAACCACACAAAAAAAAATTGAGGGGGGTGGTTCGACACCCCCCCCCCCCCCCTCTGCGTACACGCCTGCACAGGTGGAAGTATTTTTTTCAAGAGGAAAAAACTGGATGTATGTTAGAAGCACCTTGATCACTTTGGCAGTGATTATTCTGAAAGGCACGAAGTGGGACCTCTCCAAGTTTAAAAGATCCAAGAATATTGGGGGTCATTTGAATATTTGCTATCTCCGAACTGGTCTATAAAGATCACATTAAATACTGTCCGACTTTGTTTGTAGTGATGACGTAAAATAGAGGTGTAACGTAATAACATCGGGGTTTTGTGTTCTTACCGTTTGAGCTTTGAGACATTGCACAATCCACAACAAATTTCAGACTGCGACATACTGATTTTGTAATAACATTTGTGTTTTTCATAGTCATCTAGCGATGGTATTGCCGTCGTCATGCATATAGCCTTCTCCGATAATATGATTTACATTTCCAGTGTGGGACTGCGCCTTTCGCGGAATGAAATCAAAAGCAGAAACTGAGAATGCCAAGATTTATGACTTGATCAAAATCTGATTTCATCCTTCATTTTCAGAACACTTCTCACCAACTAACCGCTATTAGCACTGGTCGTTAACACCTCAAGTCTAAGGTGTGAACTGTGTTCCTTTGTAGCATCTCCATGGTCCATGGCAGCTGCTACCAAGTTACTATCACAGATGTCTGAAGGCGATTCCTCATGTTATCCTGAACTGTATTCTCCTGTAATCTAATATTATGCCGTTACAATGATCATGATGGTAAAATAAAAAATTCAAGTAAAAGGTTGGGTTAGAATTTTTTTTTTAAATGTTGCATCGACCACTGGCCAATTATAGGTCCCAAATGTGCCTGTGGCAGTTCATCTTTCAGCAGAGTACCCACCAGAAATGTATGACGTTATACCAATATTTTTCTTTTCATTTCACTCTTATTTCCTTAGTTACCATTTCATTTTTATTTTGTTTAAACTAGGAAATATAATTTAAGAACCTCAGGATATATTAAGGCTTGGTATCGGCTGCAAATTTTTCACTTACTCCAAAGTCCACCCACGAAGCATTCCTAATTGCTGTCTCAAAGAACCTGCCAGCTTTGACTCGGCTCCAGGAAGTATGAGTGGGTAATCTTGCAATACGGGGGCATAGAACCCGCACCCTTCTTTTATTTGATTCGGATCGCCAAACCACGGAACCTCATCATAACTTGGCTAGACTACAAGTTTTATATCAGTGAGTCAGCTATATGCATACTGACTCAGCCTCTAGCACGCACTATCTGGCATTAAGCATGTTAGGCGGCCATGGAATACGTACTTCCTGGTTTCCAATGCAAGCACTCCTCTCAATTTCCAGCGAGGCTCTTCTTCTTTTTCCATAATGCCCCCCCCCCCTTTTCCCCCTACATAAAGGGATCGTCTCATAAGCTAAATCTCTAGAGACCTCTGAAAACTTGTTAGTACTGACAACATTCGAACCAGGCTGTGTTGGAAATAATGTTTGAAGGTTAATACAAAAAGCATTGCCAACAAATATAAAACTTAAAAACGGAAGGCAAAAAACTCAACAAAAAACAAATTAAAACAAAACCTGAACAAAAATCCACATGATTAATATATCCGGAAGATTCTCCAATCAGGGGTATCATTATTATCCATGTACACAGACATCAAGTAGCACGATTGCAAAGAATTTCAAGAATCCAACGCAGGTTAAATTTCGATATACCTTATTGTATTGCCATTAAGAATCATGTTTGATTATTTTGTACTTCATAAGCTGTGTTCACACGATGGCAATTTTGGTCGGCGTATAGGTCGTGTTTAGAGCTAGTCGGCGTAAGTATGGTAAGGTCGGCTTAAAGGTCGGCGTAGTGATCGTCGATTTGAACGATTGTCGTGTTAGCTTCGCCGACCTTTACGCAGACTGACTCACTCCTTAATTATTCCAGGAGTAACGCGCTTACACGACTAGAGGGTATCCGTGACCTTTCGAAAATGAAAATTAGATTTCGGGCGGTTTAGATGTGGAAGGTGGGTTGAGGTCGACTAGTGCGGGCGCCACCACTTCCGGAAGTTACGCCGAGTAAGACTGGGTCGATGGAAGGCCGTGTTAACTTGATCGTGGCAAGTTAGTCCGAGTAAGACTAAGAGCGTATGGGCAGCTAATGGTTTAAGTCAAATATTGATAGAATATTTATTGATGTAGAGCTAAGATTAACGCCTACTAGGACAGCCCCGTCTGAACATGGCTGTGGTGATGTTTGCACAATAAGGCTACTGTACAGCCCAAGGTTGATTTCCCGAAAGTCTTTGTGATCGTATAGAGTTCACTGTGAGTACCTAAATTCACCTTTTTTAAATACCTCACCAGGGACTTGTTTTAGAGCTCAGGGTATTAATCCGACCTTGACCTGATATGAAAAGAGTCATAATGCATTATGCACCAGTCATATCTGGAAAGTCTTCTCGATCGAGAAATACGCAACTATTCCAAAGCGTCATCGGATAGAAAACACACTCGGTCAGGGGCGTATTCAGGATTGTCAGAAGGACAGGGGGGGGGGGTGATAGTTTTGCTGTAGGCAATTTAGCGAGTTGATGATTGTCATCCCCCACCCCCCCCCCCACTTTTCTATATCTGCTTACATGAAATAAACAAGAATATCATTATCTGCTCTTTGAATGTAAAACAGGACTTGAATCCTAATGGAATAAGTGCAAAATTACCATTACTTTAACTTATTGCAATCTGAAGGAAACTCTTTAACAAAATGTGTCCAAGAAAAAGAGAAACTTGAACTTTTTATAAATATAAGAATATGGGAAATAGTGAAGGTATGACATCATCGATCTGCTCATATTTTGTATACAGCCCATATGATATATTTCCCAATTTTAAAATTCCATAACTTTCTTATTTTCGTCCGATTTGGATGGAACTTTCAATGTTTTGTTTGTTCATTTTGTTTATATTTATTCCATTCAACTTGAAATATGAGTTTGACTAACCCTTAAAACCTATTATTTATGTAGAAATCTATGATATTCTTCGATAGCGCAAATTACAAACTTTGAAGATGATCCCTGAAGTTTAGACGGAGAAGGAAAAAAAAAAAAAGGCCCGTACTCGAGTCGCCCAACTCATGAACTTGTGGATATGCACCGATCAAAACACTGTTCCTCCTCCTCGCTACGTAAGCGGAAACGTTTTCATTACTGCTGCCTGACAATTTAGGGACCAAGAGCTCACTACATGCACAGCTAGTCAGTTGATAAGGAGAAAATGGTCATTGCCTTCGTCAATTCTAATGATATTTGTTCGAACAACATGTGATTTTGATATTCCCGATCTGGACAATTTATATTTACGCCTATATGTTATCACTGGATATTATAATAGCCACAAGGATTGTGAGTTTGTATATTGGATGTGAATAACGTTCAGCTGTCTCCAAGATTTGACTCCGATATTTGGAAAATGGAGTCATAGATATTTTTAAAAGAGAGGTAAGAATCCCATGGGTGATTTAAGATTTGTTTTTCTCACTTATGTTCACGCTTAACTGATAACCGAGCGGCTCAGTTTACTATGAACGATATTTTTTCTCAAATGATGCGCAATAGACTGAATTCTATAACGTTTTTTTATTTTCTCTGCTCTAACCATGTCCCTCAATATCAAAAAGTGGGACTAAGCATCAATCCTGTTCTTTTTGTAAACAGTTCAGGATTGTACTTCATGAAAGTCATGAATACCCAATAGCTATCATGGTTAATCTACTTGTATTTTGGAAATAACTGTTCCGTTTTGTATACATGGATATGATATGGACACAATAGTATGATCTGTTTTCCAGACATCTGCCCGTTTTACACCTCCATGGCTTCCACCAATTTAAATATTATTCTACCGTCATAATGTAAGGGTAGATTTTTAAGTATATACATGTATAAAAATGAATCAATGTCAATCATAAAATTCATGCACGCTTTAATTTTTTACTTTAAAAATTGTTTCCGCGGCAACGATACGTCATTTTAAGCAGAACACGTGTACTTAGGGGTTGTTTTAGTATATTCAGCACTAAAAATGGCAAAATATGAGGGGGGGGGGGATACCGCCAATGAAGATGATGATGATGTGTTATGTTGTCGATCTTGTGTTATATTGTTATATTTTATGTAATCATGCTTGATACATTATGTTTTACTTGTTATTATTTTTGTTGTTAATAAACTCAAACTCAACTCAACTCAAAAAACCCCTCAAGATTAATATATCATAGCACAATTAGGCCCAAATATTGTGAGTTAGCCTCATGTGTAGTAAAAGGGCGTAACATGAATTTATTTGGGCACAATATTGCCTAAAGTTGGTCGGACACGTAATTGCGCTTGCGTTATACAGTTCGAACTCAGTATCTTTAAAAGTGAACCTTAAATTGTTCCTCTTGCTGTTTGGCATTCTGTCAACAACTGTTTTAATTCGTTGCATTATCTTTTATCACTATCAAGATTTATATCATCGACCAAGCCCATGATCATAAAAGATAATAAATATTTGACAAAGCCCCCCCCCCCCGCGAACTCAAACAAATGTCAAACAAGAAATCGTCCTTTTCAATTATATGACAAAGACACGGATAATCTCTTTACCTTTTGTTGGTGGAAGGTTGATACATAGAAAACAAACATGACAAAATATTGGTAAATATGGATACACATAATGCGGGCGTGGGAGAAATTGCGGGAGGATACATGTGGAATAAGGATGTCCTCAATAATTTTTTTACAACTTGAGCTTAAATCATGATGCGAACATTACATGTATAATACAAATGTTCATTATATTAGATTTGAACAATCCGGAGAAACAAGTTGTTCGTGTTCTTTGGCATTTTTTAGTTGCTCATAAACTGGAAGAATTTGAAAATTATTTTTCCAATAAAAAGATCCCACATAATTAATCGCAACTTTGGGGGGCGGGGGAGTTTGGTAATTCGAAATGTTAATTTATGTGCTGTTTTAGAAATCTAAATCAATTCTCCTTTCATATCTATCACACTATTTTCCAGTAGGCCTATAAAGTCTCTTTTCAAAAGGGGTTTGGAAATACATTCTGGCACTGAACTAAATACTTGGGGGAAGATGAAGGAGAGTTGGCAACTCCTCGACTTCTTCCCTGAGTCATTGTTTCAAGTGATTAGCTGTTCTTCTATTGTTCGCTGCTGTCTCTTTATGGTCGTCCAGCGGCGAATCCAGGGGTCACCGGGGGCTCGTGTCACCCGGCCAAACAAAATATGAGGGGGGAGTGAGGGGAGATTGAAAATCAAGGGGCTGATTTTCTTTTCTTTTTTCTTGTCACAGAAACTTGTGGACTTGTGCCCCCCCCCCCCCTCTTCCGAGAAACCCTGGATCTGCCATTGAGCATATGCAAAGTGGTTAACCGAATGATATCCTTTCGGGAAGGAAATTGAGGAAGGGTGAGGTCACATTTTTCATACTTTGTAACTTTTATTACTCAGTAAGGGGCAAAAAGAAGGGGAACAAAATAACTGTTAGAATTTCATTTGAGGGTCGGAGAGAAAACTTGTAGGGTGGAATTCAGCAGGCATGTATTGAACAATGATCATTGTGGATCTGGTTTTCTTTCTGTCTATCCTTCTTTGTCTCTCTCGTTTTCTCTTTCTTACTTTCTTTCAATTTATTCTTTTCTTTTTCTTTCTTTTTAAATGAAACTTTATAATAAACTTGTGCTTTGTATTGTTTATCATTAATTTTTTTTCACAGGACTTTTCACAGTAATTTGATCTTTTGTGGCAATGTTAGTGGTAACCAGCGGCGTAATTAGAAAAGAGGCTATGTAGGTCCTATAATAATGAAACAAAAATAGGATTCGAAAGTACATAAAGCAGATGGACCCAATTGAGTCATTAGAAAAGAACAATAACTTTTAGTGAATAAGTGACATGGGTGAAAAGATTGGTAAAGAAAGCCCTTTTCTTCTTCTTTTCTTTCTTGACATCGGCAACGTTCCCAAACGGTTTTAAAAAAACGAGAAAAAAAAGCCCGCATTTTAGCAAGGAACACAAATTCAAATACAAGGGTAGTGGATACAAAAACGTTGGATAAGAAATTATCAAATTATTACATCAATAAAATAAATAGAATAAGGAACACATGAACACAAATATTGACAAAATACTGCAAATTGCAATAACCTTGATCCCCGTTTGCACCGATTTGTAACGTACCTGTTATCTCTTCTAATCTAAAGTTGAATGTACTTTTAAGAGGAAAAGCAATTACCGTTAAACTGATATGGATTTTAGTTGTGCCTGGTAATACTGTTTATATGCAGGAAGTAAAAAGCGGATTTTGGTAATAAAACTGTCATCAATAGTCGATCAACACGAAAAGGTTGAATATTCTGAAATCACAATCGCTCTCCACATGTCAACTTTGTAGTATCTACATATCAATTATGATATTATGTCACTCTAATACGATATTAATTAATATTTATGTTCTAAAATATAAAAAGATACAAAGCACTAATGAAAAACACGGAATAACGTATAGAGACACCAAGCACATTAAAAGTTTGAGGATTCAACGTCTCTCGATGGAGAAAAAATGACACGGATTGAGGGGGTTATAGGGTATGATGGGGAGGGAGGGGGTTGGTGAGAGCTGGCTGAGGAACATGTCGGTTGCTAACCTTCAAATACTAGTGAGGATATGTCAAATGACGGATGGAGATTAATTTCATGCTTATGTGGGGGTGTTTCTTTTCCTCCCCGAGCTCCCAATCCCAGGGCGGATTTTCCTCTCTTCCTTCCTTTTTCTTCTTCTTCTTGTTTTTATTTCAGAAAATACATGTACGTGTGAAGGCAAAGCGTGTCCATGTATTGTCGGGGTTCTGTTCCTTTTACTTGAGATTTTTTGATTTTCCCCTTGCCAGACGTTTTCATTTGATATACTATTTGGTTTTACAGCTATAGGGTTAGATTTTTTTGGGTAATGTTTTAGACAGAATAATCCGATAAACCACGATGGTTTACCTTTTTATAAAGGTGTTCGCGTATTCACTGAAATCTGTCATACGCGAATCATAATGATATAAATTACACTTATGAGAAGAAAAACAGGTTAGCGAGCCTCCATATCTGAATGAAGTTTAGGGTTAAGGTTAGCTCCGTTCATGATAGTATTCGGTCCCGGGTCGAGGACAGTCAGGAATGTGCATGGGTATAGTGTTCGAATGTGAAATTGTTTGCAACACACAGTCATTATTTTACTATAACCGGAGTATCTGTCGCCGGAGTATCGATGGGGGAACCTATTTGTCATATGTTCTTAATAACAGGTGTGCCCCAATCCAGTGACCTTGTTTCTCCTGCAAGCCTATCTTCCCCCGAAACGTGCCTCTTCAGTTTGAACAGGGTCATGACAATTTTACATAACGCTGAAAAATATAAACACGTCATAATAATATGTGCATTTTTCGACTTTTATTTTGAACTAGCCAAAAAACCTGCATTTATTTTTTATTGCAAAAACCATTTTCTCATTCAAATGACATTTCTAATACATGTATTATGCCCGTATCTTAACTGTCAAAAATCATGACGAATATAATAGTTTAATATTTCATTAAAACTAATCGTTAAATCGATCACCTGAAGTTTATGATTACTCCATTAATTGGGAGAAATATTCGATATGAAGGAAATGGGCGACCAATTATACTCTAGAAATTATACTCTTGTATTTGAGGCTTTCGGGGGCAGGATGTTAAGAATTTTTGGAGAAGGATTAAAACAAGATAGGCAGGAAAGACAACTAATATAAGATCAAATTAGGATGAATTCATCATCTGTCAGAATTTCATTTAATCTAGAAAAAGAGAATAAATAAAAAACAAAAATTTGACGAAAAGATTTTTTGTAGGATATCAACACAAATTATCACATGGTATATTCGGTGAATTATTGTACAAGAATTGAATTAAAACATTCTGAATCCTTTTTCTCGTCAAAGATAAAGGTCGACTACAAATTGGTACGAGAGAGACTTGTTGAAGTAAATGTAGATTATATGCAGAAGATTTTTAGATCTGAGAGACTGAATGTATAGACAGGGGCTTAGTTCATATTCTTTTTTACAAATCATATATTTGGTATGCCGCACCAGGATGCGACACACGTATATTTGGACGGGTAACGTCTTCCGAAAAGCTCTCCAATATTTCATCACTGGTCTCCCCCATGGCCTCCTTTCCATAAACACCCGGCAAAATGATAAGGTGTTCTTTATATACATAGGCGGATCCAGAGGGGGGGGGGGGTCAAGGGGTCCGGACCCCCTTCTCCCTGTCGCTTTCCCCTTGTATGCTCGTCAGAGGTTTGAAACTGTAAATTAACACCTCACAAATCTGGAAATGTTTTGTGGGGAACTGAAACCTCAACCCCTTATACAAAATTGTACATTCGCCCCTTTATTATTACAGCCGCAGAAAAAATAGTCTGTGATATCTCACAGTTTTAAATGCTGTCATGTATATTTGCGTCATTGAGCTACAAATACATGGAATTATAGTAACATGATGGTCTATAGTAGCTCAGTTTAGGGGTGAATCCAGCGAAAATTTGAAGTTGGGAGCATAATTTCCTAATGTGTAGTCCTATTCAATGTACGGGCCGACTCCGACTTCACCACCCCCCTCCCCCCCCCCCCCCCCCCCCCCCCCCCACCCCCCCCCCTCCCGTCTCCCGCTCCTTGGATCAAAATAATCTAGATTCGGACTCTTGCCACTCTGGCCACGGGGTGAAACTAGGGAGCGGGTCTAAAAAGCGCAGCAGACCAAATCGAGAGTTAATTAGCCCCCTAATCACCTAACTCGCATATTCCTGATTAGATTAGGACCTTTGACCCCGGCGGCTGACGAGCCATGTACCAAGACCCTGTCATGGCCATCGTGATATCAAAATCTGTAATATGTAGTTGAATCATTCGAGGAAAATATGAGTGAAATGCTGAGAAACTACTGGTATCATTTGCTGCTTTCTTAATTCAACATGTCTGAAATAGCTCGTGTATTCTTCCAAGAACTTTCGAAGAACTTTGGAATTCTCTACAAAATTATATACGCGCAAACCGTTTACAATTCTTTCATTTCTACCGACGTGCAAGTGAGGTGACGCTAAAGTTGAACATTTCTATGGGCGAAGATGTCAAGAAGAGCATTTTTTTTTACTTTTGAAAAATTATCACCTTTTTGTACCTACTGACTAAAGTAAATTCGTAGTTAAAGATGATATGAAATTTGACTAAATTAAATAGAAATGTTTATTTAATTTGTCCATCATAAATATGCACATGAAAATCCTCTAAGTACTTCCCAATGGCATCTGCTTGAATCGTTGAAATTATAACGTTTATACTTTGATTTATTTTCATTATCTATAAAGATACCATTTATTCATATTGCCACGGGCCCGGTTACATAAACATCCGATGAGTTTACACGAAGCGAAAGGTATCTTCTGCAACAGTATGATGATGACAAGATCCATGCACTTGGTTTAACCTATCATCTACCTAAGGTGTAACCATCCCGGTCCCTATCTCCTTGGTAGACTCCTTATATCCTCTTCAAATTACAAGTGATGACCCGCCTATAAGAGCAAGAATAGGAACTAAAATACAACCCCGCAGGGCCAATCAACCCATGTCGGTTAACTGGGTGTGTTTTACGAAATTGAATAAAGACAATCAATGCTGGTCTTCGTCATAATGATGTAATCCTATTAACAAGTAATAACGTTTTCATTTTGTAATCATCGCTTAACGATCCTAAACATATACTTTCTATTTTTAACAGTTATGACAGCGAATAGGCTACTGTGGAGACTGCCTGGGTATCTAGTTATTCACGCTCTTGATATTGTAACAAACCACATTTTTGGTGGCGGATAAAGGACACAGGGGGGCATGAGCCCCCACCCCGTAAACTCCAAACTGGCAATATTTTTCTACTGAAAACGTTTGCAAAGATTTGTATAAGCCCCCTCTGGTCAAGTTTGAATTCTTGTCAGAATGTTTTTGGACTTAAAATTGTACACGTTTCTTTCCTACAGGAAAAGAATACCACCCCCCCCCCTTCCCGCCTGAAAATCTTTGATCTGCCAACGATTGCTGCTTGTATATAAATGAGCAAGGATGGCATTCGAACATACTTTGTTAATGTTTTCCTATCTAATTAAAAGTCACTTCCATCATTGTCTTTGGAGACAAAACATGAAGGAAGATCTCTACAGAGGGAAAATAGTTGGGGAATTTAAAAAAAAAGAATAACACAACCCAAACATTTTGCCCGCCTTCCTGCGTGAAACAGATAACCCAAGTCAAATTTTATAATCATCCCTTCGTCTGTTGATTTAATCCCTCCAAATACCGTCTGTCCTTGTGGCCCGGGAATGGAATACTTTGTCGAATTTTCTCGACTCAAAATATCTTCCTGCCTTTTCGTCACCAGACTTTAGTTAGAACTAGTGGCGTAGCATGGGTCAAGCAAGTTAGGGGGCATTGGTGGGTGGGGGAGGGGAAGTTTGACGGATGAAACGAAAGAGAACGATGTCATATTCATAGAGTGGAGGTGGGGAGGTGTTTGTTGGGGAGTATAGATATAGGAAAGACTTTTCACGTTGCCTTTTCCTATCCTTTCTCACTCTCTCTTTCTCGTCATTCGATGGGGCGGGGGGGGGGGGTGGGGCTGCACGTGCCCCGTGTCCCCTGTACTTACTCCTTTGGTTTAGAAATGATGCTATGATCCTTTTATACTCTGCCTAAACTATTTTTGGCTCAAATCATGCATCTCAACCTGGGATATTATCCTAAAATTGTTTGGATATGACGATTTTAATACCTGACAGCTCTTTGTTCTCACCAGCCATCATCAGAGAAGTGTTTCTATCATCAGACATAGGAAGGAAGATGTGATTTAGCAGACAAATTACCAAGACGAACCAAACTCACCTCTGACAATTGACATTTCGCGCATTTTTAGAAAATCCTTATCATAACACAAACTTAAAATACTCGCGCTGTAGTTCCTTTGCAGAGAGCGAATTATCCTTGTCATTTATTTATTCCTATCATATTGCAAAGAATGTCAGCGGTTAGTAATAGGATATGGATCGTTAAATCAATATTTTTGTGTTGTATCTACACCATTGTCTCCGTTGCGACCTAACGTGTACATGTACGTTTACGACAAATATTGAGCTTCATCTTAATTTTTTTAATTTATTTGTTGCATTATTTTTGTTTACTTCTCGCGATTATTGTAGTTTCCCATGTATTCTCTTGTCGATAGTTAGATGATCACAATTCCATTGTTTGTTAAAATTCCTTCTTAAATTTTTTCTCTCTTCATGGAATACTTATTCGTTGCCCCTTTTTGTCATGTTTGAATATATCATTGAACTTTATCCGCCGGTAAAGAACTACAAACAAAATACTTCTACTTGAAGAATATACGTCATCATAAGGCCTATACCTTTAACACTGAGCCTAGTCAGCATTATCGGTTAGGTATATGACTATGAACTAAGTAAGGTTTGATTTCTACGAGTCACAATGGAATCGAAAGTCAGAGACAAGTGGCACAATTCCAATTTGTTGTTACTTTGTTTTAGATGACCGCTGAGGTAGGATTACTGATGTTATCCGCACAGGAAAACCCGACACACAAGTGTCGATATTTTCTTGCAAACGAACCCTCCCAGGTTCAGATTTTTAATTAGGTGAGAATCGTTTCACCCCCGGTTAAAACTAGAACAGGATAAACCTGTTTGTAGGGCAATAACTTATATACGCCCATTACTGGAATAAAAGGTATTTTTCTTTAGCAATCAATGTTCCTAACCCATTATTCCTACCAAATGTTATTGCTTTTGCTATAGTTAAACTGAATTCTGCTGCCAAATATTGTTGTAAATTCACACGCACCCCTGTCTGTATCCAGAGCTTATATTTTTAAGCAAGATTTCATCAATTTGTTACGATCTTTTTAAGATTAGAAATTGATTGATTCATCAATTCCTGATTCCCATTATTATTCCTATTTACAGATTAATTTTCTAGATAAATCAGGCTTCAGAAGAAAAAAAATCTAGACAGTTTCTTTTAATAGGTAAATGCATAGCCACATCTTTAAGTGCAAAACATACATTAATTTGTATGATGAAACATAACCCTTATAGTTATAGCCTAGATAAACCGTACGTTTATTCTTTATTATTACTATTCTCATTTGAATAAAACAATCTCCTAATTGTCTTTATTGCTTCGTTTACGTGACTTTTGGCAAGATTTGTCACGTAGTATGTATACGGCTGCTACTATAGCCCTTAACAATGACATTTTAAACAAATTAAAGGTGGCTCTTAAAAACTTTGAGTGCCAAGAAAGACGTCATTTTGTGCGATGAAACTTCTGACCTATGTCTTGGTACATTTACAATTGGCATCCGCTAAGCCTAGATAACTGCACTTCTATTCATCATCTTCATTTAAATAAAATATTTGAGTAAAACGATCTCCTATTTGTCTTTGTTGCTTTGTATACGTGAATTTTGGCAATATTGTTCACGTTTTAGTTATATGCGTTTGATTGTCATCTGCAAACATAAACGTGTACATGTACATTATAGTTGATGTAACAATCAAAGCAATTCGACAATCGTTAGTGACACATGCGCAAGAAAACAATCAAAAAGAAGATGAGTCTATATCCGATTTAAAATCAACCCTATGCCTGACAATAAAATATCTGTAATTGAAGAAATTCGGGTGATATAGAGAGAGAAAAGAAGAAAAAAAGTATTATTATATGACAAAAAACATTGCTCAGACAAAGAGAATAACACCCTTTAAAATCTAAAGTCTTTTAGATTCCTAGTGAACGAATAGTAATTGTATTAATATCATGTAAATAGTTATGTTGGGAGGATTATTTAATTAGATTCATGGGATATAAAGGTACAAAATTACTTTTACAGGCAAAAAGATGTAGTACAACTAATTCCTCGATACTATATTGTGTGCTATTTCAATGCTTGTCATCTTGATGAACTTACTATAGATCTATTATATCGGGATTTCAACACAGACGTAAAGTTCATGATATTTAAAAACTAAAATTATATGAAACTTGCATAATTCCATTACCATGGTGCTTTGCCATGGATTTCTACATGATTCACCTATTATACTTAATAATTGAGTTTTCTGCAAGATGCTCACCTGTAGATGTCATTATCCCATATGATTTTTTTTCAAATGCAATCTGTATATTCAGCTAGGTGTTTCGAAACAAAAGTTTGACAACACCGCGTTACAAACAAGGCCATCTGCTTTCCTGAGTAATTGTCGTACATGTAGTTCCGTTGTATCATTGTTATCTCGTTCGTGTTGCTTCGTACATGTTTGGTTCACGATAAACAATCAGAATCATAATCTATATATCTTAAACTTTTTTTAATTAGAAAATTAAAAGCTAAACCTGCTGTGAGACAGAGGGGTTAACATTGTGCTAAGTTCTACTACTTAAAGGTATTACAAAATTTTGGTATGGGGTCATGAATTTGGTTCAAATTAACATATTGGAAGCATATGCGTTCCTACAATATTCATTGATCGTTGTCCGGGTTGAAATCGAGTCTAAAGTTATGAAATCATAAATAATAAACTATTTATGTTGTATAGCTCCCTCTAAAGGTCAAGATATCAATTTAGCTATGAAACAATGTTTCTTGACTAAAATCGACCTATTAGCTATTCCCGTTTGGAAATTATATATCACAACTACATATTCTGAGATTTTTACGGTCGCGGCTACCATTGTACGGCCGTAGGCACTACTTGAAATTTATCAAAATTTACCGGGAGCACCGGTAAATTGTTATATTCAATTTTTTTCGAAAACAGAAGTGTTTTAGGGGTTAAATTGTTTAGTGCTTATAATACATTCACAGGGGCATCCAAATATATCAAAATTGTAAAGATTCACTATCCACCCAATTTTCAAAATTTCCCAAAACTTTGTATTACTTTTAAAGCCCTTTTGGCTCTCAGCATATGTCTTTAAATTTGTTATGAATAAGATTGTGTCCAGTTTTTTCCCAATGAATATTATGCCTCTTGCTTTTTTGCTATATTGTTTGTTCCTGATGTATTGTTGTTGTATCAGCGCCCTGTCCGGAAAAGTCCTAACAAGTATTGACTTCTCGGGCTGTACTTTTGTGTCTCCTTCTTTGTGTATGGCTTTGTTTTTTTCTCTTTCGGAACTACCTACAATCTACCAACATCGGGAGGGGTGGAGAAGGGGATGAGATATTGGGATCAGATTACTTTTTAAAGCGGAAACTTGTGGTTTATATTTTCTTGTGACAAGGCAATTTCATCATCACTCCCCGGCGAGTGACTCAAACTTTCTTTGTTCAAGTTTGCTGGAAACATGATCACAGTGGCGAGTGAGCGACAGGCAATGACATTCATTTTGTCAAAATCTGAGTTCCAGTTCTATGAGATTATCTCATGCATGCAGGGATTTAAGAGGCCCCGTACTCCTTAGACCCTTTAGGCAAATTGTGAGACCCCGTTATTTTCATCTTTATATATTTTGCATTTGTACCTATTTGTTTTCATTAAGTTGGTGATGGCCTTTGTAATTGCGCGTCGCCCCTTTCCTCCACCGCCCCCCCCCCCCCCCATTTGAAAATATGGGATTCGTCCTTGGTTTGAAGTAACACGCATTATTATTTCCATCCGTTCTTTTCTTATGTCATAGTGATATCAAACTGTGGCAACAAGTTTGAAGGTGGATGGATAGTTGACTCATAATATACAAGAGGAGTTTTTTTTTTTAAATGCGCTAAGCTTATTTCCATTATTTATTCTATTATCTAATTTAAATAAAATAAAATAATGGTTAATTTTTTTGTGGGTGCTAACAATTGAATTTGTAACAATGAATTTGTAAGGATTCATTTCTGCCTATTCATTTAAAAACTAATTGCAGTCAGAAATGCATAGATTTTAGCTTCTTTTCTGAAGGTCGTCATACCGACAACACTCACACAGAGAGACAGAGAAAGAGAGAGAGAGAGAGAGAGAGAGAAGGGGGCACAGCTGTGAGGTTTTGTATATAGATGCAAGGTAGATTTAGGTGGTATCCGTAAATGAAACTCTTGACACCTCCAAAACATCCTCCTTCAGAATCATGTGTTGTTAGCATGTACCTAGGATGTGACGGGAGGAGCAGGGGGCAAAATATCCCCCTTTCTCGAAAATATCAAAATCGGTTGATCCACTATCTTATTATTCTCTAAACTCATGAGAGATTGTGTCTTTTGAGTGATTTGAAACGCGTCCCTCAACTAACAAGCTACACAAATATTTGTTTAACAGACCCACTTAAAATGGAAGATGGAAATAGGGTAAGGGTAGTTAAAGTATTGTAAATACAGGGGCTCGTTTTTATACCAAAAATTGCCCTAACGTGGCCCCACATACTTTCAAGAAACCTTTGACTCCCTGGAATCGGAAGTGCCGGTCAATTTCTTGGTTTGAGGGAGCTCAGAATCTGTATACCCGAGAAGGTGTGGATATGTCGTGGTATAGAGTTTCATTCATTTGACTCTCAATCTAAGGGTTGAGGGTTCGAATCCCAACCCGGCACTAACATCCTTGGCAAGACATTTGTCCATATTTGTCACTGAATGGATGTCTGGAAATTGCTGGGGTAATAATGATTGCATGGCCCTCATGAAGAACAGCTTTGATGCTGACGAGGCTTCTCTGGGTTTGAAACAAATTTATGTCATATGATTGAAAAATCATAAGCGTTTTTCTTTTCATCGGAAAAGCTGACAGTTTCATGTTATTACAAAAATGATTTTGTCAATTTTTGCCTTGCGCAGTATTTCTACATGTACATCACTGCTATTTGAGTGGTCCTATTATAATAAATATTGTTCTTTATTATGCGATATCAAGTAGGATTACACAATGTGGGAAGTATGGTTACGGAATGATTTGTATCAATATAGTAATATCCGAATTTCTTTACTTACTTTGAAATCTGTACATGTCAGATTAAAACTGGGCATTTAGACCATTTTTGCTTTACTTTTCATTTTGATTTGCATGGGCTAAAACAAGAGTGTCTAAAAGTCGTCTGGAATGTCCGTTGATTATGTTCTCAAATATTAATCGGTAAGTGAAGCTGATAAATGTTGTAATGAGGAAGGATAACGCAAGGTGATATTTAATTCAAATTTTTCCTGCATGGAAACTAATATGTCAAACAACACACTGACTCATAGATTGGAATGAAATTTGAAGAATCCCTCGAGTCTCAAGCACGCAACTTGTCCTCTGTTGCTTCGGAAATCCATTTCCTTGTGTCCACTCTCATACTTCAATCACTCCTTACTCTGTGGAAAGGGCATAGGTCTAGTGAAGCGTTCCTTACATTTCCTCCCCCAAATGTTTACAACGTTGACTCATATTTATAGTTGAAGTCAAGTTGAGCTATCTTACGGAGACATATATGATTAAGGATATTGCAGAGTTCGGATACACGACTCAATTGCGATATAATTTCGTATTGAGATATTTCACAGAGACATATGATCTAGGGCAGAGCTTGGAAACACCACTTTCTTAAGAATCCGAAAATTTTCTGAGTAGAATCATGCATTCGACCCATGAGATTTAAACTCAGTGGAAGTATTTTGTTTATATACCAGACGATGTCAAGCAAGTTGAAAATTTCAAAGTGAGTAGAATTTAAAATGTAGTTTTTGAAGCTTCTACCAACCTTGAATTCTGTTGCCCAAGATTTCGTCTACTCCTGTGAATTTTCTGAGTAGAATGTGTTTGTTTGCTTGTTTTGCTTAGATTGGTTTTCAAATACGCTGTGTCAACAGGTTATTGCTGTAAATACATCTTTATATTTTGGTGAAAATACAAAATGTACTCCTCCATTAATTTTGATAAAATGTTCGCTTCTGATAATGGATAACTGAATTATTCTTCCTCACAACCTGTATAGATTCTATTTTTTTTAATTTATAGAAAACCACCTTAACACCTTTATGGTCGAGCCTGGTTAAGAATGAAAGCCAAGTCCTAATTTTTTCTTTTTCCAATATACTAAAAGATTTGGAACTTAATCTTTGTTCTTCTTCCATATTTGTATATACATGGCCATGTTGATAACCCCGTTTTGTTGTTTTCCATAACCAAAATAAAAATCGCCGCATCATTTGGAACACTTTTATTTATTTTTTTTCTTTAAAAATGTGTGAATGGTAATGATGAACATGTGGCAGCATATAGGTAATGGGAGAGCCATTTTACAGAAAGAAGTTATATATCTGAAAGAATATCAAAATGGAAGTTTGGTGATTTAATATGGAATTAGGAAACTGTCATTTATTATGTGAATGAAATTGTTGCTAATAATAATTTTATGTCAGGTAGATCAACTTTACAACTTTCAAGTTCACAAACCATTCTCTTTGCGGTTTAATATCGGCTTTCATTTGCTTTACGTCAGTCTCATTTTAACGGTCATTATTTTGAACTCCCTTGTAAATTGTCCTGATTTGTGAGTCCCACCTCCTTCCATTTCTACCTTTTGATCCTTTTTAAGCTTTTGATTAAATACAGTTGTACGATCGAAAGACCTTTAATTTTTCTTGGCATTAATTCCTCTGGTGAGGGAAATGGGGGTTAGTGGGTTAGCACGATTATGACCTTCGGAATATATAACTTTATAAATAATGAATCTTCGTGTACCCCCACCCCATCTAAACTCTATTTAACTTTCTTTCTTTCATTCGCCTCACTTTCTCTTCTGCTGCTCTCATCCTATCCACGTGTGCTCTTTTAATATTTTTTTCTGATAGGGATGGGGTGTCCATCATTCTTATTATCACATCAAATAATTAGATTATTGAAACCTTAGAAATACGAATAAACCAAATTAGTCTCTAAAATAGGGAGTATGCAAAACCACCTCTTTCTCTCTCTCTCCCTCTCTCTCTCTTAATCACTCACTCCCTTTCTCTTCTTCTCTCTCTCTCTCTCTCTCTATCCATTGATCTCCTCTTCCCCTTTCTGTCTTTCGGGGCGAAAATGCTGGCAAGGAAATGGAACCAGAACGTGGCTAAATTCGCTTCTTGGCCGTTTCCTCTCTCGGGCCCCCGCAGGCCTTCTCGGCTTCATAATGCCCCCTGATTGCACATATCATCACGCTTTTAGCACATACCCCCTGTAATAATAAATGATTTCTTATTTCATTTCTCGAAATTTGAACCGAACCCTGCGATTATCAAGGGTTAACACTCCGTCTATAGCGTGAGTCACGGAGGATGAAGTAAGACGTGTATTGGCGCAACTTCAACCAGATCATATAAGATGTGAGGGTTCGGCATTTTCAATGGGTTGGGCATGTGAAAGCGTTTTTTTCCAGGATTTGTTGTCTGTTTTTTCCCCTCTTATTTCAAATATTACGTATCATGAACATTTAGCCTGAATTCTCCCGCATGTATTTTTAATCGTTTAATTTAGTGTTAACTTTCTCAAACAAAGCTAATACCCCGTCTTCTTGAAGTTCAGAACAGATGACAAAGCTTTGCCCAAGAAAGAAAGAAAAAATCCTCATTGCACATTGTATTATTTCTTTATGGCTTCCATGAAGGGTCATCTATTAATAATATTTTCATTTGCACTTAATGTATGATGCATGCATGAGTGTTATCTTTCACTTATAATCATTATAGGCCTACATGCCTACTCCAAAAGCACTAAAATCTCTCATAATGATTATTTCTTTAAAATAATGGGGAAATATTGCAAGTTTCTTGTGTGGAAAATATTGAAAACAGTTACTCTTAAAATGAATTTTGCCCTTGCTCTCCTTGGGAATTCAATTGACTTCGTACGACCCCCATAACATAAAACCTTATAGACCAGGCTGATTGTATCTTCTTTCTTCAACATTCTTAACTGCATACCTGGATATCACGAAGGACCTCATTGCCGTCACTTCCCCTATTGCCTCGCCAAGAAAATTTTCGATAACGATCTCTCCCCCAAAATCACATTTTCGTTTTCCTGTCTCACTAGACATTAAATGACGTCACATATTTCGAGGACAAAAATGCGTTGGAAAAAGATGATGAATTAAGATATATATATATAAAAAACAGCAACAAAAGAAAAAAAGTAGATGTAACGTCTTCTCGATTTGATGGCCGAATGTACAGATGATGTTAGGGTTGCTTGTTTGGATATTATGGATGATGGGCATTCGAGGGTATGTCAAAATAGTGAAGTATAATGATGGAGATTTGTTTTGTTGCTGTTGTTGTTGTTGTTGTTGTAGCCTACACTCTTTGAATACCCGTTATCATGTTAGACCCTCTATATTGTCTACGTCATGTATTGCGACATTCGTACCTGCAATTCGTCAGACGTTGTTTTCCTCAAGCTATCTGACTCTTTTATGATTAAATAATTTGAATTTTGTTCCAATGTTTTTCTTGCAGTTTTCCGTGTATTACTTACTTTTGTACTTTTATTATTTGTGGAAAATTAATGAACTTTAACTTAGAACAAAGAATTCTTCTCGCCATTTTCTTGTTTATTTCTTGTCCCAAAAACTAAATTTTCATTCGATACAGTGAATGCTAAGAGAATTTACACTAACAAAATAATGATTGTACATGTATGTGCTTGTTTTATAGCGAAATCGAATCTCTGAAAATAACGCATATAACTTACATCTTGAAAATAGGAGGAATTTGATAGAAATGTAATTTGTTTGAAAGTCATTTTTAGGCAAATTTGGATTTACGTACCGAGTTCGAGTGACTACATGTGCAATGAAATAAGTGTGTGCAACTCTTAGGAGCACGTACTTTGAGAACTGAAATTGATCTCCGCCCTAAATTCGACCTTATGTTCTAGATTGCATTATCAAGTTCTGCCACAATTTGCTAATGTCTTAAGATATACAGATCATTACTTTGAACGCGTTTTTAGTTTTTGTAGAGTTGTATATCAACTAATCATATTGCCAAGGACTGGCACTGAATTATGTGTGTGTAATTGGGTTTTTACAGACGTAATCAGACATGATTATTTACTAATTGCACGAAGTTGTAGAGCCTTGTCCAAGGGCATGTATTCTTTATACTTTGTATTGTCTCAGTATACTTGAATTATTTGGAAATGTAAAGATATGTGAATATTGACGTCGCATACATGTATATATGTATTTGTTCTAAAACCCATATAAACTCTGGGTAAGTATGACATTTTTCCAAAGAAAATATCTATTGCTTGTTTAATAATGAATATTTATTTGAGGACGTGTTTTTTGTGGCCTATGATATTTACATTGAATTGTGAAAAAAATATGGTCAACTCATATGTCATGAATGAAGCTATAAATCCGACATTGTCTAGCTTATCAAGTGAACCAAACTTTTGAGTAAAAAAAACCCCCTGCTAAAAAAAAAGTCACGTTAGTATGAGGCGCAGCTGACAAATACATTATGATGCAACAATAGAACAATTGCTTTACAGGACAATGTTAGCGTACTATCTGTTGAAAGTATTTCAACAAATATTCAAAGTGTGGAAAATTGCAAAGCTAAGATTTGTTATGGGTGATTATTATCATTGTTTATAATGGATTGAATGGGAAAGAGTAAAGTGTGTGCATGTAATAAATGTGAGGGGTTAATACGGGTAGTGCACGTTCAAGGGAAAGAAAATGATATCATACTGTGTTTCAACTCATGTAATCATTTACAAACGCAGAAATGTATACGTGTGAGCGACAGATGTTGAAATGTACTACACACCAATGTTTTGCTATACCCAAACATAACGTGAAGCAATCACAGAGTTGTAAGGGCGATAATGAAATGAGGTCTTCTCCTATCGTGTTCTCTCACAGGAAAGGGGGCAAGAGGAACTGATTAGAGGAAGGGGAATTACCCCGGTGGATTGTTATGACTGATGTGGGCCTCTGACATGAGACATTGATTCCCACCTGTCATGCCATATTTCCCCTTTTCATTCGCAATAATACAGCATGTATCACAGCAGTCACAACGTTCCATCTTCAATAGTAGATGCTTACGTTATATGTTGAGCTTGCCAACGTTGCCATTCTATCTGGGTAGGTTACATGCAGGATCGCCTCTCAAGCTAGAGACACCTCACTGATAAGAGGAAGCATTATGTTGTTCGCTGTCATTGCGGGTCCTTGAAAGGCACGGTGATCAATGGAAAAAAGGGGCCGTTAACCTGGAACATGGAAATGCTCAATTTTGTTTCAAACCTAGCTTACTTCGTCAACGAACTTGATAAAGCTGTGATGTGATTTCTCAGGGCTCCCAAGAGCTTGTGTTTTAATTATGATGTATCATTACGCGGACTTGAGGGAGTTATGATATAGGTTTTTAATCTCAATTACGGAAAATCAATGTAAGTGTGCTCAGTTATTCATGTCCATACTAACTATAAGTTTGTTCCTTATCATACCGTTATTATTTCTTCCTAATTTTTTAAAAAGTTTGATCAGAATGATGATGATGAGTACTACGCTACTACCACTTAGTATCTGTCTATAGAGAACAATATACGTGATATGAGTGGGCTATGTTCCTTCTTAACGTTTGCTATATTTCAGTGCAAGAAGGATGTCTTGATCCGTTCAAAAGAGAAAAGAGGAGAAAAGACAGGCGTTAACAAGGAAACGGGTGGAAGTTTTTGATGTCAGAGACGTCGTCTTGGAGGGTTACATAGTCTTTGTATAAGCGTAGATGGACACCTTTAACTAATATGCGGGCATCTCCCTTCTCCACGAACAGCACATCACCCTAAAATTCCGATTACAGCTTTTGTGTATCACCCTTTGCCTATACTGGAACCGGATGGTCCATGTATGAAGCCAACGGAAATGAAAGAATTCATTAGTCAACGAATTGTAAAAATCTTCGATGATTGGTGAACTTATGAGTTGGAAAAATATTGATCAAATCATCAAATTATTTTAATGCCTTCTCAAAGGCAGAAGCGGCTCAAGAAACATATATTTTTTGTGTGTGTGGGGGGGGGGGGGCTTGAAGAAATGTTATAGAGGGGGCGTGGGCCCCCAAGCTACCCTATAGAACCGCTACTGCTCAAAGAACAAGTTGAAGCCAAGTATGCTACAGTGCCATGCACGGTGGTTTTATACTGATTAACATGATGAAATACGTGATAAAAAAACAAGTGTCTGAAAAAGATATAATCCCCGGCCCTGTTCCATGATATGTTTACCTACGTAATATCAAAGTCAAATGACGTAGCTGTTTATTCGTTACAAATTGTTATTTAAATATTAAGATGATTTCCTGACTTGCAAAATACGACCAAACAAACTCAAGCCCCATTGCTGATAAACTAACTGGATACTCCTCTTAATAAATACTTGCTGATGGAAGATTTTGAAAGAAAAATCATAGGAAAAATTTTAAATTCTGTAGGAGTCAATACAATAATTAATGAATCTATAAATCCTACAAACATAATACCTTTGCACTTACAGTATACCTTGTAAATGTCATGTTGAGGTACACTGTTAAAAAGGATTTTATAAACTATGAAGCAGAGACAATGTGGGCCACTCAGCCATCCGGACGTTCCTCATCTGTCGTTGGGTGACAAAATGATCTACTTAATCAAATCAGGAAAGAATATGTGTGGACTCCTTCAGTTAATATGGACCATAAAATGGTCAGAGGAAATTTTTCCTACGACATGCTGGTTGCTGACAACATTTTTTTGATCGGATGTCAATCTATCCGTGTTGTTTCAAACAATTTTGTTCCCCATACTGATTGTATTCATTCGCTGCACCGAATATTGGACGTGATTGTTTCGGACGATATGCCTCTACTAAATCTTTGGTAATCTTGAATACCTGCCAGCTTGACTGATTTTACATCAACCTTACATTTGGATGATTTGTCGGTCCTGTCGAGTCATTGTTTGGCAGCCATATTGCGATTGTCCTCATAAGAGTGAGCGTAATACTTTCATTCTGAAGCATCATTCCTTATAGGCCTACATCCTTTTCCTTGATTCACTTTACTAGTTTAATCTTAGTCCAGTTAATAGTAAGTTTATCTAAGAGAGAAGGGAAAACGGAAATGGCTCTTCAAATCTTTTCAAAACGTAAATGGAAAAGCCCAAAAGCAAAATAAAATACATCATTTGTAATTTCAAATGGTTCTTGCATGACCATGAAAACATCGTAGATACCTCATCCAGAGTCGTCTTCTTATTCTTAACAACAAATTCGCTTTTCCATCTTAGAGTAAATTATCTTCCTAAATAATCAACATTTTATTTAGTAATAATTCTTGATCCTTTTAACTCTCTTTACAGTGACCTACGCGAAAGATGGAGTAAATACTGATGCTTCCTGAAGACTTCATTTGTTTCTTCTGCCCATCCAGTCACTCGTTTCTATTTGCCATCCTGTAAGGATAAAAGACATGCTTACCGATGTAAGAAAAACCGTTGAGATTATCTGCGATTTAGATTGATAAATCAGGAGCACCCCAAAGCAAAGATGGAGAATATTTCAAGAGTATGTGTTGGACAATGCTGTGTAATAATAGTCGCGATACTGTTCATCAAAACAACGCCGACCTTTTCGCTTTGTCCTACGTCATGTCGGTGTTTGTTGCAAGACAGAGTGGACTGCAGCGGATCGGCGCTGTGGGATTTTCCCGCCGATATCCCACCAAATACCGAAATCTTAAGCATAAGCACAAACTTAATTCATGTACTTAATCAGGACCACTTTAGTGATCTCACCTATCTTAAGGAATTACACGTTGACAAAAACGTACTGAGTGTCTTGAACGACAATACGTTTTTACTTTTAACCAGGCTTTTAATCCTGGATCTCAGATACAATAGAATAAAAGTCCTTGCGAGAGGGGCTTTCAACGGTCTCATGAAATTAACACACTTACAATTGGAGGGTAATTGGGTAACGACTGTTGATCAGCTAACATTTGTGTCGTTACCAGCTTTAATACAGCTTGACCTATATGACAACCGATTAAGAGGTCTCCCCTCAACAGTGTTTCACAACAATAAGAACATGCAGATACTCAATATGGGAATGTGTGACTTGAAACAGATCCCTCCGATCCTCCTGAAAGGTCTTCATAGTCTTGCGTATCTCAACATGAGCGATAATCATCACTTAACAGGTATTGCCAAAGGAGTCTTCAGTGATCTTACAAACATTACCAAGATCACACTAAATGGCTGTGGTCTAACAAGCATGCACGTGAGCACATTTGCAGGATTGCCAAAGCTACGGACAGTCTATCTTGACGGCAATGAGTTTTCAGAGACCATCAGATGGGATGTGTTTGCCAACATGCCGCAGTCGGTGAGGTACGTATCACTGACGAGCAATCGTTTTACGGCACTTCATGAGTTTTCATTGCATTCTCTCAGCCGCATCCAGCAGGTAAATCTAAGTGACAATGAATGGCACTGTGACTGTAGCCTTCTTAATGTAAGGATGGCTTTTATGGAGCGGCGTCCACAGTTCCTAACACAACCCGGTATCACTTGTAGTACACCTGACCTTGTTGAGGGTCAGGACTTGTGGTCCGTACCAGTCAAAACAATCATGAAGAATTGCGTCACGTCTCTCGTTTCAATGGTCCACAAATCTACGATAGATTTGGGATCTGAGGTCCAATTTGATTGCCCTATTTCGAGGGTTAACGAAAGTCAGCTTGCATGGTACACACCAACACCTACTTACCTCTCTTCCTCTTCAGTTGAATCATCCAATGGAGCCGTTCCATCTGATCGTAGATACCGACTTTTACCAAATGGAACACTTTTCCTCAAGGAAGTTAAACACAAAGATGCTGGATTGTACATTTGCTCTGTGAGATATGTTGATGGTTCAAGTTCATGGAGCGTAGTCGAATTAAACCTTGCAGACGGCGGTTTAGATTCTCATCAAAATCATGCAACAATTTATGTTGCTGTTGTCACAACGTTCGCGATAATGCTGGTTTGTGCAGCAATTGCGGCCGTGATCTACAGGCTCCGACGTAAGAAGGCCCAGTCGGCACCGCTTGTCAGCATTCGCCCTATGATGAGTCAAGGAATCATGTCTCTTGCTTCTAGAATGTCGCGTAAGTCGCTGCCTCCTGAAGATACCTACGCATACGCTTACGCAGAGGTACCCATCTCCAACTCCAAGTCCCTTAACACTAATGCGTACGCTGTTGGCGCACTGCTCAAAAGAGAAAACTTTGGTCCTATGCACAGCGGTCCTGGAACCGGCAATAACAACATGAATGGCGGACTAACTGGGACGTCCGCACAACGAATCGTCGCGAGGTCGTGCCGAGAGAAAACGGAACCAAAGGTTCCTATTATTAGAACATCGCGAAGTATTGCGCGGTGTGAAACGTACGGATACGTCTCACCAAACTTTCCGAGTGGGCAGAGGGTGGATCAAGCTTCCCAAGAAAATGGAAGAACAAATAATGGAAAGTCCACGATGTTTTACGACGTCAATAGACCAGATAGTGCAGGTTACCTTGAAATAATTGGGTAGGACTCTATATTTGCTTTATGGAAGTTTGGAGTTCTTGATATGTTGACTTGGTTATTTCCTGCGTAATGTGGAGGATAATTTCATATCAAAATGTTATCGTCACCAAATACCTAAATACCTCGACGAAAACTTGCTAATATTTTAACTTCTAGGAAGTGATAAATGGTGAGTAGGCTTCAGCTTGAAATTAAGATACCAATGGTCACATTCCAGGATGATGGACCTAATTTTATACTGCATGTAAAACCTTCGTCTTCGAGCTTTTTATATGTTTTTCATTCCTCCAGCTGCTAAGACGAGCGAAAAATATTATTTAAAAAAAAAATGACCATTCTATTATATTTATAATACAGATTTTATTTCTCAAGACGTTTCAGATCGCTTTTCTACGGCCGCTATAAACTGGTCCTGTTTCCAAGGAAATCTCTTTGAACCACAATAATTAAACATTATTTTACCTTCCTTAAAGCCTATATGCACTAGTTTGGCCAGGAGGGATTAGACTTTATCAAATCAGCTCTCAATGAACATAAGAAAAAGGGGATCATGGTAACGCTTAGGCATTGTTGGCTATATAAAGGGCGCAAGCAGATACATGTAATGTAGTCCCGCTTTAAGTTCCTTGTACCGTTCCTAGTTTTGAGACAATGACAGGTTTGTGCATATCTCTGATATAACAGTAGCTAGCGTGCATTATTATATACCTTCGGCATAATCCTGTAATCGTTAAAATTCGGAGGCTGATTTTTTTTTTAAACACAATGTTGGTATTTTTATTGATGGCTTGTTACCCAAATGGAACAAGCCTTTGAGGTAAAAGTTAAAAAAAAACATATCGCCATTTACGTGACCTATTACTTTGTAACAATCTTTTAAATTTCTTCTACCAGTATGGTAAAGACATAAACGGGGAATGTTTTATATTTCTACCAACGATCATCGAAGCAAGGAGTTATTAAGTCACCTCCCTGATCGAAGTAAGTACATGCATTATGAAGTTTAAAAAATAGACCTATTGGCAACTAATCTCAAATCTCTGGATTCTTAGCAAATTATGCCTTTCTCCGACTGCCTGACTGATAATACACCCCCCCCCCCCCCCGACACACACCTTTTGTGTTATCAATAATAATTTCAAAATCAATATGGCCATTGAAAATCTTTTTTTTTTTATTTTGGGAGAGTTCAAATTAAAGTCATGTCCAACACTAAATGCAATTTCCCTTAAGTTTAGTTGTTGAAAGCTGGTGTGTATGATGGACTTCACTTATTTGAACGGGTGAGATGTCCAAATTTCCGTCATTTGTCTATCTCTTTATATCACCGACAAAAACAACTGATATATTAGCTACGATAAGTTGAGTTTTCATGTATTGTATAATTATAACGTTAACCGGTGTGTAAAGGAAGTTAGTAATAATATTAGTTAACGATATGTACATACTAACATGTAAATTAGTGTGTAAATATAAGGACATTTTACAATGTATGATATTGTATATACGTTTCTTTCTGGTTTCTTTTGTATCTGAATAATAGGTTATTTCTATGGTAGAGATTGTATTGATAATTGAAGAGTTGTTTATTAGTGTATTTATATAAATATGTTATAGCGCGTTGACTGCTAATCTGTACTCTACAGCGCTAGCTTTCGAAGTTACAAATGAAATTAAATGCCAAAATTAACACACCTATCTGCTTTTCCATCTATTCTCATTGTGATAACTGGATTCTACTGGAATAAGTATGCGTATACAAGTATTAATTTTAATGAAAACACAGCTAGCTAATTCGAATCACATTCCTGTAATATGATTCGACAATCAGGTACCGTCCTTCATTCCTCTTTGCCACATTCAAGACCAACTTCAGCCTGTTCCCATCTTATGCGGAAATGAGACATTTCACACATAATCCACCCAATCGTGGATGACCTTAAACTATAATGAACAATTATTGACTGACAGATATGTAAGAGGGTAAAAACCATGCCATCATGGGCCATCATTCCAGCCAAAATCCAACCATATTTTCTGCCCCAAGAAGACTTTGTATGGAATTAGACTAGCAGCACACGAAATGTGATGTTTTCACAACACAGTAACACAAATATCCACAGATCTTTTACACATGGAGAAGTTTCACTTTGAGCATCTTAGAATAATAACTGCCAAAGTCCTAGATGTGCTCCATGAATACCTTTTGTTTGACCTCTTGAAAAGAATGCTTCCACCTGCGTATCATAGAATGTACCGTTTGTGCTTAAATGAATAATGTTACATAACTTTTATGAGCGCATATCCAGTATTCATCTCTCTGGGTTTTACCATTTTGGTACAAATGACCTTTATCTGCCCATGCGCAGATTGTATCTGTAAACTCCCTTATATTGTGATAGATTTATGATGCATTTAGAAAACGCGTGAACTAAACCTGTAGCCCTCCCCCCCCCCCCCCCCCAATGCAGGATTCCTCACCTAACCAAAAATCATATTTTGTTGTAAAAGATCATAACCAAACACAATCATGACAAAAGTGCACAATCCTGTTACTAAAATAATCTTCAAAGTATATGTAAGTAAAGAAATACTGTCCAAATTATTTCGTTATAAGCTCAATGATATTACATGTACAATTATAAACATATAACTATAGTATTTATGTATACATGTGCACATTGACTGAGACCATGCATACACTGAAATTGAGTACACCATTCCGGAGAGGATATCAAAGCAATCCCTGTGTGGGAACGTATAAGCCTGTTGAAGAGTGGATTAACCCTGGTTTAATCAGATCTGATTCACCTGCGGGGGGCATATCATCATTCCATATTGGATACCAATTACTCACTATATAGCCTCTATAGCAAAACAGTTTGTGAAGATGAAAATATTTTCCGTATTTAGTTAATATAACAATATTCCCATTTGTATAGTTTATTACACATTACGGCAACGCTTTGATTGTCTCTCAGGTTATTTGTTTAGGCATATAGATTCAAGATTCAAGATTCAAGATTATTTTATTGGCCCATGCATGCAAACATTACATTGAAATTTTGCTTCCAATGACTTTTTTGACAGTGAAAATACAAATGATAGAAAATACAATATAACATTTAACAATAGAAAACTATGTACATAAATATGGATAATTATTTATAGTGTGCATGTGCCCCTCAATTTCCTTTTGCCTACATTTAACATGGTCATAGATTAAAATGTCTCATAATATAATATAGTATTTCTCGTCAGTTCCCCCCCCCCCCCCATCCGCTAGCTCCCGATCCACAGATTGTTTTTTGGATTTTGCAGAAAATAACTATAATAAATACATTTACATTCATATTTCATAATTATAAATGCGAGATATAATTAAGGCAACACTTCTACAGTAAAATGAACTCTTAACGATTGAAGAAATCAAGTTACCGGCACAATCGTCTGAATAACATGCGTCATAAATTAAAATGTCTCACAATATGATATTTCTTTAAAATGTCTCCTAATATAATATTTTCCTTCAGCTCCCCCCCCCCCCCCCCCCATCCGCTAGCTCCCGAGCCACAGATGGTTTTGGATTTTGCAGAAAATAACAGGAATAAATACATTTACACTCACTATATTTACATTTACATTTACATTCACTATATTTACTGCTTGTCTATACGTAGTTTCTTTCCTCAAAACAGCATCTTGTGAAAAAGGACATGATACTTGCACAGTTTCCATTCATTTGAGGGAATCACGCCATCGAGACAATGATTTGTAAAATTACATCGCACTTCATATTAAATATACTATGCTATTCGAAAACATACATATACAACGGATGAAAGTGGTCGATTATATCCCTTTAACTCCATGGAACCCCTACGCAGTTGACGAGAAACAACAGCCTAGGAACCCATAATGACTGGTTTCCGCACAAGTCATCGGCAAACCTAACAAAATGTAAGTTAACGGGGAAGAGGATCCCTGTGCAAATGGAGAGACTAGCATGAATCGATGCCAAGTCTACCTGATTTGCACACACACATTTACAAACTCACACACACTGCAATACAGAAGAGTAGTGTAATGTTTAATGCACACACGCTACATATCGTTCGAGAATATAGCTCGCATTATTTTGTATAAAGAATGAACATATCCTAGTTTGAATAACGGATTCGTTATGCCCTACGATGTTAATTAATGAACGTCCAACATCCATAACTGTCCCTTAAGTATAATTGGATGAACAATAATATAAGTTAATATAGTATACAATAGACTTTAAAGTTGTGTATACCACCCATGATAAACAGAAAGATATGAATGACAAAATGTTCGACACTCATTTAGTTCAATGATATACAAATGCAGAAGAAAAAACATACACAATACAATTTATAAAACCGATAGGTGTATTTTTATTGTAGTTACGAATATTGATATTTAAAGTTGAGGTCGTAATTTTCAATCAAGCGTGAATTCAACCATGCCATGGAGTATCAGTATCATTATCAAGGACATAAATTGATTTAAGATAAAGATACTTTGGGAAGGGACAGTACCCTCGACCCCCCCCCCCCCCCGCTTTTATACCTGAAAAAAGGGGGCCGTCACTAACAAAAATGGAAAACGCTGCTCTAGTAATCCTTTATGCTAACATTACAATCTGAAAGTTTCTGAACTTGACGCACAATCCATCAATACTGGATACACTATGATTAAATGTAATAAAACGTTATCTTGCTCGCAAAATATAGAAGTTAGGAGTTGGTATTTGGGCACAAGGTGTTAGCCCTCCCCCCCCCCCCCCCCCTCCACCCCAACCCCCCTAAAAAAAAAATCATCATCGTCTTATTCATCAGATATTTTGACGAACTCGGTAGATATGTATTCATATGTGAAAGGCTCTTATATACCTCATTGCACAAAATCTGAACTTGAACTTGGGTGTAATGTATACCTCTATAGTAATTAATGAGCACGAATATAGGCATGGCAAAAGTGACGTCATAAAAGTAGTATGAAGCAAGGAAATAAAGGGGCCATGTGAAAGAAAACCCACCACATTCTGGTTTGCTCTATCAACAAAGTGCTTTGACATTAAAGTATACAACAACAACAAAATAGAAATTACGTCAATCTGTTTTATTAACTTTCGAGACAACTGTTAACAGGTTTCAACATTTTGTTCCCACTTGAATTAAGTGAGTTCAGGATATTTGTTTTAAAATAAGTATCGACGTAGATGACGTGCTAGTGAACTAAGAGTTATTGTTTTCCTTAGCTCGCCTAAAGCTTGCCTGATTCTAGACTTCCTGTGTGTCTTTCTCCGTTATTAAAGTCATGTGAAAAGGGGGTTTACGCTAGGAATTATAAAAAACAGGAAATGTGTCAATACACTTTTAATCTGACATATAAGTTTATTAATCGTACTTCGACGAAGAGCAAACAAGATGAAGAGAAGTTCAGCAATTCAACGTATGAAGCTAAAGATTATATCTTATTCGATGATCTCACAGATATGTGAAGATTGGCGTTCGTCGGAAACTAATGCCCCTTCCTCAAGAGGCGTAATTTTGATTGCGTCATTATACGTGGTAATCAAGCCTGTAAAGGCAAGTACCCCAATATACTAGTAATACAAAGCGATTTTCATTTCTGATTCGTTTTCATTCAATTCCGGGAAGACATCATTCTAAGATGGCGAGACCAAGACGCACAAGTCGGTGACGCAGTCCTACGTCACTCAGCAAAATGACGCATCGCATGCAGCTGACATCATGTATGTTCTGAAAGAAGAAGATGAACAGTTGTAGTCATTGGCAATAGTCTTAGTATAAATACATGGGGTTTAGGCATTAGCTGTTACACTAATATTATGAAGCATTCAGAAAACGCTTGATATACATGTATGACCAAAAGAAATACAAGAAGTTCTTGTTAAACGCAGGGGGTATATGAATGTTGAGAGAAGATGTATATCTGAAAATGATGGCAACCGGCTTGAGGCAAGTAAGAGAAAGTGATAAAGAGAAGGTGCATTAACAATACAACAAAGAGCAAAGCATTTTTATAAAACGAGATATTATCGTCAGTTTGGAGTTAGCAGGGCGTTAACTCAATTACTTAAATGAAGCTAATTTTGAGCTCTGGTAAGAGAAAATTATTTATTCTCGATTGTTTATACTGCAGTAGATTGGTTTTTGAGCCAGTGAAATAAAAACGAACGCACAACAACTTACTGGACATTATCTCCGATAAAAAAAACCCAAGTCCCATTTGCACATAGTGATCTGTGTTAAGCACATGGGTGTCGAGCCTACTTACCCGGATTTCCTTTTCTTTCTATGCTCATTACACAGCCACTATATATTTTCCAACAAAATTGTTTGGCACATGTCATTTATTTGTAATCTTGAACATTCAGTGTTAGTTTCGTTGGATTCTGTGAAAATTTAATTTCCACATTTACCAGAACTCTAGTTTATCTTTAAGCACATATTTAACACCAATAAGGCTTTGAGCATACGTTACGAAGAGTATAGTCCATTTTATAAAGGCGGACTATATCATCCTAGACCACCGATATACCCAACGCTCATTCTCGATCTGTTTATCCCGTAGTACAGAAAACTGTCTTTCTGTAAATAAAATGAATACACTCATTAAAAAAAAAAAGAAGTTGACACACAATCGTCGGGGGATGTAAAATCTAAACAGGTATAAGAGACTTACGAAAAGTCATCCTAAGGCACGTTCAGTAGTTTGGTGTGTCACTCTATTGAATCGTGCCAAGATTAGAATAGCGCATTACTCAAACCGAACAGCAATTGCAATATGGTTTTAAAATTGCCCAAAGTTGATATCTTGAAAGGCCTCGTACTGGATAATCTGCATAGCCAATATTGACCTGTGTAAGAGAGAGAGAGACAGAGAGAGAGAAAAAAAAAGAAAGAAAAGAGAGAGAGACAGAGAGAGACAGAGAGAGGGAGGGGAGACAAGATGTAATTAAAAAGAGAGGGAATAGAGTAGAGGGGGTTCGTGAGAGTAAGGGAGTGAAAAGGAGGGAGATATTAGAGAAAGAGGGGTTAAGAGATAAAGGGGGTTTAGGAGGATGAGGACAGAGATATAGGGGAGAGAGGTAGAGAGAGAGAGAGAAAGAGAGAGAGAGAGGGGGGGGGAGACAGGAAGACGGGGGAGTACGGGAGGGGTTAGAGCAATACGGAAAATCGAATCTATGACGTGGAAATCGAACACAAACACTTTCATTCCTACTCATACACCCACACTCACATTTGCGAACAGACACGCAACCACATGCCCTCACACTCATACCTTTTAATAAAACCCTATAGAAACTACTTTCCAAAAATCAACCGAACGAAATGTCAATAGCTTTGTGCTGACTTATTGAAATGTGCGAACACGACAATGACGTATGAAGACCTAAAGATGATGTCTATGCATGGGACAGGCTATTGAAATTGCCTGAGTTGATTTATAGAAAATAACTGCAATTGGGCCTTTAAAAAAAAGATGGTGTATTGCCCTTGGCGGCCGACCCAAAAATCTTGGAATCTACGGTCGGCTTTTTTTAAAAAGTTTTTTTTTTAACCGTTTTTTAGAGAAAAAAAATTAAAGCATTCAAAGCTGAGAAATATCAGCCCAAAGAGGGAGAAAAAAAAAAGTTAAAAAAAAAAAGATTTCCGACCGACCGACCATGTTTTGGCACCTAAATATTTTTTTCGTAGGCCTTGTGTTATAAGGACTGTGAAGAATACCAAGCTTATCAATCAGTACGAGTAACGTGAAAGGATATACTCTCTTCTGATTGATATACCACAGCTACATGAAAACAATCTCTACTTATGAATTAAAACAAATATAAAAATGAACAAAATCAAAATGTATGAGAGAAAAAGATATAATTTATTATTGTTAAGATATGTTGTGCACTTTGACTAGATACGAATAGAATTCATTGAAAAAGTCGACATATAGCTTTGACCTCAGTGAAAAAAAACATGATTATTGCCCGGTTACAAAAGATATACGAAAGGGAAAAGAGGGAGGGGATAGGAGGGGGAGAAGGAGAGAAAGGTTTACAATTTTATCGGAACCGCATTATTAGTTTTACCCTTTTCCATTTTAACAATGTGCAATCTGATGTAACCGATCGCCGTTTTCCATCGACAATCGAACTATCCTGTACACAATAGAGGGAGGACTGTGGTATACCGATGATTAAAAAAAAAACTTTCATTCGTGAGGTCCTGCATCTGATCCTTGCTCAGTGCTTACTGCCCTTACATCCTTGGACAAGTTATTTCGCTAATATTTCTCCCTCTTGAACCTAGTGCAAAATGGGGACCAGGCGATGCTTGCTGTAGTAATAATAATTGTAGGGTCTACAGAAAGAGCGGTATTAGTAATAATAATGATAATGTTCTTGGTAATATTATGTCGACGATGCCTCTAAGCGCTTTACAGATATTTATACCGATTTGTCTATCTTGTGTATAAACAACATCAAATTTATATTTATCCTAGTCATTATCATTGTTATTTTTCAAATTACTCGTTTTGACCTCATTAAAATATATCACCCAGTACATGTACAAAATCATATCATTACATTAAACAAAGCACATTACATTGAACATCAGAATTTGTTTGCCATTGCCATAAATTTCTACGCAGGACGTAGGCAACTAATACATTGTACTTCACTGTTTACACTAACCCTTGTGAACGTAATCAAAATTTCCACGTGAAACTGATTTTCTCCAATAGTCGGAATATTGTATAATAAGTCCCTCCATAAATTACACGATAGTACAACGGATATATAGAGCAGATATTACACAACATTTCACCTTCTCCACATTCATGATCGCAAACCTATAATATACTATTTCGAATTAAGAGAAAATGCTTGTTATTGTACTCCATCAAAAAAAATCGAAATATAAATGATCAGAACCCCCTATTCATATAACGGCATTAATAAATGAGGTACATTGAATAAATAAAGGCGAATAAATACCATACAACATTTCAGAGCAGTTCAAGTACCGAGTATTTTAGAGTTAATATTATGATACAAAACGCTTTCTTCTGGCAAATACCTTACTTAACAGAAAAAGTTTGTTTAATGGGTACTATTGAGATCCTAAAGTTTCGAAATGCAGAAAGGGAGTACACTGCATGCCCATCAACCAATCATTTATCCCTACCTTGAAACATATTATATAACGGGATCAACATCATTCTCTAACACCTCCCCCCCCCCCTCCCTACTACCACCACCCCAAAACAGCAACCGGGGCGGCGGAGCGTCTTTCAAAGTGGGGAAGGGGACACCAACAAAAGAGGGCACTCTCTAGAAAAAAAGGAGCACCTACAAAGCACTTATGGCAACGAAAATTGGCATTTATTTCAAATGAAAAGGGGCACTTATTACAAGTTAAAGGGAGCACCTCTCAAATTTGAATTAGGGCACTCACCGGAGATGAAAAGGGGGCATACAAAGGAAAAGAGGCACTTGTTAAAGGGCACCACTAAGATTTTAAATAGGTTATTATAAGAGGTGAAAGGTACTTATCAGAGGTGGTAAGGGTAACTTCTTGTACCTGAAAAGGGGCATTTATCTGAGATGAATAGGGGTACTTGTGAGAATGAAAATGTGCACTTGTCTAATGAAAAAGGCACATATGAAATTTCAATAGAGGCATTTATGAGAAGGGCAAGGGGCTTTTATTTAAAATAAAAAAGGGAGATTTGGCATTATCAGAAGTAAAAAGGGCACATATTAGACAGAAAGGGGGGCACGTGCCAACATAAAAGGGGACACTTATCAGGTGGTAAAGGGGCACTTATTACAAAGGAAAAGGGCACTTGTTAAAGTAAACCTCAGTTAGATTTGAATAAGGGCAATTATCATTGTTGAAGGAGGCACTTTATCAGAGGTGGTATAAGAACGCGGAACGTGCATCTATTAGAATTAAAAGGGGGCACTTGAAAAAGTGAGGACACTGTGACCCCTGCTCTCCCCGGGTCCGCCGCCTCTGCCAACAACCATAAAATGTCCCACGTCGGGGAAAAAAGGACATGCACAACATTACTACTACCGTAGTCGTTGAGAGATAAGTAAATGAACTTCTTGACGGAGCGGGCGCCATTTATGTTCTGGACAAACATGAAGAGAGAACTCGTGGAGTCAAGAGACATTCTTATGGCTAAATGTCCCGAATTCCGCTTGAAAAAAAAAAGAGTACGGCATTGGTCACGATGTCATATTTCTCCAAAATGCATTGGGTAAATAATGCCCGGGGGGGGGGGTACTCACATATTAGGACAGACGGGGTGTGCCGCTCTAATGGATAACTTTTTCACAAAAATCCCTAAACATAGGTCCCACTTTTAACAAAAATACCATTAAAATTGGATTTTTTTTTCTCGAAGAAAATGCCCCAAATGACTCCTAATAATGGGTAGGGGTTTCGAGGCTTGAGCGGCACACCAGTCCAAACCCAATCTGAGTACCCCCTCCCCCCCCCCCCCGGATATTATGAAGGCTCTGACCTTTGATTTACTGATTATCGTAATATGTCTCAGTGTACTTTGTTTGAAGGTACTTCAAGGTACTTCAAGTCATTTGCAAGTCATAAAATGGACTGTGTCAGCGACTGATTCGATATTTTGACGCGCCAAAATTATGAGCGTGACGATGGTATATAAAGCACGTGCAAATATCAGAACCACCTACTACCCCCCCCCCCCCCCCCCCCCAGGTCCGAGGGACCGCATTCGTTCCAAAAAATCTCCAGTAAAGTCCGGCCCGTATTGACTTTACACACTGGATATAGGAGGGGTGTGCTTTCAAAGTGAGGGAACATGCATAATGCGTACCCTTAATAACACTGAGTGGAGGGGGGGGGGGGGGTGTAATAACGCAAATGAAATACGCCCATGCACATGCAAGAGGCATATCAGATCGGGAGCCGGAGAGGCTCACACTATGGGGGGAGGTGGGGTGGGGGAATAGCGTTGTTCATGTACATAGCAATGATACATGGACAAAACCATGATAAAAAGAAATGGACGACTGAATGGCACAGTGCGGTGGAGGCTGTCATTAGGGCCATGACAGTGGACCAAAACATTTAAGCTCATGTAGCGAAAAAAAGGTAACGGGTTGAAACCTTGCGGAGAATGTTCAGCATTACCTGTAGGTACATGTATTATAAAGAGTTTCTGCCAGAAGTAGGGTTGATGTCTGTCACATGCCCCTTAACGAGTTGAAACCTAGATGAAAATATTCAGCATAATAAATCCTTGTATCATAAATGGCGTCTAATCCTAACTTGGACTCGTGGTATTTTCACTCACCAACAGATCTAATTTGTTTGTACATGTAGGTATACACTGTTTGTGACTGGATTGCACACGACTGAGATGCGGCGTTACATTATCTTCATTGACACATTGTAGTCATGTCCGCATAATGATACACCAATCATTGTTATGACATTCTCCTATTCTCAGCCTACCCACGAGTTGATGATAAATAACAGAAGGCACCTATAATAAATAAAGTATCAAAGAGGTGAATATTATATCAAGGTGCTGATCTCTTCGCTGCTTCCTCCGCAGCACGACGCACCATACCTTTTCGAATCAAAGACGTATAAGGTACGTCAGCGCGAATAAGGTCTTGACAGAACTCAGAATTATTCTTCAACGTGAGTTTATCTTCTCTCTTATCCCCAGTGTTATTCTTCTTCAAATTAATACACATATTCATAGCATTTGTTTCGATTTCTCTAAAATGCGCCAAATCTTCTTGGAAGCTTGGTCCGTATTCATCCACCTTTTTCCAAAATGTTCGATTGAAGTGTTCGTAGAGCATGACATCAGCCGCGCTCCATGCTCTGATTTTATTCGCCATGTCTTGGTTGACAGCGAATCTGTGACTTTTACTACGGATCCCATTTGAGATGTAGAGAATGTCTGAATAATCCCAACACAAAAGCTTTCGTAAAAGAATGAGCGACTCTTCGAAATATTCAGTGATCATAACCAGATCTATCTCTTTGGAGAGCTTGTCGATTTTTTCCTGAATTTTTGCTACATTTTCATCGTTTTCGTGGTCGAAACCTAAATCATAAATCTGTCCATTTCTACTCCTTGTCCAGAAGTATGTTTTCATTGCGTAGTACTTCTGTGGCTGAGACATGAAAGTCTCAAACGGGTTTTTCGAAACAATTTTAAGGTGATTGCCCATCTCAAAATACCCGAAGGCCGACTCAAGCTGGGTCACGGGATCTCTTATAATGGTGACATACTTGGCCCCTGGCACGGCAACATCCATTTCATTCCTGTTATATCGAACATGGTTTACAAGCATGTCGAAATCTTGCCGAGTTCTGTTCGGGATTTGGTATAGCATTGATCGTTTGAACAATTGCTCGTTTGATATGATATGACTTCCTTTACCCATGGCGAAACTCAAATTACGCAGGTATCCAAATCGCTCCAATATGGATGCAGTGGTTGTGGAGCCCGTCTTGTGCGTTTTGACGTAGACTATCCTTTCCACGGGATTACAACTGTGTTGTGGGTCCGGAGGACTGGATGTAGTGAGATCTGGACTAGCTTGGGTGACGATCGATGTTCTGGACAAACTTCTTGTAAGGCTTGGTGATGCATCTGCAGTGGAAAACGTCAAACTGCTTTCGTTTTTTGATGAGTCTGTCTTTAGACCAGATCCCTCGATCAATGGGTGAAATCTGGGGAGAGGTGGAAAGTTAAAATGGTTATCAGAATTGTTCCTCACAATTATTTATGCCAACTTGCCTTCACCCCAGAAGAGCATCAACATAATTTTATGCAATTTGCGTTCTGGCAATTGTAGTACAAAGGATAATAGCAGGTGAATGAAAAGAGATTACCACACAAATCTGGGAAGGAAGCATCCATACATTTGACTACATTTACTTGATAAATTCTCTTATCCTACCGCATTTAAACTACTGTAATTCAGTATGGGGAAATACTTCGAAACAAAATCTAACAAAGTTGCAAAAATTACAAAATAGATATGCACGATTAGTTCTTCGTGCCGAATATTTTACACCCCAAAATGTTTTAATGAGTAAATTGAAATGGCGGTCATTAGAGGAAAGAATTAAATATCAGAAATGCATCTTGATTTTTAAAATCATAAACGACCTATCACCACCATATCTAAATCCATGTATAAGTAAAAGACCGGTATTATATTCTACTCGTTATGCTTTAAACAGTCCATTATTCATTCCAAAATGTAAAACAAATTTTAAAACGAAAACCTTAGCGATTTCAGGAGCTAAAATATACAATAAATTACCCTATCATATTAAAAATTGTAAGTCGCTGCAAAGTTTTAAAAAGAATGTCAAAACCTTTCAGTTTCCCTTATTAACATATTTTCACGTTAATTTGACCTTTATTTATTTATTACATTTCATTCATCTAGTTTTCTCAATTTGATAATTGTATTTTTTCCTTATAATTGTTAATGCGTGTTTTTCGTTACCTATGTGTATATACCATATATATTTTACCTTTGTATGTATGTTTTGAACTCATGTTATTATTGTACATGTTTTTATGTGATGCAGGGCTCTCTGGGAGAGCAGGTTCAGAAATGAACTTGAATGAGACCACCCTGTTAAAATAAAACTATAATAAATAAATAAAAAAATAAACGACTTCACATATTACGTCACGTTATTAAGAAATTGGCGATGTCCATGTCGTGCTTATAGAAACTGTTCATTATTCTCGTGTTATGCCTCTCTCATACACTTTAGTGGAGGATCTTGTAGATTAATGGGCAAGAATATAATAAATCTCTCAGAACATCTAAAGTTATTTATTAGGGATAGGTTTCCTTTAAAGCCTGCCTGCGCTAGTTTGGCCAGGTAGAGGGATAAGAACTCCCTGCTGGTCACTGGCAGGTGGTTTTCTCATCAAATTAGCTCTAAATTTAACAGAAGAAAGAGGGGACCATGGGGATCAGCGGTCATCACTTAGGCATTGTTGGCTACAGTATATAAATGGCGCAAGTAGCGGTCTTGAGAGAGTGTTTTACAAAATGGAAATGAAAAATGAACGGTGCTAATATTGCGTTAATAACGAGCGTGTGTAATAACAGGCTTGATTGAATTGGCTCACACATAAATATACAGTAAGTTAATAACATAAATATTTATAGCCTTTCTATAATTATATGAGGTTTTTGTGTTTTTCGTTACTCCAGAATGAAAGGTGGACTGGACGAATTAGATGTCACATTTTTACTAAATCGGGACAAATGAAGTTTTCATATACTTGAGATATTACAAAACTTTGTAATGGTATGAATAACTAAGTTGTATAGGCCTTACATATTATATAATAAATCTTAAATGTGTTATACCTGGGTATTCTGGGGCTAGGCACTGGTTCTACTATGGGCGTGGCGAATTTGGTCCTCGTCGGGAGATAGATACAGAGCACAACCACCAGACAGCACAGCGGTAAGATAGTCGACTTGACATGTTTTCCCGGTGAAGTTTGGTTGACAGAAGGGGTAGCGTCAGGCCTGCTCGTCTTTACCCGACCGTTTGGATTCATCGTTAATCCGTCTGCTTGATGACTTTGAAGAAGACGGGTTAAGAAGATCAAAATAAATGAAGACGTCGACCTTCTCGTGGAAACGAAATTCCGTGTTCACTGAAATTAAATTGAATGGCAAGATAGGGTTAACGATGCTTCATGGCAAAGAATAATCTTATTACCGCTCTTCAAAAAATAAAATAGATTAACTCCAGTCTGTCGATTTTAATCCAGTTATTATTAAGATAATATGCACTCTTCAGGGGCGGGTCCGGTATTTCGTAAAGTGGAGGAGGTACACATTTATTTATATTCTCTGGTGTTGGCAGGCACTGCACAATGATACCTAACCGCTCAAGCCGTTTGTTTTTCTCGCTAAAAGAGTTCAAATGGTGGTCCATTATCATTATCATGACTCTCTTGACCGCTACCACCGAAGTCGGCATGCACTGCACTGTGCCTGCCCGACATAATTATATAGGCCATTATCGTAATGTAATCAAATTTAATGCATAAATCTTCAAGTGCCATGTTACAAATTATTTCATTCACATGTTATGAAATACCTAGGGCCGGTAAGGAAAGGAGCTATTGTTCTTAAAACAACATAACTTCAATGAGAGAGAGAGAGACAGAGAGAGAGAGACAGAGGGTGATTCAATAAATCTCCTGAAAGCGAGAATAAAACTTATTTTTCTCTCCTTTGTCCCTTTTGTACTGAAATTTCGAGTGACCGATACATAAGCAACAGATTGGTATCTTTATTTGTTCTTACTCTACAAGTATACTTCCAAAGATTCTAGATGATTATTTGTAATAGAAATGTGACTAATTATGAAACTTGTCAATCAAATCTTTTCCATCTGCCAATGTTTACTTATGATTTCTCAAGAACGACAGTTATTTATGCCGGACCAAAATTATGGAACAAATTGCCCAAAGAACTTCAAATATGCCCAACAGTATCAATTTTCAAAAGAAAGCTCAAGAAATATCTCGTATATGAATGTGTATAACTAGGATTATTTTCTACATAAAATGCCTTTCCTTTTTTTTTATTGTTGTTGTAATGGATTTGTCTGGTTTAATTCGGTATATTGATGCTTTGTGTTATTTTTAATCTCTGTATTTCTATCTTATTTTTAGTACATTTAAGAAACGTTTTATGTAAATTGTATTATCTCTGGGAATAGCCTTGATAGGCCATTGGCCTTTGTTTTTTTTCCTCACCAAATTATGATTTAAATTGAAGATGTTTCATTTTAACGTTTTTTAATGTATATATATATATATATATATATATATGCATATAAATTGTACTTGTGTTTCCTAAAATCAGATGTGTAAATAAAATTTGAACTCGAACTAAAATGTTGTAAACCAACGATGATGTACATCTACAGGTTGTATATTTGTTTTATGGTAAAAAAATAAAAATACCAATCACACGCACGTAGATGTACATCCTCGTGTTAACGTGATGGCGGGACTTTAAGCTTTATAATTACTTTTACATAGTAAAGTACACAGTGAAGCACCTAACCACTTAGGTCCCGAAGCAAACGTATAATATACCTAGGACCGGTAAGGAAAGGAGCTATTGTTCTTAAAACAACATAACTTCAATGAGAGAGAGAGAGAGGGTGATTCAATGAATCTCCTGAAAGCGAGAATAAAACTTATTTTTCTCTCCTTTGTCCCTTTTGTACTGAAATTTCGAGTGACCGATACATAAGCAACAGATTGGTATCTTTATTTGTTCTTACTCTACAAGCAGGCGCGCCGGAAGCAGTTTGGGATTGGGGGGGCAAACATTCCAGGGGGCTCACATTCCAGGGGCAGTGACGTAATGAGAAAAAAAAGTTCGGAAGGGGGGGGGGCAGACGAAAAATCTGCATTACCACCAGTCTTACACGTTACATGCAGGTCCCGCGGAATGTTTTTCAAAGTGGAGTATTATCGATCAGGTAGAGCGTAAATTGGCGTGGGGTCCAGGGCATGAGCCTCAGCAGGGGGTCAAGGGGCTGAGCCCCCGGAAGCTAAGGGGTTTTAGGTATTTAATTACGGTTAGATGAGCATCCAGGGGCCCTCTGTAAGGCAATTGACGTGTTCAAAGGGGGGGGGGGAGAGCCCCCAGAAGCTCAGGGGTTTTAGGTATTTAATTCAGGTTAGATGAGCATCCAGGGGGCCGCCTTAGGGCCCTTGGTGGGGTCCAGAGGGCAGAGCCCCCGGAAGCTCAGGGGTTTTAGGTATTTAATTAAGGTCAGATGAGCATCCAGGGGGCAAAGCCCCGGAAGCTCAGGGGTTTGAGGTATTTAATAACGGTCAGATGAGCATCCAGGGGCCCGCCTTAGGGCTCTTGGTGGGGTCCAGGGGGCAGAGCCCCCGGAAGCTCAGGGGTTTTAGGTATTTAATTAAGGTCAGATGAGCATCCAGGGGGCCGCCTTAGGGCCCTTGGTGGGGTCCAGGGGGCAAAGCCCCGGAAGCTCAGGGGTTTGAGGTATTTAATAACGGTCAGATGAGCATCCTAGGGCCCGCCTTAGGGCCCTTGGTGGGGTCCAGGGGGCAGAGCCCCCGGAAGCTCAGGGGTTTTAGGTATTTAATTAAGGTCAGATAAGCATCCAGGGGGCCGCCTTAGGCCCTTGGTGGGGTCCAGGGGGCAAAGCCCCGGAAGCTCAGGGGTTTGAGGTATTTAATAACGGTCAGATGAGCATCCTAGGGCCCGCCTTAGGGCCCTTGGTGGGGTCCAGGGGGCAGAGCCCCCGTAAGCTCAGGGGTTTTAGGTATTTATTTAAGGTCAGATGAGCATTTTTTATACCTTATTTGTGACATTGGCAGGTCACTTATTTTTGTCTCCGTCTTTCTTTCTTTTTCTCTTTAACATACTTTTAAAAAAAGGATGGGGGGGGGGGGGGGGGCTCGTGCCCAGCCACTTTGCAGACCATGACATAAAGGCTTCTAAATAATCGTATTTCACCTGACTGTAATTTGGGAATTTCTTTTTTTCCAACAAACGCATAAAAAGGTATGACTTACAAAAAAATGGAGAAAAAATGCCGGAAAATCATGTCACAACATCAACATGTGTAAATCACTTGTTTCGAATAAGAAATACATCACCCCCCCCCCATCAGTACGCCAGCGTTCAGGGGCTCATGTCTTCTCACCCCTATAACAAAAAAACCGGACACGCTTTCCCATTCTCGCACAATATGTCCACGATATGCGCGTATCGCTATTATAGAGACCTCCATTTAAAATACCGTATAGGTGGCATGCGCAATGTTTATGAAATTTAATTCCTGTGAACTTTCCTTTTTCTTTGAATGGAATTGTATATGTGATTTAATTCAGGTTTTTTTTTATTGTTACATTCTTTTGGACTAAAAATACAAACCATGTTTACTCCTTTACTGTTTTTTTTTTTTTGGAGGGGGTGGGGGGGGGGGGCGTTTTGGGGGGGCAAAAATGCGTTTTGCCCCCCCCACTTTTTTGACTGGGGGGGGGCAACTGCCCCCCCTGCCCCCCCCCCCCCCCCCACTTCCGGCGCCTATGTCTACAAGTATACTTCCAAAGATTCTAGATGATTATTTGTAATAGAAATGTGACTAATTATGAAACTTGTCAATCAAATCTTTTCCATCTGCCAATGTTTACTTATGATTTCTCAAGAACGACAGTTATTTATGCCGGACCAAAATTATGGAACAAATTGCCCAAAGAACTTCAAATATGCCCAACAGTACCCAACAGTATCAATTTTCAAAAGAAAGCTCAAGAAATATCTCGTATATGAATGTGTATAACTAGGATTATTTTCTACATAAAATGCCTTTCCTTTTCTTTTATTGTTGTTGTAATGGATTTGTCTGGTTTAATTCGGTATATTGATGCTTTGTGTTATTTTTAATCTCTGTATTTCTATCTCATTTTTAGTACATTTAAGAAACGTTTTATGTAAATTGTATTATCTCTGGGAATAGCCTTGATAGGCCATTGGCCTTTGTTTTTTTTTTCTCACCAAATTATGATTTAAATTGAAGATGTTTCATTTTAACGTTTTTTAATGTATATATATATATATATATATATATATGCATATAAATTGTACTTGTGTTTCCTAAAATCAGATGTGTAAATAAAATTTGAACTTGAACTAAAATGTTGTAAACCAACGATGATGTACATCTACAGGTTGTATATTTGTTTTATGGTAAAAAAATAAAAATACCAATCACACGCACGTAGATGTACATCCTCGTGTTAACGTGATGGCGGGACTTTAAGCTTTATAATTACTTTTACATAGTAAAGTACACAGTGAAGCACCTAACCACTTAGGTCCCGAAGCAAACGTATAATATACCTAGGGCCGGTAAGGAAAGGAGCTATTGTTCTTAAAACAACATAACTTCAATGAGAGAGAGAGAGAGGGTGATTCAATGAATCTCCTGAAAGCGAGAATAAAACTTATTTTCCTCTCCTTTGTCCCTTTTGTACTGAAATTTCGAGTGACCGATACATAAGCAACAGATTGGTATCTTTATTTGTTCTTACTCTACAAGTATACTTCCAAAGATTCTAGATGATTATTTGTAATAGAAATGTGACTAATTATGAAACTTGTCAATCAAATCTTTTCCATCTGCCAATGTTTACTTATGATTTCTCAAGAACGACAGTTATTTATGCCGGACCAAAATTATGGAACAAATTGCCCAAAGAACTTCAAATATGCCCAACAGTACCCAACAGTATCAATTTTCAAAAGAAAGCTCAAGAAATATCTCGTATATAAATGTGTATAACTAGGATTATTTTCTACATAAAATGCCTTTCCTTTTCTTTTATTGTTGTTGTAATGGATTTGTCTGGTTTAATTCGGTATATTGATGCTTTGTGTTATTTTTAATCTCTGTATTTCTATCTCATTTTTAGTACATTAAGAAACGTTTTATGTAAATTGTATTATCTCTGGGAATAGCCTTGATAGGCCATTGGCCTTTGTTTTTTTTTCTCACCAAATTATGATTTAAATTGAAGATGTTTCATTTTAACGTTTTTTAATGTATATATATATATATATATGCATATAAATTGTACTTGTGTTTCCTAAAATCAGATGTGTAAATAAAATTTGAACTTGAACTAAAATGTTGTAAACCAACGATGATGTACATCTACAGGTTGTATATTTGTTTTATGGTAAAAAAATAAAAATACCAATCACACGCACGTACATGTACATCCTCGTGTTAACGTGATGGCGGGACTTTAAGCTTTATAATTACTTTTACATAGTAAAGTACACAGTGAAGCACCTAACCACTTAGGTCCCGAAGCAAACGTATAATATACCTAGGGCCGGTAAGGAAAGGAGCTATTGTTCTTAAAACAACATAACTTCAATGAGAGAGAGAGAGAGGGTGATTCAATGAATCTCCTGAAAGCGAGAATAAAACTTATTTTTCTCTCCTTTGTCCCTTTTGTACTGAAATTTCGAGTGACCGATACATAAGCAACAGATTGGTATCTTTATTTGTTCTTACTCTACAAGTATACTTCCAAAGATTCTAGATGATTATTTGTAATAGAAATGTGACTAATTATGAAACTTGTCAATCAAATCTTTTCCATCTGCCAATGTTTACTTATGATTTCTCAAGAACGACAGTTATTTATGCCGGACCAAAATTATGGAACAAATTGCCCAAAGAACTTCAAATATGCCCAACAGTATCAATTTTCAAAAGAAAGCTCAAGAAATATCTCGTATATGAATGTGTATAACTAGGATTATTTTCTACATAAAATGCCTTTCCTTTTTTTTTATTGTTGTTGTAATGGATTTGTCTGGTTTAATTCGGTATATTGATGCTTTGTGTTATTTTTAATCTCTGTATTTCTATCTCATTTTTAGTACATTTAAGAAACGTTTTATGTAAATTGTATTATCTCTGGGAATAGCCTTGATAGGCCATTGGCCTTTGTTTTTTTTCTCACCACATTATGATTTAAATTGAAGATGTTTCATTTTAACGTTTTTTAATGTATATATATATATATATATATATATGCATATAAATTGTACTTGTGTTTCCTAAAATCAGATGTGTAAATAAAATTTGAACTTGAACTAAAATGTTGTAAACCAACGATGATGTACATCTACAGGTTGTATATTTGTTTTATGGTAAAAAATAAAAATACCAATCACACGCACGTACATGTACATCCTCGTGTTAACGTGATGGCGGGACTCTAAGCTTTATAATTACTTTTACATTATTCACTTAGGTCCCGAAGCAAACGTATAATATAATTAAAAAGAAGGAAGGAAGGAAGGAAGGAAGAAGAAGAAGGAAGAAAGAAGAAGAAGAAATAGAGGAAGAATGGCTATTTTTGTTTGGGGTATCAAATGAGGGCTGAATGTAGACTATCCATCTCGTTTCCATTGTTACCAATGCTGAGAAACGAGTATTTTATGTCTTTATTTTATTCTTTTCGGGGGGGGGGGGGGGGTAGCTGTATGTAAAAAAAAAATTGAAACATATTATTTGTGTACGATAGTGGATTCAGTAGAAATGATCACAAACCCAATACTTTGACGGTTAAATATATTTAGATTTGCACTGTTTGCCTAAATATGAAATAGGATGGATCCCCCGGACATAATGTCGATAATCAGAGTACACTGGTGAGCATTAACCAAACTCCCTCTATCGCTACGTTGTACTTATTATGGGTGTATTTTCGGTATCTAAATTTCCAATGTTTCTTCACAGAAAGACATTAAACGTTTATCAAAAATATTATACAGCCATATGAACCCATAAGCATACAGAACAAACATTTGTTTGGAAATCGTTCCTCATTGTTAACCTTCTTCTAACCGCATAGCATTATTTGGTTTCGAAAGATATTGCACACTCATCACAATGGATTCTCTCTTTTTTAAGCGTATCACGTGCATTTTACTGCAAGCAACAGCAAAGTAGGAGTGAAAGCTATCTTGAACCTTTTGCAACAAAATACAAATATTTAAAATCAGAATAAGTCATATTCCTGAATGAATGGAGTCTGACCAATGCTGAGCACATAAAGGCCTATAATATCACAATTATAACACTACATGTATTACATAACCAATCATCTATACTATCAGAAGACTAGTAGGAATCCATTTTTGTTCAATATGATTAATCAACATTTTAAATAAAGATACATATTTTGCACTCTACAGGATAATACACACGTATATATTTATTTGTTTGCCTATGCGATCAAAGAGCTATTACAACAGTTACTCTGTTTCTTTAGTGGTTTAGAAAATATTCCAATCCGTGCTGGCTCAGCCAACTCAAAGTATATGTTAGAGTTTAGGATTTTTCAGAAAAGGTGCGTTCCCTTCCAGCGTTGTATTGCTCCTAAACTCATACTACTCAAAAAGTTCCATTCTCAAAGCATGGTGCGCATTATAGGAAAGTATTTGATAATGATGATAATGATAATAATAGCAATAATAATAATAATAATAATAATAATAATAATAATAACTAGAAATTTAATTCGTCATTGGGACTAATCAGGTGGTCTGTCTTTATTTCTCATGATCATGCTCATCTTCAATTCAATTAACCAATAAAATGATGTCAATGTAAAATGATGTATTAAGATATGAATTGATGAATGAAGTACTGATGAACTGATGAACTGATAAATCAAACTGATGTGAAATGAACTGAATTGATGAGCTGTACGGATGAACTGAACTAAACTGATGAGCTGAACTGATGAACGAAATATTGAGAAATTATCATGATGATGCATAATTAAGTAATATTGACTGCCTTCCGGGCAATACGACGTATATCGCCCGAACCAAAGGTGAGGATGATATATGGCAAGTCGTATTGCCCTGAATTAGGCAGTCAATATTACTATAATTAAGCACATCAGACATCTAGAGCATACAAGAAACTCTTATTATCTTATACTCTTAAATTATGTAGCCTACACTGCACAGGATTTCCTAGCATTAGAAGTTGCAAAAACATCGTCAAACAAGCACTGTGCATCCAGTGCTTGACCAATTTTCGATACACTGCAAACAGTGTGCCTAGGGTGTGATTGTTACGTCATAATAGAGTTCGCGCATGGTGCGCATTTTGTTATACGCGTAATATACATTGTCATTGTCACCAGCAGCTGGTGCGCGATGAAATTTACAACTGAAAAGAATGAAAATGAGGTGAAAAGCAAGAGATACAGGAGAGAGAGAGAGAGAAGAGAGAAATGAGACAGAAATGAGAGACGGAGAGAAAAAGAGAATACACCAGTTTACAGTTGTATCAGTGCGCATGCGCAGACAGTTGACCTCGGGTCATTGGCCCCAAAATTGGGGCCAATAACCTCTGACCTCTGGTATTTATGCGTAAATTAAAATTGCGCCCATGCAAATGATGATGTGCGCGCACAACGCAGCGCGCAGGCAGTGATGTCATCATTATTTGCATGGGCGCAATCTTAATTTACGCATAAATACATGACTCCTAGGTCATTAGCTTTGTTTAAAATGGCGCACACATTCAGAGGTTCACAGAAAAATGGATAAAAGAAAATAGCGAGAGAAAAATGACGAAATAAAGTGGAAGGTAAAGAGCGAACGGAATTAAAGGTAAAGACCAGTATTGGCAACGCCCCAATTTCAAAAAATGAAATAGAAGCTCTCATTACCAATCATGTGAAAGAATATGTTTTGACTAATACATGATGATAAAAAAATTGCCGGGAAACCGCCTACTAATTCATATATTTGGTAAACTTATTTCTCTCATGGTCTGGTGAGAGAGATAGGGTAGTCCCATATACATCTTTCTGTGTATAGTGCTTGTAACTTTACGAAGAATGGGCCAAATTTCTTATCATTTTGATGATTCCAGAACCTTGCAGATGCTAGATGCTAGATGATCAACCTTTTCTGATCGATTCCACAACGTTTCTTTCACAATGCAATCGCATGACCATTACTGGTCTTTACCTTTAAAGGAAAGTCCACCCCAAAATAAGTTTGTTTCGATAGAGGCAGAATAATAAGAAAATCAGGTGAGTGAAAGTTTGAGCAAATTCTGAATGAAAATAAGAAAGTTATGAATTATTGAAGTTGTGATCAATCAAATACAAATTGGCAACTCTATGACGTATGATGCGAGCTCAACTTCCATTTGCTCAGTACTAAAAAAATCTAAAATTTTCATTTTCCCTCAAGAAAAATTTCAACCATACATGCACCCTAAATATAATAATTGCAAATATGTTTCTATACTCCCCCTGCAAGGAACAAATATATATTCCGTCATCAATAACGAAGAAAACATGATTTTATGGAATATTATGCACAAAGCAAATGAAGGAGAGCTCGTATAATAAGTCACAGAGTTGCCAATTTGTATTTGATTGATCACAACTTCAATAATTCATAACTTTCTTATTTTCATTCAGAATTTGCTCAAACTTTCACTCACCTGATTTTCTTACTATTCTGCCTCTATCGAAACAAACTTATTTTTGGGGTGGACTTTCCCTTTAAGTGAAATAAAGGGTGAACAAATAGAAGAAAACCTTTAGGAATTAAATTAAGAAGTTTGGTTTGTTCGTGTATCAAGAAAAAGGAGCAAGATGAAAGAAAATTGAAAAGAATAAAATAGAAAGAATACAACTTTATCACGGTCATAAAGATAAAGGAACAAGAGTAAAAGGGTTTTAATTTGTATAATGGAGACAGAGAGTTAACATTAGGACTCATTAATTCAACTCCTTTTTAATTTTCAAAGCTAATCTCAATATCGATTCGCACAACTCTCATTCTCTTAAAAAGTTCAAGTAAAGAAAGTCTACTATCACACACCATCATTCACATTTCCTTCTCTACAACAGACCATTTAAATAGTTTCCAATTCCAAACATTCATTCAAAGCTTTCAACACCACACACTACATCATCATGGAAAAAACAATATATCTTTCTGTATCAAATTCTATAAAAGAAGAAAGAAATGGAAACAATTTTAAAAAGAATGAAGTACTTGTGTACATTTAATTAATACACCCAGCAATCAGTACTTTTTTATTTCAGTTCAAATAAAGTGTTTTTTTTATGTCCATAGTCGGTTGTCGTAGGCTAGCAAAGTTGGAAGAACGAAGGAAGTGTCGTGCTGCAAAGGCTGCTCAGATCAGGCGATGTTTCCCGGTACCATGTTTCCCCCGATGTATAGTGATAAACTTCCGCCAGGAGAGCTCATGCTGAGATCGGAAGAACGTGATTGTCGGCGTCCTGTCGATGTCCGTGGGGTTCATACTGGGATCCGATGGTCACCGGGCCGGAGCTCGATCCTCCTTGTTTGTCTTTATATTTTGGGCAGTATTTGACTGTGTGTGCCCGGTTGCCGTTGGTCCCGCAGAGTGGACAAGTATACGCTCGTTGTATCGGGCAGGTTGTGATGCCTTCCTTCGATTTCAGTTTGTGGCTGGCATACACCATCTCACTCTCTCCGTTGTTTTTACAAAAAACGCACCAGCTCGACTCGGCTCGCCTTCCTCCCCTCATCACCTTGGAGAGCTCGGTGATCTTAGCGATGTTCAGCGGCAACTGTAAAGGCATGAACCCGGTCGAAGCAGTCGATGTCTGGCTCGTCGAGACAGGCAGACCCGAGACCATGTTGTTGATGCTCAGGTCACTGATGGACGAAACCGATTGCGACATCACTGGGACGTTGACGCCGTTGGAATCGAAGTCGTCGTTGTGGTCGAACGGTGTCGAGATAAACTCATCATTTACTCTGCAATTGGACAACAGTCCACTAAATCCGAAATAATCGTTGAAAGGGTCGTACATGGTGACTAAAAATGCGTGGAAACTCGAGACAGTAAATATTGTAAAATGCGATGTACGTCCAAGAGCTTGTCTTCAATGATCTAAATTTATGGGAAATGTAGTCCGTTTTTATTGATTCTCAAATAAAAACAACAATAACTTCTTTTTACGCGATTTACGCGCATTATGTAAATAACACAGTGAATCCCAAATTTATGCTATGAAATATTTGTTTGTTTAATTTATGCTCTTATTACAAAGGAGAGCTTGAAATATTTATCTTATGCCTTGTATAAAGTTTAAAATAAACGCCTTGTATAAAGTTTAAAATAAACGCATTGTAATGTTTCCATTACTAAAGCAGTGTAACTTTTGGAATAAATAAGCATTTAATATTGAATTAATAAAGATTTTGAACTTGATAAGGTCCGGTTGCAATGTGTACGCGCATCTCTGTGCATGATCGCGGCGCGTTGCTTACAGCACGCACATATAGATTTCGGATTCGAGGCCGATTCGGAAGAGTCGCCCAACAAATTGGTCCAAACTTAACACTGAACTTTAAATACCATTTACTAATTCCCTAAACTCTCTTTCATAAACAAACAGGTATACTTCTTTAGTTAAAGATAAACTTTAGTACTGGTAATGCGATTGCATTGTGAAAGAAAAGGTGTGGAATGGATCAGAAAAGTTGATCATATAGCATGTAAGTAATGGTGTGTAATGCAAGGTTCTGGAGTCATCAAAATCATCATAAATTTGGCAGAGTCTTGGTAAAGTAACGATCACTTACACAGAAAGATGTATATGGGACAACACATATGGTGTCGGGGCTAGTAGTACCCTGATTTCCTTATCTTTATATGCTTATTACTCAGCCAGTATACATTTTCTCCCAAAATTGTTTGGCACATGACATTTATTTGTAATCTTGAACATTCAGTGTAAGTTTCGTTAGATTCTATGAGAATTCATTTTCTTTTTTTACCAGAACTCAAGTTTATCTTTAATTTTAAAGTCCATTACCAATTTACAGTGTTATAACAATAAACAGGTTTTTATAAAACTATGATAGATAATAATATTTACTATATTGAAAAGGGGAGAAGGTATATAGACATGTAAACAATGATGATCATGATGATGATGATCTTCATAGTAATGGTGATGACGATGACGATAATGATAATGTTAGATGATGATAATGATGATGACGACGATGATGATGATCATGATGATGATGATGATAATAATGATAATGTTAGATGATGATATTAATGGTAATGTTAATGATGATGATGATAATGATGATGATGATGTTGATGATCATCATCATCAAGAGACCATGATGACATCAGATTGAACAAAATGAGAAAACATTTAGATAGCATGTAGTCTCAGCTACAACATACTCAAAAATCAAGAAAAATCAAGCATAAGTAACGGCGATATTGCTCGCAAAAGACATGAATGTAGAATCCAGATTTGAGATAAAGTCATCTCCCATAAGGATTACACGCAAAAAGTAATGGATCAAGTGATAATAGTGTAATAATAAAGTAAAAATAGCTGTTTATTACATTATTACCGATTCTATGTGTTTTAATATTCAAAGGAGATGGTACAGTGAAAGGTCAAAAAGAAAAAAAAGTGAAGGAAAAAATATTGTTGGAGACGCCCGGACTCGATCCTGGGACCTCGAGGTCGGAAGTCAAGTGCGTTACCGATATACCAAAACATTTCCCATAGAGATTACACGTAAACAGAAAATAGAATTCTCAAATCCCACTTTGTAAGTGAAATATGAGCATGATCCCGGCATCTGATCGAAAAATACACTTGTGATAGCTTATTGTCTCAGCTACAACATATTCAAAGCTCAGCGTAAACAAAGATAAAACGACGGAGATATTGCTCGCGAAAAACGAGAATGTAGAATCCAGTTTTGAGAAAAAGTCATGTCCCATAGAGAATACACGCAAAATGTGAAAAATTGACATGCCTCCTTTAAATGCAAAAAAAAAGCCATGATGCCTTTGTCAAAATGAAATATCGTGGCAACTGCATTTGTAGAGAATATTCTCAGCTAAAACATATAAAAATTTGGTCAATATTTACAGAGATACAATCAATTTTCCAAAAATCTGCTAACGTCATAATATGCAAATTGAAATTTTGAGTTCGGAGGCCATTATGATGACGCCATGAGTTAATTTTGGGTCAAATGAGACATGAAATCATATCTCCGACTCATGATCTATCTAAATATGAAAAAAATTGGGGGTATCTATCCATTCTAAAGAGTTAAAATGAATTTTTTATAGGCTTGTTTTTGCACATGTAATGTGGATAGGGATAGCGCAGATCCGCGCGTGCTGTTAACTTTGACTGACGCTCATTGCGTTATCACTGGTCAAAAAAAGGTGAACAAGGTATCAAAATGCTTGGAAAAATGTGGTTGATGTGATAGAGAAAATTTGGCGTTACTATGTTGTAAAATGTCAGTACGCGCGATTACGCGCGGAAACGCGCAAAAAATTGCTCTCGCGCAAATTTAGAAAATGCTTACAATGGCCTGAAACGTGTGCAAAAAAAATTGAAACAAATTTGAGCAATTTAAAATTTTGATGCGCGCGTACGTGCGCGTCGAGGTGTGCGCGCGGAATGTGTTGACATTTTTAGTTGACCTTTGACCTGAAGTTGATGTATACCAAATATGGTTTATTTTTGATGACTCGTTATTGAGATATGATAATAACCTGATTTTTACAAAATGGCGCCTGGATGACGTCACGAAGACCTAATGACCTTGAAAAAGTTGATTAGACTTGAAATCATAGGGCCTGATGACTGACAGAAATCCGAAGGAAATTGACCTTGTCGATTTCGAGTAAACGTGTGCACAAAAAAGTGTAAGGAAGAAATAAAAACTAGAATTTAATTCGTCACGAGGACGAATAAGGTGGTCTGTCTTCAAGTCTTATGATAGATTATAATATTTACTATAAGGAATGCAGTGAATAAAAGAGGAACTATGAAACGTCAAGGGTGATTGATCTGGATACATGTCTTATAGAGAAAAACGAGTTCCAAAAACAATATTCACAAAATGTTTTTTATCAGCATCTGTATTGAAATTTAAGCTGTGATTGTCCGTATGTGCGTCATAAACACGGCTTAGACGTGCATGTGTGTGATGGAGCCTGGTAGGAGATTAGAGTTGGTCCGTTTCATATCATGAAAGGTTTTTCTTTTTAAGCTAGGAGGATGTATTCTTCAAGTCAGGGCGAAAGGCTGTGCGTTCTTGTGCGTTATTTTGTTTGTGTGTGTGTATGGGTGTGCTGCAATGACAACATTGCTTTCATAACGAAATGCTCTCAATCGTTTCCATCTATATTTTCCATGAAATATATAAGGCATAGGTGTAGGAAAAAACCCAGACATATCAGGAAATACATCCTTAGGTAAAATACAATCTGATCAAAAGGAACACAATTTCCTCAGAGTAACTCATTGAGTTACAAGATGACCCCAAAAGAAATACTTTCTATCGGTTCAACCATGGACCTACTACAAATGGACACTGAACGGTACCATAATACATTCATGCACCTGACTCTGTCAAAAGTATCATAATGACATTCCAAACATGCTTCCAGGCTTTGATCTCATCACGACCGCCGCGAGTCAGCCATCAAAAATAAAAAACTTTGCCTTGAAGAATCTACAAAATGCCTGTGCAAAAGAAACTGAATCTCTCGAAATCACGGAAATGCATGTGCAGTTGTGGTGTACATATGAATATTGACGTATATGAAGTTTTTAAAAGGAAATTAGAAGTGGTTTACAAGAAAAACCTGTAAATTTGGCTTTAACACAATGATTTTAAACTTCATTTTAAAACATATCCTCTCCATTTCCAAGGAATAGAAGGTAATAGGACAGTAAAGAATATGTATTTTTCAAAGTTTGGCAAGTCCAAATGTATGTCCACCAGTGTCCACTTCTTTAATAATCAATCTAATATCACACAAATTGTCATAATTTGGGGTTCACTGCTCCTCTAACTGGTCTTAAATCACGATACTTTTCCTGAAACTACACTATGGGCCCTGGTCCAGCAAAAAGAATCTGAAGAAATGTAAAAGGTTCTTTTGTCTGTGATGAAGCGTGATTACATAATCAACATTGTCGCGTCAAATGAATGTCCTCATCAAGATACACATTATCAGGTGGCGGTGGTCATGATGTGATCAAAGAAAGACTCTCATTATTAGTCCATCTCTAGTAGGGTCCATGGTTCAACCTTATTTTCATAGTCGGCGAAATCAGTGCTCAGTTAAAAAAAATTGACAAAGGCAGTACCCTGCTTTATTTGAAGATGGATTTCCAGAATTAAGAAATAGACAATTCCTCAACTAATCTGTAATTATTCTGCTAGTAATCTTCAACCATTCAGCGTATTCGCTAACTATTCTGTAATTATTCTTTAAATACTTGTCACGTTCTGGAGGGGGGGGGGGGGGGAGGGCGAATAATGCAATAATGTTTTTAAAGGAATTTTAAAGAATATTTGACAATTTTGGCGAATGCTTGATAATACTTATTCACAGCTTTCGCAGACATTGTGCCAGGCCACACTCCCACTTTGGAAATCTCACTGCCCGAAAATGAAAGATAACCTTAAACTTATTTCCTATTGCTTCACATGTTATCTGTTTACTTTGCAATCAGTGCAAGAATGTTTACAAACAATCGTAACAAAATAAATATCATATACAATGTTGGTCATAATGGTGGAATATTTATTTTTACCCCAGTTTAGGGAAGGATTTTAAAAAATTACTTATTTCTAATAAATCTAGATAATGGCATACATTCTCAGATGTTATTGAATATTAATTTGCGAGGTTCCCTAGCTGATTAGCATAGTAGCACACATATGATTTAGCAGTCACGCAAAACAAACACTCGCAAATTTATATTCAATAAAATCTGAGAATGTATGCCATTATCTAGATCAATTAGAAATAATTTTTTTTTAAATCCTTCCCTAAACTGGGGTAAAAATAATTATTCCACCATTATGACCAACAGTGTATATTATTTGTTTCTGCTATTGTGCGAAAAAATTGTATGATATTAATCAAAATAGGAACAGTGATATTTATATATGATAATAATTATTGTGACTTTTAACTTTGCTATTATCTACGACCTTAAACTACTAATGCTTTATAGTAAATAAAAGGCTGATAAAGTACAATTGGTCTTCACTGCGCGACATCACACATTTTTCATAAATAAGTTGTAGGCTATACGGATGTGAGTATGTGACAATGCTGTAAAAGAAAACAAATGATAATCAAACTGAATTTCCTTCCTGAAATTTAATCTAACGGGGAACTTCGAGGATCTGGTAAAAACAGTTCCCTGTTTCTAAAAGGAACTATAGAGGTGAAAAGGAACGCTGTTTTTAATTTGCCATACTCCTCTTCTACAAAATGTGCTTGAATAGCAATAGTCTAGAAACTCTAGGGCCCGAATTCACAAAGCAAGGTTTGAGCTCAGACCAAGGTTTGAGCTCAAACCTCCTTTTGTTTCGCCAAACCTCCTTTTGTTCTTTACAAACCAGGTTTGTAAAAAACGCGTAAAACGCGTCATATGACGTACGAAAACCAAGGTTTGTCGACAAACCTTCTTTGTGAATTCGGGCCTTGATGTTTACATGGCTTCCACAGTTCAATCCCATGAACGATAAGGAATGCAGTGAATAAAAGAGGAACTATGAAACTTCAAGGGTGATTGATCTGGATACATGTCTTATAGAGAAAACGAGTTCCAAAAGCATAGGTGTCGATCTGTAATTGATACCTATTGTTCAGGGGGATGATCTATTCATTCATCCCCCCTGAATAATAGGTATTACGTAAGGATCGACACCCATGTCCAAAAGCAATATTCACAAAGATGTTTTTATGAGCATCTGTATTGAAATTTATGCTATGATTGTCTGTATGTGCGTCATAAACACGGCTTAGTCGTGCATGTGTGTGTTGGAGCCTGGGAGGAGATTAGAGTTGGCCCGTTTCATATCAGGAAAAGTTTTTTTTTTAAGGCATCGTTTAACAATGTTAAATCTGCGATATTTACCAGGGGCGGATCTAGCTTTTTTTACAAGGGGGGGGGGGTTGGGGGGTTGACCAAATTTTACCCCCAAATCGCGCCGTTTTACTGTTTTACTCTTCTTTTTTTTTCACTTGGCCACCCAGGGGGGGGGGGGGGGGGGGGTAAACCGCCGAAACACCTCCTCCCCCTAGATCCGCCCTACGTGTTATCAGTGTCTGTGATATGTTGTAATATTGAAGCCCTAACAAACATTGCGATTCAAAATGATCATGAAGTTCCTCAAAAAAAAGTAAAAATCTTGACCGTGACCGGTTTTACCTTTCTCATTTTCCCTAAAATAATGTTATCAAAACCGTTAGGAAAACGCAAATTTTGGTTTCGATTTCCAATCATAAATATCTTCATAATCAGACAGGCGATCGGCTTGTAAATGTCATGGGGTTCCTGACTGACCTAAAGGTTTATAATTATGATTGCAGCATGAGCTAAATCCAGGATTTTGTTTCAGAATCTGAGACAAAGTTACCGGATCCCTTTAAGCTAAGAGGGTGTATTCTTTAAATGTGTGAGGGCGAAAAATCTCACAAGGCATACCGATTGAGGGGAGAGCACAGACTTTCTTCAACATTGAAAGCGATTGGGAAATGAAGTCGGCAGCATAGGAGATGTGAGCACATTTTTTTTTTTTGATCATCAAAAAAAAATTCAATTTGCACCCCCCCCCCCTTGAGCGCCAGGGGGGGGGGGGGCCCAACCCCCAAAAAAGGTAAAAATCACGTGATTTTACATGATTTTTTTCTCAAGGGGGGGGGGCCCGGGCCCCCCGGCCCCCCCCCCCCCCTGGATCCGCCACTGGTAAGGCATTATGTACCCTTTGCAATTTCATTTGATCTATACATGTTTATAATGACTCAGTTGTTTGTCATGGCGTTAAGTGTTAACGAAATATACATTTCAATAATTAAATTCGGTTCGGTTGAATTTTAATAATACTTCATATTTTCTGTCAATAAACTTAAAAGTCGAATATTCTCAAAATCTAGTATATAAACAGGGCGCAGTTTAGACGAAGAGTCTTTTAATTGTACGTGTCATGAATGGTTGCTTCCATTATTATGTGTGCGCACGTCATTACAGGCGTTGATATATGATTATGTCCCACCCCTCCCCCCCCCCCCATCCCCCCACCCCCACCCCCCCCCCCCCCCCCACTCAGTGTTATTTAGGGTGCGCATATGCGTGTTCCCTCCTTTTAAAGCTTATCTGCCATAGTTTACAGGAGGGATTAGACCGCCCTACAAGGTCACTGGACAGGTGGTTATCTCATCAACTCAGCTCTCAAATAACATAAGAAAAAGAGGATCATGGGGACCAATGGTCACCGATTAGGCATTGTTTGTTATATAGAGGGCGCAAGTAGCTACAAGTAGTGCAGTGGGCCTTTAAAAACACCCCCTAAGTCCGGTGTGTAAAGTCAATTTTGTGTATGTATTTGGCCTTCCAGCCTCCACTCTTTTAACACGCCTATGTAAAAGCTCAATTAGTAATAAAGGATGCAGAAATATTAGAAATGATTGCACCGACTATTATTGGTACTAGAGTACTAGACATTGTATTCGTCACGGAGGCGAATTATAGGTGATCTGCCACTTGAATTTAGACATAACACTTTTAGAAACTCAAGGGGAGATTTGATGTTTAAAAAAGATTCCACCCTCCACTCTTATAACACACCTATGTATATGACTGTACGCCTATGTAGAAGGGGGGGGGGTTATTAAACAAATTCCATCGTCGCAGTCTTACAACTGAATTGCCATTGGAATACAATAGTCTTGGAACTATGACATTATTTATATAAAAATATCATATTAAAACTCTTTATCTAAAATTCAATGAGTATGGAAAGAAAGAAGGGATGAATGAGGAATAGGAGCAAGGAGCAAGAATCAACAAAAGGTGAGGAAAGAATGAAAGAAAAAGAAAGGAAGGGTTAAAGTAAGAGGAGTATATCAAGAAAGATGAGGTGAAAAACATGTGTAATGAGCCTTCTATTAATTAGTTTTAAAATATACCGATCCTCATGAATTGTACAAACCGTATAAAACATGTATCAACAATAATTGAACTATACATTTGACAAGAAACATCAAGTATTATAGTATTGTAGTTATGACACTACTCCAGGGGGTTAAATTCAAACATAGTACAATTGTGAAATAAGTATGATCAACGATCATAGCAGTCGTGCTAAACGTACGGTAATTTAAAAGACAAAAGACTAGAGACTAGTAAATAGAAAAGACCCAGAATAGGAGGAAATAAGGATGAGATTAAGTGGAAAGATAATAATAAAGCGTTTCAATAGGAATTCAAAAACAAACATCCTGATCCTGCATATTATTTCTACTATCCATTTCTTTTGAGATTCATTTCATTGTAATAACTAGTTAAATTTGAGTGTAATCAATAATCGTAAGTCTTTCGTCAAATAACGATTAACACGGATGTTCGAGTAAGGTTCCATAGACAGCCTGCATTTTGTATGGAGGATTACGTAATGATTTCATCAACCGAATAGGCCTAGTAGATTTTCTGGTTACTCTGCATCCTGATTAACCCTTTACGGCCTAAATCATCGGGCGGCTGAGTAAATGGAGAAGCATTCATTGCTATAAAAACACCCGAAGCTAGCCCATTGACAGACTGGGCTACCTCGTAGTACAGCTTGACGGCAAGAACATACAGACAGAGATGGGATAACAAATTCATTTCGCTCAGTTTATAATTTCAAGTTCTGCAAGTTACTTACACAAAAGGAGTCCCTGTCATTAATAACGTAGAATACACATGGAGTTCTGAGATGAAATCAACCATATAAAATGCAATATTCCTAATAAATTGGCTTACTTGCCAGGTTAGGCGTAAGTAATAATAATAATAATAATAAAGTAAATATGGTTGTTTATTACATTATTTGCGATTCTACGTGTTTTAATATTCAAAGGAGATGGTACAGTGAAAGGTCAAAAAGAAAAAAAACTGAAAAAAAAATTGTTGGAGACGCCCGGACTCGAACCAGGGACCTAGATAAAGAAAAATCTAACAAAATCAATAGGTAATCTGTCATCGACAGACCACCCAATAAAGAATAAATAAAGAAAGAAAATTCTAACGAAATCAATAGGTGATCTGTCATCGACAGACCACCTAATAATGACAATAATATAGGTTTTCCCGGCCAATTTCGTAAAAGCAGCAATCAATTTCATGAACGTGCAAATTTTCCCCACTCGTTGCTGCCCTGTTTCATTTTTAAACTTGTTGCATTCAATTTCGTTTCGAGTCACCGAATTGTCTAAACATGCACATTCAAATTTAAGCTTGGTTCAATCAATTTGGAAATGCGTAACTTAAGGGTCATTCAATTTCGCCAATGTTGAGTGGGAGGTGAATTCTTTGGCGAATTGCGGTTTCATTTTCATCTATGGACAACCTCTTTCGGAATCGGGTCATTCTAATTAAAACTAGACCTCATAATCATAGTATGAGGCTCGATGTTCATTCGGATATTCAGTATTTCATGTTCATTTATTTATTCTTTTTCTCTATGATCTTTTCTGACATGATTTCAAATTATACTATCTTCTTATTTATCTGAGATATTTATATTGCATTTTATGTGTTCTCTTTCTTTCGACATTCTTTATTTTTGTTGAAACATCACTTTATTCATATCTTCATATTTTGTCATTATAAATGCCTTATGGGTTATATTTTAAATGGTTTGTTTTGATCAATCTTGATTGAGTAGGTGATTTTTCTATCGTTTCATTTAACATCTTTTTCTTTATTCATCATTGTATTTTGTTTCCATCATGTCCATGTCTATTAAACCTGAACTATTTCTGTCCAAGATCTTGTGCTTAGAAGAGAAGTCACAAATTGTGCACCTTCTCTGGGGACAGTTACCTGTGTAATGACAGAACGAATACGCATGTCATTCCTCCAAGTAAACTTTGCATAAAATTATTCAAACAGAAGTATATTAAGCGACAAACTAACATCAAATGAAAAGCAATGCACAAATGTCACAAATGTATGCCTAATCACGAAATTGAATGAACGAAGACATACCGACGTCTGTCCGGCGCGAATTTGAATGCTCTTTGCACGCTTTTCTAAATTGAATGCTCGTTTTGCACATCTCCGTGACAAGAGTATGAAATCGCATGCCACTAAATCAAATTGAATGACGCAATAATTATTAGCATTTTGAATGTTGATCCACATAGTCATTCAATTTCGCACGAACTTAAATGAACGTAACGTTAATTTTGGATGCTAAGTTTACGAAGTTGGGCGGGAAAACCTATAATAATAATGTGATTTATAATAATTATAGCAATAATGACTAGACATTGAATTCGTTACGGAGACGATTTGGGTGATCTGCCCCTTTGATCGAGACATAACACAAGTCATGTAATTATGTAAAAACGTAATGGGAGATTTGGCCTTCCAGCCTCCACTCTTTTAACACGCCTAAGTAAAAGCTCAATTAGTAATAAAGGATGCAGAAATATTAGAAATGATTGCACTGACTATTATTTGGTACTAGAGTACTAGACATTGTATTCGTCACGGAGGCGAATTATAGGTGATCTGCCGCTTGGATTTAGACATAACACTTTTAGAAACTCAATGGGAGATTTGATGTTTAAAAAAGATTCCACCCTCTACTCTTATAACACGCCTATGTATATGACTGTACGCCTATGTATATATAGAAGGGGGGGTTATTAAACAAATTCCATCATCACAGTCTTACAACTGAATTGCCATTGGAATACAATAGTCTTGGAACTATGACATTATTTATATAAAAATATCATATTAAAACTCTATATCTAAAATTCGATGAGTATGGAAAGAAAGAAGGGATGAATGAGGAATAGAAGCAAGGAGCAAGAATCAACAAAAGGTGAGGAAAGAATGAAAGAAAAAGAAAGGAAGGGTTAAAGTAAGAGGAGTATATCAAGAAAGATGAGGTGAAAAACATGTGTAATGAGCCTTCTATTAATTAGTTTTAAAATATACCGATCCTCATGAATTGTACAAACCGTATAAAACATGTATCAACAATAATTGAACTACATGTATACATTTGACAAGAAACATCTAGTATTATAGTATTGTAGTTATGACACTACTCCAGGGGGTTAATTTCAAACATAGTACAATTGTGAAATTAAGTATGATCAACGATCATAGCAGTCGTGCTAAACGTACGGTAATTTAAAAGACAAAAGACTAGAGACTAGTAAATAGAAAAGACCCAGAATAGGAGGAAATAAGGATGAGATTAAGTGGAAAGATAATAATAAAGCGTTTCAATAGGAATTCAAAAACAAACATCCTGATCCTGCATATTATTTCTACTATCCATTTCTTTTGAGATTCATTTCATTGTAATAACTAGTTAAATTTGAGTGTAATCAATAATCGTAAGTCTTTCGTCAAATAACGATTCACACGGATGTTCGAGTAAAGCTATGGTCACAAATCAGAACAGCGACCGACCGATCAGTAGCCTGCTCGGTCGCTGCTGGACTTAGGCATCGCCCAGCGATTAGGTCGGTGCCCGGGCGGCGACCGCCCAGGCACCGAGCGTATTTTGGGCGGTGAGTGAAAAGTGAGCAGGCGCCGCCCAAATTTTAACTCTGCGCTAAAACTTCAGCGGCGACCGAGCGATGCCCTAAAAACGAGCGGTGCCTGGGCGGCCGCCGCTCGGTGGCCGGGCAGCCGCCGGGCAGAATTGGTTAAAAACTCGCCGCTCGGCCGCCGAGCAGGCTACTTTAGGGGTTTGTGACCATAGCATAAGGTTCTATAAACAGCCTGCGTTTTGTATGGAGGATTACGTAATGATTTCATCAACCGAATAGGCCTAGTAGATTTTCTGGTTACTCTGCATCCTGATTAACCCTTTACGGCCTAAATCATCGGGCGGCTGAGTAAATGGAGAAGCATTCATTGCTATAAAAACATCCGAAGCTAGCCCATTGACAGACTGGGCTACCTCGTAGTACAGCTTGACGGCAAGAACATACAGACAGAGATGGGATAACAAATTCATTTCGCTCAGTTTATAATTTCAAGTTCTGCAAGTTACTTATTAAAGGAGTCCCTGTCATTAATAACGTAGAATACACATGGAGTTCTGAGATGAAATCATCCATATAAAATGCAATATTCCTAATAAATTGGCCTACTTGCCAGGTTAGGCGTAAGTAATAATAATAATAATAATAATAAAGTAAATATGGTTGTTTATTACATTATTTGCGATTCTACGTGTTTTAATATTCAAAGGAGATGGTACAGTGAAAGGTCAAAAAGAAAAAAAAGTGAAAAAAAAAATTGTTGGAGACGCCCGGACTCGAACCAGGGACCTAAATAAAGAAAATTCTAACAAAATCAATAGGTAATCTGTCATCGACAGACCACCCAATAAAGAATATAGAAAGAACATTCTAACGAAATCAATAGGTGATCTGTCATCGACAGACCACCTAATAATGACAATAATATAGGTTTTCCCGGCCAATTTCGTAAAAGCAGCAATCAATTTCATTAACGTGCATTCACGTTCGTGCAAATTTTCCCCACTCGTTGCTGCCCTGTTTCATTTTTAAACGTGTTGCATTCAATTTCGTTTCGAGTCACCGAATTGTCTAAACATGCACATTCAAATTTAAGCTTGGTTCAATAAATTTGGAAATGCGTAACTTAAAGGTATTACAAAGTTTTGGTATGGGGTATTGAATTTGGTTCAAATTAACATACTGGAAGCATATGCGTTCTTACAATATTCATTGATCGTCGTCGCGGTTGAAATCGAGTCTAAAGTTATGAAATTATAAATAATAAACCCTTTATATTGTATAGCTCCCTCTCAAGGTCAAGATACCAATTTAGCTATGAAACAATGTTTCTTGACTAAAATCGACCGATTAGCTATTCCCGTTTGGAAATTATATATCACAACTACATATTCTGAGATTTTCATGGTCGCAGCTACCATTGTACGGCCGTAGGCGCTATTTGAAATTTATCAAAATTTACCGGGAGCACCGGTAAATTTTTATATTCAATTTTTCTCGAAAACAGAAGTGTTTTAGGGGTTAATTTTTTTAGTGCTTAAAATACATCCACAGGGGCATCCAAATATATCAAAATTGTAAAGATTCACTATCCACCCAATTTTGAAAATTTCCCAAAACTTTGTATTACCTTTAAAGATGAAGTTGAGTTCTGGTCATGCGATTGTATTGTGAAAGAAACGGTGTGGAGCCGACCAGAAAAGGTTGATCATCTAGCATATAAGAATTTGTGTGTATTGCAAGGTTCTGGAATCATCAAAATGATAAGAAATGTGGCCAAGTCTTGGTAAAGTTACAAACACTTGCACAGAAAGATGTATATGGGACTACACGAACACGTGGCGTAAAAAGCCGGCCCCCGATTTTTACGATGTTACATGCATATTTAGAATATGAAGGCATTTGAAGAGCCATGCTTTTCAGGGAACATGTCTTAACTGATGTTCTTCCACACTTGCATAATAAGAATGAGTAATGCTCACAAATTATTTTTCACCTCTTCCCAGAACTCAACCTTCTCTTTAGTTTAAGGGTCATTCAATTTCGTCAATGTTGAGTGGGAGGTGAATTCTTTGGCGAATTGCGGTTTCATTTTCATCTATGGGCAACCTCTTTCGCAATCGGGTCATTCAAATTAAAACTAGACCTCATAATCTTAGTATGAGGCTCGATGTTCATTCGGATATTCAGTATTTCATGTTCATTTATTTATTCTTTTTCTCTATGATCTTTTCTGACATGATTTCAAATTATACTATCTTCTTATTTATCTGAGATATTTATATTGCATTTTATGTGTTCTCTTTCTTTCGACATTCTTTATTTTTGTTGAAACATCACTTTATTCATATCTTCATATTTTGTCATTATAAATGCCTTATGGGTTATATTTTAAATGGTTTGTTTTGATCAATCTTGATTGAGTAGGTGATTTTTCTATCGTTTCATTTAACATCTTTTTCTTTATTCATCATTGTATTTTGTTTCCATCATGTCCATGTCTATTAAACCTGAACTATTTCTGTCCAAGATCTTGTGCTTAGAAGAGAAGTCACAAATTGTGCACCTTCTCTGGGGACAGTTACCTGTGTAATGACAGAACGAATACGCATGTCATTCTTCCAAGTAAACTTTGCATAAAATTATTCAAACAGAAGTATATTAAGTGACAAATTAACATCAAATGAAAAGCAATGCACAAAATAATGTCACAAATGTATGCCTAATCACGAAATTGAATGAACGAAGACATACCGACGTTTGTCCGGCGCGAATTTGAATGCTCTTTGCACGCTTTTCTAAATTGAATGCTCGTTTTGCACATCTCCGTGACAAGAGTATGAAATCGCATGCCACTAAATCAAATTGAATGACGCAATTAGCCTTTTGAATGTTGATCCACATAGTCATTCAATTTCGCACGAAATTAAATGAACGTAACGTTAATTTGGATGCTAAGTTTACGAAGTTGGGCGGGAAAACCTATAATAGTAATGTGATTTATAATAATTATAATAATAATGACTAGACATTGAATTCGTTACGGAGACGATTTGGGTGATCTGCTCCTTTGATCGTAGCCTTTAAACAAGGTCACTAAAAAGAGACTAATCGCGAAAACCTCAGTGAACGCCAGTGCGAATTGTCCTCATGAATTGTATACAAACCGTATAAAACATGTATCAACAATAATTGAACTATACATTTGACAAGAAACATCAAGTATTATAGTATTGTAGTTATGACACTACTCCAGGGGGTTAAATTCAAACATAGTACAATTGTGAAATTAAAGAGAAGGTTGAGTTCTGGGAAGAGGTGAAAAATAATTTTTGAGCATTACTCATTCTTATTATGCAAGTGTGGAAGAACATCAGTTAAGACATGTTCCCTGAAAAGCATGGCTCTTCAAATGCCTTCATATTCTAAATATGCATGTAACATCGTAAAAATCGGGGGCCGGCTTTTTACGCCACGTGTTCGTGTAGTCCCATATACATCTTTCTGTGCAAGTGTTTGTAACTTTACCAAGACTTGGCCAAATTTCTTATCATTTTGATGATTCCAGAACCTTGCAATACACACAAATTCTTATATGCTAGATGATCATTTTCTGGTCGGTTCCACACCGTTTCTTTCACAATGCAATCGCATGACCAGAACTCAACTTCATCTTTAAGTATGATCCAACGATCATATCAGTCGTGCTAAACGTACGGTAATTTAAAAGACAAAAGACTAGAGACTAGTAAATAGAAAAGACCCAGAATAGGAGGAAATAAGGATGAGATTAAGTGGAAAGATAATAATAAAGCGTATCAATACGAATTCAAAAACAAACATCCTGATCCTGCATACTATTTCTACTATCCATTTCTTTTGAGATTCATTTCATTGTAATAACTAGTTAAATTTGAGTGTAATCAATAATCGTAAGTCTTTCGTCAAATAACGATTCACACGGATGTTCGAGTATAAGGTTCTATAGACAGCCTGCATTTTGTATGGAGGATTACGTAATGATTTCATCAACCGAATAGGCCTACTAGATTTTCTGGTTACTCTACATCCTAATTAACCCTTTACGACCTAAATCATCGGGCGGCTGAGTAAATGGAGAAGCATTCATTGCTATAAAAACACCCGAAGCTAGCCCATTGACAGACTGGGCTACCTCGTAGTACAGCTTGACGGCAAGAACATACAGACAGAGATGGGATAACAAATTCATTTCGCTCAGTTTATAATTTCAAGTTCTGCAAGTTACTTACACAAAAGGAGTCCTTGTCATTAATAACGTAGAATACACATGGAGTTCTGAGATGAAATCATCCATATAAAATGCAATATTCCTAATAAATTGGCCTACTTGCCAGGTTAGGCGTCTTCTTGCAGCGCCATCTTTAGTAATCAAGGATGTAGAAACAGTAGAAATGATTGTGCCGACTATTGTTGGGTACAGCCCTGTTACCATTAAATTAATGACAGGAGTATATTATAGGCGAACAAACAACAAAATAAAAAGTCGTTCATAAAGATAAAGTATTGATTTTTTTATCATACTGTACGAATATGTTGGATCGTACAGAGATGCGAGAAAAGCGATGTTGATGGTCGAGAATCGTGAGGAGAAAAATAATGTGCAGATGAGACTTGTCAGAGAGATGTACCAAACTTAACTTAACCTCCGAACTTGGTTGAGAGAGCCAGCAAATTGTTGACATTTTCTCGGCTATTTTGTTATCGAAATATAAATGTAAAAATCTAAAATGTAATAGAAATACAAGGAGGTGCTATATGGCTCAGTATGGTAGGAGTCTCGTATCTGGGAGGTCTTACCTCCTTGGTTATACAATAATATTTAACAAAAATTCTCCTTAAGCTTCTTTCTCTCTCATCTCCCTGCTCCCAATCTCTATGCATCATATTGACAGACAGCAAAAATAAGTATACTGTATACATGTACATGATCATGATATAGGCCTGAAATCAGCGGGCTGCGTTTTCCAAAGTTCTATTATAAAGTTCGATATAGACCGTGGTAGACATTGACATTTTGCAGTGTTCATCTGGAATTACTAATGGTAAAGATTCAATAATGATTTCTCACGAAAAGGAGAGAACTGTAAGTACAAGTATACGTAAAATGTAAACTTACCACCAGCATTTTATATGTAGACAAGCTGAATCTGGAGGTCAAACAATGATGACCATTGGTTACATACACTATAGGGCCCAGGCCGTATATCAGTACGTGTTACGACATTCGGAAGATCGAACGTAGTGAAGCACTCTCGCTGTTTCACTTTCAGGGTTGCCGTTAACCATTAACTCACGAAATAGGTTGAAGCTTCCCGTTTAGAAAATATTGAAGATGTTCATATGGTATTTCACAGTAGTACTGATTTTACGAAAGTGGATCATATTTGAAGTAGAAGTGATTATAACATGACTTACTCTTTTGCGCATGTTGAGGAAGATCGACCAGCATATATTTCCACAAGGCAGACTATGGTACAATAGAGATTTACACGCTTCAATGAGATCTTTAGATTTACTCATCTCAAGACCCTATGTCCATTACTCCTTAGTCAAAAGTCCCAGAATAACGCTTACAATTGCTTTAATATGGATTTGACCTTTAAGTAGAATGAAATGAGAGGTTTTTTAGCTACAAGATTAATGTTTCATTACTCATCAGCAAAGACAGAAAAAGCATTATGAATCTAAATACGAGTATGCATTTACTAGACTATCATAATCTGGTTTCGCTTTTGTTCGACCTCGTCGCAGGGACAGTGAAAGCAACCGTTACGTAACATGAGGCTACCTGACACAGCCGATTCGATTTCTGGTCTGCTCGTTGTTTAACATTCAGACCCCGTTATTTTTCTTTCGTGGTTCACGTTTCCGCTTCCGTTGCCAGGATTTTTAGGCATTAAATTACGGTCAGATAAGCATATTTAGATACCTTATTTGTGGCACTGGCAGGTCCCTCATTGGCGGAGAGTCCAGGGAGCAGAGCCCCTGGAAGCTCAGGGGTTTAAGGTATTTAATTACGGTTAGATGAGCATCCAGGGGCCCTCTTTAAGGCCATTAATGTGGTCAAGGGGGAGAGCCCCCGGAAGATCAGAGGTTTTAATATTTAACTATGGTCAGATGAGCATCCAGGGGCTGCCTTAGGGCCCTTGGCGGGGTTCAGGGGGCAGAGCCCCCGGAAGCTTCGGGGTTTTAGGCATTTAATTACGGTCAGATGAGCATATTTCGATACCACATTTGTGACATTAGCAGGTCACTTTTTTTTTCCTCTTTCTTTGTCTTTCTTTTTCTTTGTAATATACTTTTTCAAAAAATGAGAGGGGGGCTCGAGCCCCCGACCCCAACCGTTTTGCAGACCATAACATAAAGGCTTCTAAATAAGCATATTTTTTCGCCCGACTGTAAATTTGGAAATTTCTAATTTTCCAACGCATAAATGGAATGACCCCCCCCCCCCCCCCCCCATCAGCAGGGCCGTAGCCAGAGTTTGATGATTTTTTTTTTTTTTTTTTTTTTTTTTTTTTTTGGGGGGGGGGCACATTCATGTAATTGATCGACGTCCTGGGGAGGGGTCTCAAAAAGTTCAACCGATCTTGGAGAAAAAAAAATGGGGGGGGGGGCGGCGCATGCACATGCGCGTATCGCCATATTGCTCCGATTGTCTAATTTTCGCTCGCGTGAACATTGCCAGCACAAAACACTGACCTCTACCTCCTGGACGGATCATCGCCCATTCCCATTCACTATACGTTACGTACTAAAAGGCTGTACTTTCAAAAGTCAATAAGACATGAGGGCTCCAATGAAAGAGCTAGTGATAACGTACGTCGGGATGGATGTGCTTTTCGTTTAAACAAAAAATGAATTTTTAACGATTTTTTTAAAGAACGTCCATAGGCTAACATGTATGGCTGCTGACTCTGACGATAGGGGGCGTTGTGAAATGAGACTAAACTGAGCTATATGTATTATGAAAACCTCCATTGATAAATATAGGTGGCATGCGCAATAATTTAGGAAATTTAATTCCTGTTAACTTTTTTTTTTTAATAGAATTTTATATGTGATTTAATTCAGATTTGTATTATTGTTAAGTTCTTTGGGGTTAAAAATACAAACCATCCTTACTCCTTTACTGCTTTTTTTTTTGGAGGGGGGGGGGGGGCGTTTTTTTTTTTTGGGGGGGGGGCAATTCAGATTTGTATTATTGTTAAGTTCTTTGGGGTTAAAAATACAAACCATCCTTACTCCTTTACTGCTTTTTTTTTTGGAGGGGGGGGGGCGTTTTTTTTTTTGGGGGGGGGGGCAAAAATGCGTTTTGCCCCCCCCCCCCCCCCCCCCCCCCCCCCCCCCCCCCCCCCCCCCCACTTTCGGCGCCTATGATCTTTAGTGGTGCAGGTCAACAAAAACTCTGGCTCTTCGAGTTTATTTAGCATCTAACGCGAATTATTTGAGAAAACTGTGCGCATGCATTTACTAAATTGCCATTTTACATGCCGACTCTCTCTTATGCTTTCTCTCTCTCTCTCTCTCTTTAAGCTGCGATACAAAGTCTCACTTCTAAATCAATCCATCTGTCATTTTCATAAAAAGATGATCACAACCAAAGTTGAAGAAAAGAAACCAACTGAAATAACATTCTGCTGATAACATTTATTTATTTATTTGATTATTCAATATTCAATATTCAATAATAAATATGTGTACAAAAGATTTAAAAAAACAATTACATATATTAATGGATTCCATTTACAATGTAGAAGGGGTTGGCATTGTACCACTTGACTTGGCGAAAGCGGATAAAATGTACCGGTTTTCATGACATCATTAATTTTGTTTATTGGTTAAAATTGGATATACTGACCGTTTTCTTCAACTTTTCGTCAGAGCGGATAAAATGGGCAGTTGGCCGAAGCGGATAAATTATATTACATTGGTCAGTTCGCCAAATTTGATAAAAATTTGCCACTTTGAAAAGTTGGCCAAACCGGATAAAACGTCCTTTTTTTGTCCGTCTGTCTGATATAAAATTGTGTTTACTTTCTAAACAGAAAAATATAATTGGTTTTAAAAAAGAAGAACATGCTCGTTTATTAGGTAAGAATTAACCCAATGTTGGATTAATTTTTACCCGAATCTTTTTAGAGTTAAGAGTTCGTTCGTTCGTGTCTCCTTAGATCAAGATTACTGTAATCTTGATCTTCGGAGTAGTTGCTACAACCGGCCGTGTCAGACACGTTGCCCCGGGGTGCGAGATAGGACTCTTGTAGCGTGCCCCCATTTAAAACAATTATACAGTTACAGTTAACAATACATTTAATTAATAGTATGAAACTATTAAAATTACTCTCATGTTACGGGAAAAATATTGCATATACATATATTATGAATCAATTGACTTGGTCGATCCACTTAGATGGCACAAACACGGCACTACTGGACAGAGATCCTAATAATTACAGAGTTTAGAGTGTGTGTGTCTGTGAGTATGTGGGTTATAATATATATATATATATATATATATACAGAGAGAGAAGGGGGCAAAGAGTCGGAAGCACATGATTCTATTTAACCATAATACACACTGTCACACCAATACATAGGCCAGCCTCCTGGACCGTGTCCATGTCGCGCGCCCAATCACACATCATCAACGTTGACAGTACAGTTAGACCATGGCCAAAAAAACAAAAAAAAATCATTTGGTTGTCCTCGATTTGCTTTTCTTGAGTAGGGGCGGGCGGGCGGGCGGGCGGATTTTTTTTTTTCTTTTTTTTCTTTTTAAACTTCATTTTTTGTGTCTTTTTTTTATTTATTTTTTCTTCCCCATTTTGGAGGATTTTTTTTCCATAAAAAAAAAATCATTGGGATGTCAAGCATTTAAACAAAGTCTATAAAACACTATAATAAGTTAAAAGACAAGTTTAATGTACAATGAATATCAAGACCAACACAGAAAGTATATTTGGCTTTGAAATACAGCACCTTTTTAATCTCTATTGTACTACTTATAGCTACTTGCGCCATCTATATAGCAAATAATGCCTAATCGGTGACCATTGGTCCCCCATGATCCTCTTTATCTTATGTTAACTGAGAGCTGATTTGATGACATAACCACCTGTCCAGTGACCTTGCAGGGTGGTCTAATCCCTCCTGAAAACTAGTACAGATGGGCTTTAAAATGAGTTTAAGAATACTCAGAACCTGATTTGAATGAATGGCATATTGACATAGAAAAATAAAAATGACAAGTTTAAAGCCTCGGTCACAAATGCCATTACGAACTGCTACGAACGCCGTACGAACAATTTTCAGACAATGGAAATTCGGGAAGACTTGAAAAAAATGGGGGATTCGTACGAAATTATCGTTCGTACGAACCTTTGTGACCGTAGAGTATTGCGTACTGAAAAGACCAAACTAGCAACGGGACGCATTTTTAACCTGGCAATTGATACAATGGTATGTTTGGCATTTAAGATTGCTCCCCGAAAATGCGGCCCGAAAATGAAGAGCGGGCGGTCGAGGATAACCAAATGATTTTTTTTTTCGGGGGGGGGGGGGCCTTACCACTCCTCTCATTCTGTACCCTGATAACTTTTTGGGGGATCGCGCGACGAGTGGAGACACCGCTGTGCGTGTGGGATCCAGGGGGGGGGGGGGCTCATTGTTTTAAAAAAAAAGGAAAGACTACCCTCCCCCTCCCCTGGTACTTAAGAGGGGGGGGGTGGAGGGGGTGCGATTTTTAAAAAAATCGGGGGCAACTAAAAATTAGTGCTCACTACCCCCTCCCCCTCCCTCTTGGCATCTTTCGTTTTAGTTGTGTTGGGACTGTGTCGAAGTGAGCAAAAACAGGATTTTTTTTTCTTCATAATTTTGTTAGGCCCCAACTAACGTGCCGTTCTGACGGTCCCGGTAGAAAAGTTTATTTTTAAATCTATTTTTCATGCATTGTTTATTATGAACATGATGTAAAGGTAGGAAGATCACAGCTTGAAAATTGTGCGGGCGGCCAGTAGCAAGTGTAAAGGTTGCTTGCACTGTGTGATCATCTCTTTTATTACGCATTTTGTGCAAGATATATTTCTGAGTGTGTACCCACGGGGGTTGTCGTTGCTTTTCTATGTGTTATTTCCTTTTATATGAAAGCGTACATGTGACCAGGCATTTATTTTGCCTAACACGTAATTTCACTATTGACCGTTCATTAGAAAATACTTATGACCGGTCATTAGTAAATAATTATAAACGGTTATTAGTAAAATCATGTTAAAATACATCATTTTATAAAACAAATAAAACATCCTCTTACAAAAGAAATAACACCATTTTGTTCGGGCATAAGTAAAATTACTTACACTCGGTACCTTCGAAACAGTCCAAACACCATCGGCTATCGCCTCGGGCGCGTTAGGCTGTTCCAAAGGTACCTTGTGTGGGTAATTCTTACTAGTGCCCTAATTAATCCCATATTCGACAAAAAAAGATCAAAGAAAGTTGAAAGAAAGTGAACATCGAACGGGGAACAAATGAACACTTTAAGAATAGAATGCGTCTTAATCCTTTTCCTTCTTTTCCCCCTTCGTCTTATTCTTCTTCACACACTTATAGTCATTTTGATTACTTTATTTACCACAAATCATCGATAAAAGTTATACTATTATAAACAAAAACCCCTTGAAATAGCAACCGTGTAAACATTTATATGAATATGCTTAGGCCCTATTTAAGTTTGAGGGCATGAATTGCACCAAAAACGGATGTATACAATGTTTACAAAATAAGTGTCAGGAAAATCGAAGCCCAATTAAGGCACGAGATAAAGCACAACATCAATGGTTTCATAAACGTGAACATGCTAGGGATAAGTATGATTACAGCTTGTATTTCTGATGCAAATAGTCTATTGCTTCGAATTACATGTATATAACGTGGCACATTTTTTTCTCATCCCAATTTTAATTTGCTGTGATTATGTGATCCTTCCCATCTCTTGCTTTCTCATCCTCTCACTTTACAGATACGTCAAATTCGGAGGCTCCGTTAGATTTTATTATCCTACGTGCTGGGATCGCAAGAGCGACCTTGTCTGGACGTATTTTCCGACGATTGTCATAAGTACGACGATTGTCGTAAGTACGATGATTGTCATAACTACGTGGGAATTGGCGCACGCTGCGGTCTGACCACTTCTTACTCTTCTTAGCTTCGTGGACAGCTCTGTTCACCATACCCTTCATAATCAGCGATGCATAGGCCACATCGTCCCGAAGCATATCTTTACAGAAGTTCGATGAGTCTGTTTTCAGTATAAATTTTTCAACTCTTCTATCTTTGCGGTTCTTTTCGCCTTCATTGATGCATTCATTAAATGCTTTCTGTTCCAAGCTATGGAAATATTGCAGATCTTTCTCAAAGTCTGGTCCGTAATCGTTAACCTTTTCCCAGAATGTTTGGTTGAAATGTTTATACAGCATGGCGTCTCCTGCGTTCCATTCTAATACATCGTCGGCCAGGTCCTCTGACACTCTATACCGATGAGTTTTACTTCGGATCCCATGCGATAAGTACAAAATATCCTCAAAGTCCCAGCAAAAGAGTTTACGTAAAATAATCAGAGACTCATCAAAATATTCATTGATTAGCATAAAATCAATTTCTTTGGAAAGTTGGTCGATTTTTTCTTGGATTTTACCTTTATTTTCGTCGTACTTGTGATCGAGACCCAGGTCGAACAATTGGCCATTTCGAATCTTCTGCCACGCGCTGGCCTTTCGTTCGTAGTACATTCTTGGATTTGACATGAATGTTCTGAAGGGGTTCGATCCGGGTATCCCGAGATGATAACCCACTTCAAAGTAACCAAATACAGATTCAAGTTGTGTGACCGGGTGTCGGATAATCGAAATATACTTGGCATGGGGCACTACTTTATCCATTTCTGGACGGCTGTATCGAGCATGATTGACAAGCATGTCAAAGTCTCGTCTCGTTCTAAATGGAATTTGATAAATCATTGATTTTTCAAAGAGTTTTATATCACATATGATATGTCCACTTTTTCGCATGGCAAAGCTCATATTCCGCTTGTAGCCATACCGCTCTAGTATAGATACCAATGTCGTAGATCCCGTTTTGTGCGTCTTGATATAAACTATCCTTTGTATGGGTACTTTGCAGGTTGGAGGGATGACACCCAGTCCAGGGGTGAGAGTCTTCTTTTCAACTTTGTTCTCTATCGAAGGCGCCACAAATCTACTAGCCGAAGACAAAGCGGTTTTCGCAGTCAATCCATTTGTTTGGTTCCATGAAGGCTCAATGAACACTCTGTGAGACGGGCTGTAGAATAAAAACACAATATAATATAGTTGTGTAAACTTCAACACGATTGCAAATACTTTCGAGAATTCAACTTTTGAAGGCAATTTTCAACCCTGGTTGATTTCCCACATAAATCATGATCGAATTAAGTAATAAATAATGTAATGTTCGCCTTCAACAGGTGATGGACAAGGCTATGGCAATCGCCTACATTGTTCGACCATTTAAAAAGAGATTTGTTAAGAGGGGATTCTATTTACTCAAATAAAGAGCATGTTGATGTAAAATCCCCCATAATTCCATGAAAATATCCCGTAACAAAACAGCCCACATAATTATGGTTTCAAATGGAAAGGCTTCATTGATACGGTGACAACCTTTGACCCAGTGGAAAATCTGTATTTGCATAGACTGGTTAGTCTGAATAGTATGCACTTAAAAGCAAGGAACATGACATTAGACTTGAGGAAAACGTAAATAATTTCCCCTTTTTTCACTTTTCAATGAGCATCATGCACATTATCAGCACAATCGCACAGACTTTCAAGAAATCAAATCAAGGGCAATTTCAATTGCTTATTGTATTGCCCATGGAATGCATGTTTGAATTATATGTAATAATTATACCATCTTCATATTTGAATATTCAAGCTCAAGGCTAATGAATTCGCCTCAAGGTAATTTTGGGGAAGTCTTTGCGATCGTCTAGCCAGCAGTCATTAAAAAAAAAAATCGTTATTACCTTTGAACATTGCTGATAGTATATTTCATGAAATCTTGGTGTACTGAAGAGATGTAGAGAAATGCTGAGAGTCCCATGAAGATAATGGGCAGGGTCCAGGACTTGGAGATGACATAATGAAGAATTTTGATGGGACCGCCGGAGTCTTGCATGGTGTCGTCCCCGGTGGCTCTGTAAAAAAGATTTAAATAAAATAAGCCAAAGACCATTTCTTTTAAAATCCAACCTTGGCAGATGAGACATCTTATCTGCATTTTATATATACATTTTCACTTCACTATATTTATATTTTATACAAGAAATGTTTTCATTGATGCATATTATATCTAGTTCACAAGTTCGACCCCCCCCCCAAAAAAAAAGGCAGATGAGATTAAATGTATACCTATAGGTTTCAATGAGCAATATCAAATTGTCACATATATGTACATCTATTTGTTTTCACAACATACACTTTTATCTGAATAAACTTGTACTTTTCATCTTGTGTTTTATTAAAATTGTGTTACTTAGGAATTAAGATTTCCAAATGATTGATAATATATCTATGTTTGTAAAGTTTATTATTAGCTTTGTTACTGTGAGGTAAAGGGTATGGTAGTTTATGGAGGAGTGAGTTCTGGCGTGTTTTATTTTAAAAAAAATAACCATTGTACTTTTAATGTTTAATATTTGTATTTGTATTTGTATACTGTGCAATATATTGTTATATTGTTACATGTTTACCTACATATATGACCAGGGGCGTAATGAGCAAAATCTTCTTTTTTTTGGGGGGGGGGGGAGGGGGTCAGAACACTATCCGCATCACCACCAAATAGCATAATGCAAGGATGGCGGAGTGTCTTCAAAAGTTGAAGGGGAGCACACAAAAAAGGGGCACCAGGTCACCTACAAAGGGAAACATAAAAAAAAACTTACACCAATTTTAGACATTAGTATATACCCCTACATCTTCATGATTGTGATTACACTACCAGGGATGACATCAATATAAATTTCCGAGCGAGCAAAGCGAGCGAGCAATTGTTCTTAGATCTGTGAGGTCCCAGTGCGAAAAATTACATCTTATAAAGAAGACCAACAGAAAAACCTGATGAGTATCAAGCACAATCTAATGAGGAAAGACGGAAAATTCTTTTTGTAAGTTACATAATTACAACATCTATAAATGCGAGCGGGCGAGCTCAAGGGAAAATTAAAGAAAAAGATGCTCTTAGTCACCTTGAATTAGGGCTGCATGTTATGGAGAAAGGAAAAGTAGGCCCTTATCAGAAGGGAATAACACGGTTATTAGAAAAGTGCTCGTGTCAAAGTAAAAGGGGCAATTATCAGAGGTGAAAATGGTATTTCTTGCACCTGAAAAGAGACACTCAACAGAGATGAAAAAAACACTTGTGAGAATGGAAAAGGGCACCATTCAAATTTTAATAGGGACATTTATCCGAAGGAAATAGGGTACATGTTAGGAAGGAAAAAGGGGCACGTATCAAAAAAGAAAGGGGCACTTATCAGAGGTGAAAAGTGGCATTAAAGAGAAAGGGAGGGGGTTTATTACCGTGGAAAGGGGCACGAGTAAAAGTAAAAAGGGGCGTTAACCAATTAAACATATCTAAGTTAACTCCAGGATACAAGCAAATTAACATAGAAATTAGGCATTTTGTGTTTTTGTACATAGCATCAATATCATATCTTTACGAGAACATTTTATTTTGTACATCAAAGACAACGGACATTTTCTTCAATCCAATTTTTAAATATATTTTGTTCAAGGTGCATGATGGTTATTTTCAGAGAGCTTTGTTAACCATGCCAAATGCAGGGATTGAACTTTTGAATGCAAATCTACCATACCTAGGTCTGCATTTTCAGCTGTATTTATTAAAACAGATCTTTTGACCTTATTTCTTTTCGAGTTCCTTAAAAAATTATTAATCAATTTCTTCAGATCCACAATCAGTTTCGGAGGAATTGATAATACTGAAGTAAAATACACAGATTGTGAAATAGTTAACAATTTAATAATAACACATTTACATGTACCATAAATAGTTAAATTTCTCATTTTCCAAAAATTGAGGATTGATTTTACTTGTTCAAGTTTCATAGCCCAGTTTAGGCGATCCGATTTCTATTTATCCTAAGTGAGGCTAAATGCCCAGATACTTAATTGGGTCATCAATCCATTTTGACATTGTTATTGCTTTTGTTTCCATAACATTTAAATTCGGCCAAGCATAGTGTCCAACGCTCTTTACTCTCCAAGTGAAATTTTGGCGGATTCAACAAATAAGAAAACGGCAAGCATCGTCAGCTAATTGTGATATTTAAGAAACTTGCGAATTATCATTATTTCGAGAATTGACATTAATACATCATTATTTTGCATGATTTTCAAGGCCATTATACTTTAACAACAAGAATAAACAACTGCACAGAGCTGACAGCCTTGTAGTTCCCCGCCTCTCCTTTGAAAAAAATTGACATCCAACCATTGTTTAAGCACTTTCCATCGCATTAGTATAAATTACCTTAATCCAGCCAATGAATGAGTCTTTAGAATTCAACTTATATGATAACTGAAGAAAAAAAAAAGATGAACCATATCAAAAGCTTTTTAAAGATCAAGAATAACAAAAATACAATGAAATTACCAGATTCACAATATTCAAAAATACCTTGAGCTAAACATGAATTTTGCATAGCTGAACGTTGCTTCAAATAACCTAACAGATCAAAAAAGACCAGTTTATCTATTACAGATTTCAGTCTTTAAAATAAAATTTTTGCTATGATTTTGTAATCGGTGTTTAGTAACGATATTGGCCTCCAGTCATCTACACTTTGTTTATCCCCTTTATTATAATGACAACGTAAGAACAGCTAATTTTGGGATTTCGGTTAATTATTCTTTTGTTTAAAACTTTTACTATTCTATTACGAATGTTTTAATTTCTTTCGAAGAGCATCGACAAAATAATACACAAACACTGATAGACGATCACTACCAGATGAATTTCTGTTTTTGATAGAAAAAATAGCTTGCCGACGTTCTTGTTCAGTAATCAGTCCTTTATACAAGACAACGCTTCGTCTTCCATTTTTGTAGGACGTTCATTTGCGGCCAAATAATTACCTATTCCAGACAATTTAGCTCTATCTCTATCTATCTTTTTTAAGAGTATATACATCATGTATCAGTTAATAACATGGATAAGTATACATACAAATTTACGATTACGGTAAGAATAGGTTCTTGGTTTGTAATTCGTTTTCTTTTCTTTTTAATACAATCAGTTTCTTTCCTCTTTCCTTTTTTCAGTTTGCAGAAAATATTTCGTTGATTGTTTACCATATTCCACCCATTTTTGTCTTGATCTCACGAAAGCTCCTTTACATGTATATGTTAACCATTGATCTAATTTCTTTGTAATTTTTTCCATTTTCCCTTAATTTTCTTCAGATGGATTTTCGTAATTTTCATTACGAAACTGAGTAAATTCTTCTCGTAATTGTTAAAAAGTTTGATCCAACGTTTCCCCTCGAATATATTCTTTAATTTTAATTTTGCACCTTTCCCATTACATCTGCGCATTTAGGTCTGCCTTTTTCTAATTTGATTTTAATATGAGAATCGAACATTCTATTTTCACCTTATATTCGTCACCCTTAAAAGTGAATTATTAATTTCCATGAAGCACATCCTTTAAAAGTGTTATAGGTTTTAAGACTTAGGGAGACTGCCCAACTTCATCTCCGCTGCGGCCGTCACACGATGGTGGTGATTATAAATTCAGCATGTGCATGTATAAATACACCACTCTATGGTATACAATCAACACAAAACTACATGTAAATGTTGTACTGATCAAGACTATTTCATATCAGAAGAGCACTCTTTCAGAGATGGTAGCAGAAGTTTATATCTTAAACTCTTATTTCTTATGTCTTAACAGTAAGATTGTCAATATAACATACCATATACAAATGAAGATTGTCTCCATGGAGTAAAAACACCCAATAAAGTAACACTTCTGGTTTGACGTGTTCGCCGGTCAGCTCGTTTTTCTACTCTCAAAACACTACTTACACTATCCTTTGTACATCCCCCCTCCTTATGTTATAGCCGCTTTTATTTTTGTCAATAGCACGCGATCAATAATTCTAGGGTTAATAATCCCTTTGATGGAGATATAACTGCGGACGTCATAGACATAGAGCTACATATCCGCAGTTTTATATAGACTCGTATTTATAGTAAAAAAACAAATAGGTGAAATCGGGAGACGCAAATAGGTGACTGCTTAAGCAAAAAGAAAAAATCAAGAGTATGAAAAGCCCGGGAGAGGGCATGCGCGAAAAAAAGAGGTACAAAACTGATACCAAGTCTGAGAAAGTGGTAACCACCACTTAGTAAGTCGCTTTCACCACTTAGATATAGATCTAGACTTTACTATTGATTATAAAGTACGTCTAATAAACAACCTCTTTGGATTCACAGCACGTGGGTATATTTATTTCTTCTTTCCTTCTGGTTTCTAAGGAAAAGGAACAGAAGGTGGGTATTGAAGGTTGTCCCAAGCCCCGTTCATAATAAATGGGGGAATAATTATACCCCTTTTGAATAACTTAAGAACTCCCTTTCCTGCAGGTGATTCCTACAAACTTTATTTTGAATCCAGCGAACGGGTTTCAAGAAGAATAATAAAATGTGCAATTACTGCCACTAATGAATTTGAGGGGGGGGTGCCTCTGGGCCCCCACTGGCGATACGTAACTTAATTCGAACAACTTTATATCTCCCTTGCTTAAAATTGATTCCTTCCACGTTTGGTTAATATCTGGCCTTGCATTTTTGAGAAGTTGAAAATGTAAAAAAGAGGGAATTTCAAGGGGTTGCTACTCCCAAACCCTCTCCTCCTAGAGGGGTCAGTAGCCCTTCAGAACAATTTCAAACCTCCCTGCCTGAGGATTTGCTTTGTTACTATTTGTGTTTTTTGAGAAGTAGTTGAAAATGTAAACCAGAGGGGATAGGATAGGGGGTTCGTAGTCCTTTGGCTAAGGTGAGCAAATAGGATAAAAACTCATTATGAGCTTTGAATATGTTTGCATCATAAATAGTGATTGGCCTAGGTTTAAGCTAGTAACAAAATATTGATATCGTAACGCTGACCAGTGCAAAAGTAAGGAAAAAAAAAAACTTTTAATTATTTCAAACAAACAAAAAATCTTTTACACACAGGTTTATTGACTTTTTGTTGTTGTATTCCGGACGATTAAAATCGCGATTTAAAATCAAGTAGATTGAAATCGCGACAACCCTGCATGGTTTAGACTCATGCTCAGATTACGTAATTGCCATTGAAACGTTAACACAATACATATATTTATGGATGCACACAGGACTTCCAAATTTTGTTGAATTGCATTTCGTTAACGTTTTTCTGATCGTGGTCCGAACCCGGCCCCCCCCCCCACTCAGTGTTATTTAGGGTACGCATAATATGCGTGTTCCAACCGACCCCCCCCCCCCCTTTCAGCAAGAGTCCGGTGTGTAAAGTCAATACGGCTCGACCTTTTTCTTTTGTATACGAGCCTTTTTCCCCCCCCCCCCCCCCCCCCCCCCTTTCAGCAAAAGTCCGGTGTGTAAAGTCAATACGGGTTGACCTTTTTCTTTTGTTACGAAAAGGACATTTTGGCAACACGCATGGGGTCCGTCCGTTCTCGGAGTGGGGGGGGGGGGGGCGGGGGTCCGAACAGGTTGGGTGGCTGAAAAGTTTATTCAAACAGTAATTTAACAAGTTTCCAAACAATATTTTAGAAAGCTATGACACTTTATGTTGGAAAATATCACCAATGACAAAAACTCACGTTGGTTTATCTAATAGGAGCGGTCTATTTGATGTTTATTTTTCATGTAGGTAGGGCGAGTAGGAATTGTAGGAAAAATGAAATTGGGTGGGAAATTATGAAAATGTTAACAAAACATCGGCAACTTTTGCAGCGTTTTGCGAATATCACGGTTATCAACAACCACATTGAAATATGCGTGAATGTATGAAGGGGTGACCAAAGTTCGCGGAGATTTTGACAATATTTGAAAATGTGATATTCGATATATGATTTCTCATATTCTACACACATTTACTTATTTCAATTATTATCAAATGGACTGCAAACTTTTTTTTACTACAAATTGGTTTAACTAGAAAATGTATCGTCAAAGCATTCCGGAGATATTGCGATCTAAAAATTCGATGTCGGTTCGGCGTGCGCGCTTCACCTTTTTTAAGTCGGCCGTGGGCATAATTTTAGGTTTGTTTAGGGGGGTTTACATACATAAAATTACCAAAGGGGGGGGGGTTTAACCCCCCCCCCCCCCCCTGCGTACGCGCCTGGTACCACTTCTTACTTACAATTTCGAGAATATCAGCTCTAAAAAATAATTGTGTTTTGTTGATCTTGCTCGAAATTTTGCACAAAAAATAGACCATTCAAGCAAAATGTTAGGAGCGCAGACGTAGACCCTATATATAGACTAGACCTACCTTAAGATATGGGCATGGCGCAACAAATTTGACAGCTTTGTTCCCGGCCCCCACCCGGTACCAGGCCCACACAACCCTGGTCCAAAAATAAAGTCGTTACTGATGTCTTTGGATTTTAACCCCAACAAATCTGCATCACATTCACATTGCACTTGCAATCATAAACATTCGTCTTAAAACTCTTATATCAATAGTAATACTAAACTAGACTTTTAGTCTAGAGGTCTAGATCTATATCTAGTCTTAAAAGTTAAATGATCTATGAAATATTTAATGTAAATTTCTTCAAATTGCTGGTGCTATTACTGTCCGGATACACAACCTGTCAGACACACAACAACACCATCTAGGTCTCTGATAAAGTGATGATAGTCCATGACCATGGCCGATAGGCTGGCCATCATAATTTTTCATATTCATAATTTAGACCGAAAATGTCTGCCTCTTTCGCTCGTTAGCCTCTTAATATTTGGGTAGGGTCGGCTCTATCTCTTTCGAAGAGGAGGCAACCCTACCCAAGAGGCTAACGAACGAAAGAGACAGAAATTTCCGGTCTAGACTTCTAGATCTAACTTGTTAGATTTCTAGACCTAATCGTAACCAAAAAATGTTAAGGCTCACCTTGTCCTTAGTTATAAACTGCACATTAGCCTGGGACATTAGGCTAGCCTAGCTATGTATGAGACTGCTGGTTACAGATCCGCCTGATCCGCGACCGGCGATGACTCAACAGTCTGTCGTCTGATCCGGCCGAATATCAGGATCAACTCTGTAGACCTCGACTATTTACTATTTAGACCAAACTTTTAGACTAATATAATAATACCAAACTCAGCAGCTTGGCGCGCCTGTACTGTACTAGCTACTTTCCGATACGCTTGCGCGCGCCGACATCGAGTACTAGACGTACTATGGCCGCGGCGCTGTACTGTTGCGTTGGTTGCTGAGCTAGTGAGCTAGAGACGCAAGGTCAGCTGCCTTCGCTAAGCTCGTCCTCAAGACTCCTGTGACAGAAGAAGTGCATTCCCTTAGGTATAATTATTATCCAATTATTAATAATTTTTCTTTTGGCCTTGTTCGGCGTCCCTAATTATGTCCAAACACGTCCCTTTTATTTCATAGATATGTCTCTGTTTTACTTTTAGCGTTGACTGTTATTTTCTCATCGGATTGGATGACTATAGGTCCGCGGGGGGGGGGGGGGATGTGCCGCTTTAATGGGTCGCTTTTTCACACACAAATTTCCTCAAGTACCCCAAAAGTGCCCTTTTTACATAAGAAAAGTGCCCCCTTGTACTTCAGATCAGTGCATCTTGCCACCTCTAATAAATGCCCCTTCACATACGATAATTGCCCGTATATGTGAGAGGTGCCCTTGTTACAACAAGTGCCCCTTTTCCGTTGTATTAAGTGCCCCTTCCCCTTCTGATAAGTGCTCCTTTTCACCTCTGATAATTGACCTCCTTTATTTTGACACATGACCTGTTACTACCATCATCATACAGGCCTAACAGACTATTATAATTATAACCAAATTTAAATTCTACCTCCCAATCAAATAAACTGTTACAAGCACTTTAGATGAAAAGTAGCAAAATATTGTATAGTTGAGAAAATTTGCGATTTCTATTGGTAAAATTGTACGTCAATTGTATTTGTTCTCACAACTTGATTTTGATGTTTGAATGTAAATAAACACCTCTTAACTTACTTAACTTTTTGACTTAAGCCGGTCACACCATGTACTATGATGGCTTCTGTTTCACAACGGCTTGCCACACCTTCCTATCTTCTGTTAGCCCGGCCCCCCCCCCACTTAGTGTTATTTAGGGTACGCATATGCTCGTACCCTCTTTTTGAAAGCACCCCCTATCTGAGGACTGCCAACATTTCCGAACCCCCCTATCGCGGGCTTTTCGCGGGCTTTTCCTGCCTTGGAGACCCCCCTAAATCAGGAAAAATGCTCGATGTACCCCCCTAAATTCGGAATAATTTCTCAGGAGTCCAAAGAAATGAGAGAAAAAAAAGAAAAACACCCCCTTTTTAAAGAAATCTCCGGGTGAAAAGTCAAATACACCCCTTTTTTTACAATTCTCGGGCCGGACTTTGTCGCACGAAAAGTACCCCTTTAAAGAAATCTCCGGGTGAAAAGTCAAATACACCCCTTTTTTTACAATTCTCGGGCCGGACTTTGTCGCACGAAAAGTACCCCTTTACCGGACATTTTGGCAACACGCATGCGGTCATTCCGACCTCTGAGTGGGGGGGCCGGGCTGTTAGCCTAGTGGCTTTAGTCAGGGAGTCAAGTTGTCTGCTGTTGCAGTCCGCCTTGATGCAGTCCGTCCATCTCTTAGCTGGTCTTCCCCTTGGGCGTTTACCATGTACATTTCCGTTGAGAAGGATGTGGTGGCTTCTTTTGGATTTATTTGGTTGATATGTCCAAAGTATCTCAGTCTTTTTGTGGCAACCCTATCGATGATGGTTTCTTCCATGTTAAGTTGTTTTCGTATGTGTATGTTTCTTAGCCTGTCAAATCTGGTCACACCCATGATTCTCCTGAGGCATGTCATCTCAAAAGTGTGAAATCTTTTTTCATCGACCTTCTTTAATAAACACCTCATTAGAGGAAACAACAACAACAAACAAAAAGTCGGAGGAAAGTATTCATTTTTATTCATTGAAACATAGTTATACATGAAAAAAAAACGTGATCACCAAAGCTGTTTTCCATCATGGTCCTGAATAACGAAATACAATTGTAAAGATATAAACATTTCAAATCTATAGTGATACAACAGCGACTTACCAAGCATTGGAAGGGGACTCCGAATTTCACAAAATCGACGTAAAGAATGAATTCCTACAAACGTTTCACGATGACAGAACAAAAACATGCTGTGTTGTATGACTTTATGTTTAGATATCATACACTGGCGTTTACAATTAATTGATATCTCTAGCTGTCAAAACACTTATTGAGACGGGCTTTCGTATAATGATGTTATTCAATTTGATTTCTTCGTTTCCATATGAAATTTAAATTTAATGATTAGCATTAAAGGTACTATGTCCCTTTTGCAGCCAACCTCAAATGCTGTAGAACTTTGCAGGAATTATGAATATGTCATGTATGTCCTATCTGTGAAATGTAAACGTTAGCAGTGTCCTCATGTTCGAATTATGCAAGGAAACCCGTTTACTTGCTAGACTTCACTGTCAGACACTATTGAGTGACTGACTGGCTTTTTTCTTCTTTGGTAATAACATACATGAAAAGAGTTGTCAAGGGTACATGAGCATTTGTCTACATCAATAACTCACTTCTTGTGACGGCCAAGATTAAACTGATTGAATCTTTGCGCAGCATAAAACGTATGACTATTCGGTACAATTGTCTGAAAATCAAGACTATTACTCTTGGGCTCTATAGCCCTAAAGTCGATTTGACAACTAATAGTCGTTATTTTCCCACTTAAAGACATTTTCAAGCCCCACCTTTTTTTAGGGAAGTTCTAAATTAGTATTATCTTTCAAATGCAGTTGGAATTTAACTTTTTCATTTTTTTATATCTCCTAAACATTGCGCATGCCACCTACATTTATCAATTGAGGTTTTTTTATAATAGCGATACGCGCATATCGTGGACATATCGTGAGAGAATGGGAAAGCGTGTCTGTTTTTTATTACAGGGGTGAGAAGACATGAGCCCTGAACGCTGGCGTACTGAGTGGGGGGGGGGGGGGGAGTACTTCTTATTCGATACCAGTGATTTACAAATGTTGCTGAAATGACATGATTGTCCGGTATTTATGTCATGGTCTGCAAAACGGCAAGGGCTCGGGGGCTCGAGCCCCCATAATGTTTTGAAAAAGTATGTTACAGAGAAAAAGAAAGAAAGAGAGAGATAAAAATAAGTGGCCTGCCAATGTCACAAATGAGGTATCAAAATATGCTCATCTGACCGTAATTAAATACCTAAAACCCCCGAGCTTACGAGGGCTCCGCCCCCGGACCCCACCAAGGGCCCTAAGGCGGTCCCCTGTATGCTCATCTGACCGTTATTAAATACCTAAAGCCCCCGGACCCCACCAAGGGCCCTAAGGCGGGGCCCTGGATGCTCATCTGATCGTAATTAAATGTCTAAAACCCCAGAGCTTACGGGGGCTCCACCCTCGGACCCCACCAAGGGCCCTAAGGCAGTCCCTTGTATGCTCATCTAACCGTTATTAAATACCTAAAACCCCCGAGCTTCCGGGGGCTCTGCTCTCTGGACTCTCCACCAATTAGTGGCCTGCCAGTGTCACAAATAAGGTATCTAAAAACAGCCTGGGAGGCAAGGCCTTGATTAAGAAAAATTGAAATTTTATCAGTATTAAACAGGGAGAAGAAAAGGGGAAGAAATTAATCAAAACAAACATTGAAGAATCCAATTCAGTGTTCTTTCGTGATTCATAAGAATGAAAGTACATTGAAAGGTGAAATAATAAATTGAAGAGCGATGATAAATCAATTCTTTGACGTTGATTGATTGAATAAAAAATAATGAAACAATATGGTCTGAAGGTCATATATCTTCGAATATTAGAAAATTTCATCCACCATCGTGTTGTTGAACACTATTTGCAAATTAATGTTAATGCGGTGACTTGTCGGTTACGGGCAGAAGGTCATTTCAGGCTTCTATATTCTATGATACTATCAACAGATATCTGGATAGAGACACCTCGTCACATCAAGCTACGAGAAAGTATATCAACATCTCACAGAATTCTACTCGAACACCGCATCAAAATTCTTTTCACCCTTTTTTTCTTCTTCCTCTTTTTTGGTCCCTTTTAGCTATCTTTTTTTCCTTTTCCTTCCTTCTCTCTCTTTTTTTTTTAGCGGGGGCGGGTGGAGGCAACAGCCTGGGAGGCAAGGCCCTTTCGCACCCCTTCCCGATCTCCTTCTTCCCCCTTTTCTTTTCTTCTTCCTCTTCTTTCTTTCCCTTTCTCTCCTCTTTCCCTTTCCCTTCTTTTCCTTCTCTCTCTCTCTTTTGCGGAAGGGGGGGGGGGGCAAGGCCCGCTCACCCCCGCTGGATCCGCGCCTGCATCTACATTATATCTACTAACGTTAGACCCTAATAATGGATCTAGAAGATTGATTGACCTGGTCTCAGTGACGGGTAAACTTTTTTTTTCTCAATTACTTGGTCTATAAACACGAAAACCGTCTAATTTTACTTTAGATTTTCAAACAGTTACGACCTAAATTAGGCCTAAGGCCAAGGGCTGTACTCTACATTTTAATAACAAATTTAACGTTAACGTTATACTTAACTTAAACTGTTGTTTCTCTGTGATACAAGTTTTTCCTTCTTTTGTTTCCCCCTGGATCCGCCACTGATCACGGGGATAAAAGTATACAGCTATGTAACAAGTAAATTTCTAAGAGGGAAAATTCCGACTTAAATAAATGATAATGATAAAATACCAAGGAATTTAGGAGTTTCATGGGTACCAATTCAATGGAAATTTGTATTAAAATAAGAGCCCCCGTCAGCACTAAAAGAGCCCCCGTGAGAAGGCTCACGGGGCTCTTTTTTTGGGGGGGGGGAAGAGCCCCCGTGGACAAAAAAATAATTTGAGCCCTGGTAAGTACATTATGTCTATTGTAGACTAATCATGTTTTAATGGTGTTTCTACTGATATTTATTGAATTAAATGGAAATTACGAAATAATCTGTCATTGATAAAAGATTTGCCGTGTAGGTTAAGGCCCTTTTGGCGTAAGGAAAAAGGTGAGATACGCGTTAAGGCCCTTTTGAAATTCATAATTATCTTCATAAATAAATCGAATTTCAACAAGTAAAGCTACAGTCCCATATACGTCCCGGACCGTCCCGGACCATCCCGGACCCCATCCGGGGTGATCCGGGATTCGGTCCGTGTTGACACCGTGTTGGCACCGGGGTGGTCCTGGATGGTCCTGGATGGTCCTGGATGGTCCTGGGCGGTCCGGGAGTCGACCCCGGATGTTTTTGACGGTCAAAAACTGCCGGGGTGGTCCGGGACGGTCCGGGACAATAGTTTGATCCGGGGTGATCCGTGTAGCCACCGTGCTGGGTCCGGGGTCATCCGTAGTGGCGCCGGGGCGGTCCGTGTTGATCCGTGGCAGTCCGGGAGTGAGTTATTGACCCCGGATCACCCCGGCGCCCCTACGGATGATCCCGGACCCAGCACGGTGGGGCGTTCCGGTGTCATCCGTGTTGGCACCGTGTTGGCACCGGGGTGGTCCGGGACGGTCCGTGGCGGCTCCGTGCTGGGTCTGGAATGATCTGTACTGCTGCTGGGGCTATGCCCGGACGGTCCGGGGCGGTCCGTAGTGGTACCGTGTTGGGTCCGGGGAGACGGTCGGCGGTTGCGATTTTTTGAACAAAACATCCCGGACCATCCCGGATCACCCCATACCATGGTCCGGGATGGTCCGGAGTGGTCCGTGCTCGTCCGTGCTGGTCCGGCTTTATATGGGACTGGGGCTTAAAGCTACAGTCCCATATACGTCCCGGACCGTCCCGGACCATCCCGGACCCCATCCGGGGTAATCCGGGATTCGGTCCGTGTTGACACCGAGTTGGCACCGGGGTGGTCCTGGATGGTCCTGGATGGTCCTGGATGGTCCTGGATGGTCCTGGGCGGTCCGGGAGTCGACCCCGGATGTTTTTGACGGTCAAAAACTGCCGGGGTGGTCCGGGACGGTCCGGGACAATAGTTTGATCCGGGGTGATCCGTGTAGCCACCGTGCTGGGTCCGGGGTCATCCGTAGTGGCGCCGGGGCGGTCCGTGTTGATCCGTGGCAGTCCGGGAGTGAGTTATTGACCGCCCAGGACCATCCAGGACCATTCAGGACCATCCAGGACCACCCCGGTGCCAACACGGTGTCAACACGGACCGAATCCCGGATCACCCCGGATGGGGTCCGGGATGGTCCGGGACGGTTCGGGACGTATATGGGACTGTAGCTTTTAAAGCATCACACTTTTTTGAACAAAACATCCCGGACCATCCCGGATCACCCCAGACCATGGTCCGGGATGGTCCGGAGTGGTCCGTGCTCGTCCGTGCTGGTCCGGCTTCATATGGGACTGGGGCTTAAAGCACATAATTTTAAAGAGAATGTTGAAATCTACAAGGTGATGTTAATAACTCAATAACCCCCAAAATCAGGTTAAGGCCCTTTTGGCATAAGGCCGACGATTTAACGTTTCTCGTGTTTTGTTTACAAAATGAAATCGTTACCATATTTTAAAAATGCCATTCTTTTGCTCCCTCCCTCGCAAATTTAGAAGGAAAAAAATGTGTCCTTACGTTTGATTATGGCACTTGACATGAACCAGAGTGGGGGAATTTAATGTTCTGTAATGAAATTGGAAGAGCGACGCGAAAATTGTTATTTCTCAAAAAGGTGCCGTAGCTATAAAAAGGTTGAAAAACACTGGCAAAGCTATACTGGGGCACGTCAATTAAGTAAAAAAAACAAGGAAAAAAAAACAAGGAAAAAAAAACTAGACGACAGAATGCGTTTGCGTCTCCTTCTATTCTGCTACTTGTCAAAGCCTGATCAGCATCTAGACAACGGTGATCTTCTGCTGACGGTGGACGGCTTGTGCGAATGTGTGCCTAACTATAATGGTGCAAGTAAAAATGATGATGCTGTGACTACTCGCAGCTGGTGGCTTCCTTGAACAGCTTAAATGGGGGCAGCTCAATGATATTTGTAGGAAGCTAATCCCAGTCTTTCATGGTGCGAGGAAAGAAGCTGTACTTGTAAGAATCAGAGGATGTACATGTACCAAGTCTGGTGAAACGAAGATGATGTTGACTTCTTGTAGCTCTGCCTTTCTGTGTGATGTAATCTGGAAGAGGGATGGCTATCTGGTGGTGGAGGATCTTGTACATCGTGGCTAGACGTGATTGCAGTCGTCGCTCTTTTAGAGTTAGGAGTCCGATGTCCAATCGCATAGCCGTGACGTCTTCTCGGCTGTGATGAAGCGTATCCCCTCCTCTGAACTTTCTCAAGGCTGTCTATCTGGTTGTGCCGACATGGATCCCATATTGCCGCCCCATATTTTAATTGTAATCTAAATTGGTGTTATGTATGCCTGTTTCTTAATGGCAGATGAGCATAGGCTGAGGTTTCTTTGAATTAATCAAAGGGTTCTGTTGGCTTTGGCTGCGACTGCCTTAATGTGATGTGTCCAGCTAAGTTTTTCATGGATCTCCATCCCCATGTAGGGCTGGCTGGAAACAGCGGCGAGCACCTCATCTCCCATGGTGTAGGTATGGATGAATGCTTGTTGCTTGCGATGAATTGTCATGCTGTAGCACTTCTTCGCATTCAATAGCATCTGTCACGTTACGGTCCATTTGTGCAACTTTTGAAGGTCTTTCTGTAGATCCTGGGCATCCTCATCTTTGCCGATCAGGAGGCAATCATCGGCAAAAAAGCTTGATGGTTGAGCTAATGTCCTCTTCAATTTCATTGATGTAAAGTGAGAACATCAGTGACCCTAAAACAGTCCCCTGTGGAACCCCTGATTCAACATCTATATGGTTTCCGATGCTGCCCCATCAACAACTACTCGTTGTGTTTGTGTAGTTAGCCAGGTCGTTATCCAGTTCTTGGTGCTGTATCGGATGTCGTAGTGGTCTATTTTCCCCAATAAGGGCTGATGTGGTACAGTGTCAAAAGCTTTGGAGAAGTCGAGTATCAGCATGTCGATCTGGTGGTGATGGTCCAGAGCCCTCGCTATTTCTTCGACTTTTAAAACAAGCTGCGACTCGGTGGAATGTTGTTTCCGAATTCCATGTTGGTAACGTTGGAAGTAGAGAATGCAATTCAAGGTGAGCCATGATTGAGTGGAAGATAATATGTTAAATTAGCTTAGTTGTTACACACGTCAAGGACACTGGGCGGTAATTCTCCGGGAGGCTTCTACTACCCTTCTTGTAGATGGCTACGATGTTTGACATGAGCCAGTCTTGAGGCAAGGTTCCAGTTACATAGGATTGACTACAGATGACCTGAAGAACGGGAGCTATCTGTTACGCAGCTTCTCTCAGAATGCGTATTGGTACCTGGTCTGGGACCGAAGCTTTGCCTTGGTTTAGGCTCTCCAACAGCTTTTTTATTCCATCAGTATTAAACTCAATGCATGGCATAGATGGATGTTGACTGGTGGCCTTGGTTGGGACGTGGTTAGTTTCTTCCTTTGTGAATACTGAATGGTACTGCTGGTTCAATGCCGTTGCTTTCATCTTGCTGTCTGTCCCTGTCCTGTCGCTGGATCTGTTTTCAAAGTTGGTATTCCATTCACGTCTTTCTTGAGACTACTGATGTAAGACCAAAATCTCTTTGGTTTCTCTTTCAGTGAGTTCTCTAGAATACCCCTTACATATTCCTCATGGGATTTCTTCATCTTGGCTTTTATTGCTTTCCTGCTTTCTATGAATTTATCCCAGTCTTTCTCAAGCTGTGATTTTTTAGCTATATTCCATGCCCTCCTCTTCTTTCTGATCATTCTCTTGATGTTTCTGGTTATCCAAGGTACATGTTGCCAGGAAGATTTGTCCATGGCATTGAAAATTGCATTCTTTAGCTGGCTCCAATTGTCTTCAACACACCCTTTTCATAGGCTCAGATTCAAGAAATGATTCTTTGAAGTCTTCAAGTTCCTTTCTGACTCCGTCCATGTCGCCTTTATTATAATGATACTCAGTCCTTGGCTGTTTGCGTCTATACTTGACTGCTGTGTCCATCTCTACATTTACCACATCATAGTCAGATATGCCTGGAGCTGTGTCCACTTGTTTTATCTGGTCAGGTAAGGTGGCGAAACATAAATCAAGTACGTTGCCTTTCCTTGTTGGATTGTGCTGGACTTGAGTTAGCGTGTTATCGTTTGCTGTATCTGAGAGAAGCTGGTTAAGTTTCATGTCATACTGAGGCTTCTTTTTAACTGAGTTGGTCTTCCAGTTGATATCTGGTGTGTTGAAGTCGCCTGCTAAAATTATATTAGGTAGCCTGTTCTTGGTGGTTAACTTCTTTAGGGCTTTATCCAGTTCTCCCAGAGGCTTTGTGTGATGGTATGTTGGTCTGTACATAGCCCCGGCATAGAGTGGTTGTTATCCAGCAAAGAAGATCTTTACCCAAATCGATTCACAATCTGTTTGGAGGCTTTCCTCTTCCATGCCAAGCAGGTTTTTGCGTAAGCCAATAAACACTCCTCCCCATGTCTGTCCCTATCTTTCCTGTAGATGTCATAGTTCCTAGGGAAGATTTCACTAGTATAGTAGCTTCCAGGTGACTTTCACAGCCACAGATTGTATCTGGATCTTCCTGTTGAATGGCATCTATTAACAAGTCTCTTTGTTTTTTCTTACTTTTTAATCCTCTACAGTTTATGGACAGAAACTTTAATCGCCTATGTTTTGGTTTTTGATTTTGGTTCTGAACCGGATGTTGTACTTCTATCTGTCTCACTGTCTCCTTCATCTGATGACATGCTAAAGTTGGACTGTGAGCTACTTTTATCTTCAGATAACACGATGACAATGAATTGTCAATGTCTAAACCGAGTCATCACTGCCAAAGGATGTAGACTAGTTTGGAGAGCAGCACAAGTGACATATCCATGCAGCACTGTTCTTGCCTAGTTTAACATACCCCTCGGGTGCTATGTTACCACACTTTATGTGAATCCATTGATCACAATAATCACACCTGGAGTGTCCTGTTGGTCTTGGCAACTGGTTTGCTGCAGAGTTTGCATGGAAACCTAACTGGACCAGGATTAATTTCTATATCCCCTCCTAAGACCAGTAATAACACTATCGTAAACTTGATAGGGCTGTGGTCATTGGCCTGATCTTGTTGCCTTGTCAACAATGCTCCAATATAGTCTAGCCTGATACCATTGCTTAGTAGTGCTTGAATGGGTGTTAATTTTGATTTTATATCTGTATTAATATTACAGTTAGCTGTACTTCCATTTTGCAGGTGAGTAATAAATGCCACGGCTAGAAGCGTGAACAGGATTGGAAACCAGGAAATTTTCCCCTCATCAAGGAGCACGTGTCAAAGTTCGAAATGTAATTATCAGAGATGCAAATGAGGCTCTTTTTACACCTGAAAAGAGGAACTCTCCAGAGATGAAAAAGGACACTTATGAGAATGGCAAATGGGCATTTGCCAACGAAAAAGGAGCACCAATCGGATTTTGATAGAGGCATTTATCAGAGGTGAAAAGGGGCAATTATGAAAAAGAGGAAAGGTTCCTTATTAGAAAGAAAAAGAGGCTCGTATCATTGTTAAAAGGAAAATTATTAGAGGTAAAAAAAAAGGGGGGCACTGAACAGATATGAAAAGGGGCACATATGAGAATGAAAAAAGTGGCAGTTGTAATAATTAAATTAAATGTGCATTTTTTGAATGAAAATGGGTACCGATCAGATCTTAATGGAGGCATTTATCGGAGGTGAAAGGGGGCATTTATGTGAAGAGGGAAGTGGCTCTTATTAAAAAGAGAAAGAGGTACATGTTGAAATAAAATAATAATAATAATAATAATAATAAATTTATATAGCGCAGCTTTTATACAAAATATATTCAGCTGCGCTGGTTAAGAGCTCCTTTTTTACTAAATTATACAAAATAAGATCACTCAGTTGAACAAATAAGTTTTTAAATTGGATTTAAAAACATTGAGAGATGGAGTGCTTCTTATTTCTATTGGCAAGCTATTCCATAGTTTGGGGGCAGCAATAGCAAAAGCACGGTCCCCAAGAGTTACTTTAGTTTTGCCATGGGGAATCTGAAACAATAATTTATCTGTGGAACTGCGCAGGCTACGTCTGTGTGATTGGACTTTGAGTTGAAGTAATTCTTTGATGTAATTAGGGGCTTGACCACTCAATGATTTATAGACGATTAACAATATTTTGAATGAGATTCATTGACGCACTGGCAACCAGTGGAGTTCTCTCAGAAGAGGTGCGGTTGAAGTGAATTTCGACCGACGATAGACAAGTCTTGCACATGCATTTTGGACTCTTTGTAACTTAGCTATCAGAGAATCAGGCATTCCAAACAGCAACCCGTTACAATAATCAAGCTTACTTAAAAGGGGATCTTATAAGGGATGAAAAGGGATAATTATGAGGAGGCAACCATCTCCCGATCAAGAATTTTCCTACAATAAATTCTACTGTGCCTTAAGAGTCCGAGTAAAAAAGAAAGTAAAACAAAAAATCATGGCTTAACAAAGCCATCGCACTAATTAAAAAAAAATCCTGACTTGGCGTGCCGTTCTCCTACAATTTAAGGGACAAGGCCCGGTAGGCATATCATTCACAGGCAACCATTTCCCGATCAGGAATTACCTACAATAAATTCCACTGTGCCTTAAGAGTCCGAGTAAAAAAGAAAGTAGAACAAAAAATCATGGCTTAGCAAAGCCATGGCACTAAAAAAAATCCTGTTCTTCTACAATTTTATTGACAAGGCCCGGTAGGCACATCATTCACAGGCAACCATCTCCCGATCAAAAAATAACTACAATAAATTTTACTGTGCCTTAAGATTCCGAGTAAAAAAGAAAGTAAAACAAAAAATCATGGCTTAGCAAAGCCATGGCACTAAAGAAAATCCTGACTGGGCGTGCCATTCATATAAAGTTTGAGGGACAAGGCCCGGTAGGCTCATCATTCAAAATTAACTACAATAAATTCTACTGTGCCTTAAGAGTCAGAATAAAAAAGAAAGTAAAACTAAAAATACATGGCTTAACAAAGCCATGGCACTAATTGAAAAAATCTCTTGTCTGTGTGTGCCTTTTTCCTACAATTTAAGGGACAAGGCCCGGTAGGCTCATCATTCACAGGCAACCATCTCCAGATCAAAAATGAACTACAATAAATTCTACTGTGCCTTAAGAGTCAGAATAAAAAAGAAAGTAAAACTAAAAAATCATGGCTTAACAAAGCCATGGCACTAATTTAAAAAATCTCTTGTCTGGGTGTGCCGTTCTCCTACAATTTAAGGGACAAGGCCAGGTAGCCACATCATTCACAGGCAACCATCTCCAGATCAAAAATGAACTACAATAAATTCTACTGTGCCTTAAGAGTCCGAGTAAAAAAGAAAGTAAAACAAAAAATCATGGCTTAACAAAGCCATGGCACTAATTTAAAAAAAATCTCTTGGCTGGGCGTGCCGTTCTCCTACAATTTAAGGGACAAGGCCCAGTAGGCTCATCATTCACAGGCAACCATCTCCCAATCAAAAATTAACTACAATAAATTCTACTTTGCCTTAAGAGTCCGGGTAAAAAATAAAGTAAAACAAAAAATCATGGCTTAGCAAAGCCATGGCACTAAAGAAAATCCTGACTGGGCGTGCCATTCATATAAAGTTTGAGGGACAAGGCCCGGTAGGCTCATCATTCACAGGCAACAATCTCCAGATCAAAAATTAACTACAATAAATTCTACTGTGCCTTAAGAGTCCGAGTAAAAAAGAAAGTAAAACAAAAAAAATCATGGCTTAACAAAGCCATGGCACTAATTAAAAAAAATCTCTTGGCTGGGCGTGCCGTTCTCCTACAATTTAAGGGACAAGGCCCAGTAGGCTCATCATTCACAGGCAACCATCTCCCAATCAAAAATTAACTACAAGAAATTCTACTTTGCCTTAAGAGTCCGGGTAAAAAATAAAGTAAAACAAAAAATCATGGCTTAGCAAAGCCATGGCACTAAAGAAAATCCTGACTGGGCGTGCCATTCACATAAAGTTTAAAGGACAAGGCCCGGTAGGCTCATCATTCACAGGCAACAATATCCAGATCAAAAATGAACTACAATAAATTCTACTGTGCCTTAAGAGTCCGAGTAAAAAATAAAGTAAAACAAAAAAAATCATGGCTTAGCAAAGCCATGGCACTAAAGAAAATCCTGACTGGGCGTGCCATTCATATAAAGTTTGAGGGACAAGGCCCGGTAGGCTCATCATTCACAGGCAACAATCTCCAGATCAAAAATGAACTACAATAAATTCTACTGTGCCTTAAGAGTCCGAGTAAAAAAGAAAGTAAAACAAAAAAAATCATGGCTTAACAAAGCCATGGCACTAATTAAAAAAAATCTCTTGGCTGGGCGTGCCGTTCTCCTACAATTTAAGGGACAAGGCCCAGTAGGCTCATCATTCACAGGCAACCATCTCCCAATCAAAAATTAACTACAATAAATTCTACTTTGCCTTAAGAGTCCGAGTAAAAAATAAAGTAAAACAAAAAAAATCATGGCTTAGCAAAGCCATGGCACTAAAGAAAATCCTGACTGGGCGTGCCATTCATATAAAGTTTAAGGGACAAGGCCCGGTAGGCTCATCATTCACAGGCAACCATCTCCCGATCAAAAATTAACTACAATAAATTCTACTTTGCCTTAAGAGTCCGAGTAAAAAAGAAAGTAAAACAAAAAATCATGGCTTAGCAAAGCCATGGCACTAAAGGAAATCCTGACTGGGCGTGCCATTCATATAAAGTTTGAGGGACAAGGCCCGGTAGGCTCATCTTTCACAGGCAACAATCTCCAGATCAAAAATTAACTACAATAAATTCTACTGTGCCTTAAGAGTCAGAATAAAAAAGAAAGTAAAACTAAAAATACATGGCTTAACAAAGCCATGGCACTAATTGAAAAAATCTCTTGGCTGGGCGTGCCGTTCTCCTACAATTTAAGGGACAAGGCCCGGTAGCCACATCATTCACAGGCAACCATCTCCCGATCAAAAATTAACTACAATAAATTCCACTGTGCCTTAAGAGTCCGAGTAAAAAAGAAAGTAGAACAAAAAATCATGGCTTAGCAAAGCCATGGCACTAACAAAAATCCTGTTCTTCTACAATTTTATTGACAAGGCCCGGTAGGCACATCATTCACAGGCAACCATCTCCCGATCAAAAAATAACTACAATAAATTTTACTGTGCCTTAAGATTCCGAGTAAAAAAGAAAGTAAAACAAAAAATCATGGCTTAGCAAAGCCATGGCACTAAAGAAAATCCTGACTGGGCGTGCCATTCATATAAAGTTTGAGGGACAAGGCCCGGTAGGCTCATCATTCAAAATTAACTACAATAAATTCTACTGTGCCTTAAGAGTCAGAATAAAAAAGAAAGTAAAACTAAAAATACATGGCTTAACAAAGCCATGGCACTAATTGAAAAAATCTCTTGTCTGTGTGTGCCTTTTTCCTACAATTTAAGGGACAAGGCCCGGTAGGCTCATCATTCACAGGCAACCATCTCCAGATCAAAAATGAACTACAATAAATTCTACTGTGCCTTAAGAGTCAGAATAAAAAAGAAAGTAAAACTAAAAAATCATGGCTTAACAAAGCCATGGCACTAATTTAAAAAATCTCTTGTCTGGGTGTGCCGTTCTCCTACAATTTAAGGGACAAGGCCAGGTAGCCACATCATTCACAGGCAACCATCTCCAGATCAAAAATGAACTACAATAACTTCTACTGTGCCTTAAGAGTCCGAGTAAAAAAGAAAGTAAAACAAAAAATCATGGCTTAACAAAGCCATGGCACTAATTAAAAAAAAATCTCTTGGCTGGGCGTGCCGTTCTCCTACAATTTAAGGGACAAGGCCCAGTAGGCTCATCATTCACAGGCAACCATCTCCCAATCAAAAATTAACTACAATAAATTCTACTTTGCCTTAAGAGTCCGGGTAAAAAATAAAGTAAAACAAAAAATCATGGCTTAGCAAAGCCATGGCACTAAAGAAAATCCTGACTGGGCGTGCCATTCATATCAAGTTTGAGGGACAAGGCCCGGTAGGCTCATCATTCACAGGCAACAATCTCCAGATCAAAAATTAACTACAATAAATTCTACTGTGCCTTAAGAGTCCGAGTAAAAAAGAAAGTAAAAAAAAAAAATCATGGCTTAACAAAGCCATGGCACTAATTAAAACAAATCTCTTGGCTGGGCGTGCCGTTCTCCTACAATTTAAGGGACAAGGCCCAGTAGGCTCATCATTCACAGGCAACCATCTCCCAATCAAAAATTAACTACAATAAATTCTACTTTGCCTTAAGAGTCCGGGTAAAAAATAAAGTAAAACAAAAAATCATGGCTTAACAAAGCCATGGCACTAAAGAAAATCCTGACTGGGCGTGCCATTCACATAAAGTTTAAAGGACAAGGCCCGGTAGGCTCATCATTCACAGGCAACAATATCCAGATCAAAAATGAACTACAATAAATTCTACTGTGCCTTAAGAGTCCGAGTAAAAAATAAAGTAAAACAAAAAAAATCATGGCTTAGCAAAGCCATGGCACTAAAGAAAATCCTGACTGGGCGTGCCATTCATATAAAGTTTGAGGGACAAGGCCCGGTAGGCTCATCTTTCACAGGCAACCATCTCCCGATCAAAAATTAACTACAATAAATTCTACTGTGCCTTAAGAGTCAGAATAAAAAAGAAAGTAAAACTAAAAATACATGGCTTAACAAAGCCATGGCACTAATTGAAAAAATCTCTTGTCTGTGTGTGCCTTTTTCCTACAATTTAAGGGACAAGGCCCGGTAGGCTCATCATTCACAGGCAACCATCTCCAGATCAAAAATGAACTACAATAAATTCTACTGTGCCTTAAGAGTCCGAGTAAAAAAGAAAGTAAAACAAAAAATCATGGCTTAACAAAGCCATGGCACTAATTAAAAAAAATCTCTTGGCTGGGCGTGCCGTTCTCCTACAATTTAAGGGACAAGGCCCAGTAGGCTCATCATTCACAGGCAACCATCTCCCAATCAAAAATTAACTACAATAAATTCTACTTTGCCTTAAGAGTCCGGGTAAAAAATAAAGTAAAACAAAAAATCATGGCTTAGCAAAGCCATGGCACTAAAGAAAATCCTGACTGGGCGTGCCATTCATATAAAGTTTGAGGGACAAGGCCCGGTAGGCTCATCATTCACAGGCAACAATCTCCAGATCAAAAATTAACTACAATAAATTCTACTGTGCCTTAAGAGTCAGAATAAAAAAGAAAGTAAAACTAAAAATACATGGCTTAACAAAGCCATGGCACTAATTGAAAAAATCTCTTGGCTGGGCGTGCCGTTCTCCTACAATTTAAGGGACAAGGCCCGGTAGCCACATCACTCACAGGCAACCATCTCCCGATCAAAAATGAACTACAATAAATTCTACTTTGCCTTAAGAGTCCGGGTAAAAAATAAAGTAAAACAAAAAATCATGGCTTAGCAAAGCAAGGCCCGGTAGCCACATCACTCACAGGCAACCATCTCCCGATCAAAAATGAACTACAATAAATTCTACTGTGCCTTAAGAGTCCGAGTAAAAAAGAAAGTAAAACAAAAAAATCATGGCTTAACAAAGCCATGGGACTAAAGAAAATCCTGACTGGGCGTGCCATTCATATAAAGTTTAAGGGACAAGGCCCGGTAGGCTCATCATTCACAGGCAACCATCTCCCGATCAAAAATTAACTACAATAAATTCTACTGTGCCTTAAGAGTCCGAGTAAAAAAGAAAGTAAAACAAAAAAAATCATGGCTTAACAAAGCCATGGCACTAATTAAAAAAAAATCTCTTGGCTGGGCGTGCCGTTCTCCTACAATTTAAGAGACAAGGCCCAGTAGGCTCATCATTCACAGGCAACCATCTCCCAATCAAAAATTAACTACAATAAATTCTACTTTGCCTTAAGAGTCCGAGTAAAAAATAAAGTAAAACAAAAAAAATCATGGCTTAGCAAAGCCATGGCACTAAAGAAAATCCTGACTGGGCGTGCCATTCATATAAAGTTTAAGGGACAAGGCCCGGTAGGCTCATCATTCACAGGCAACCATCTCCCGATCAAAAATTAACTACAATAAATTCTACTTTGCCTTAAGAGTCCGAGTAAAAAAGAAAGTAAAACAAAAAATCATGGCTTAGCAAAGCCATGGCACTAAAGAAAATCCTGACTGGGCGTGCCATTCATATAAAGTTTGAGGGACAAGGCCCGGTAGGCTCATCTTTCACAGGCAACCATCTCCCGATCAAAAATTAACTACAATAAATTCTACTGTGCCTTAAGAGTCAGAATAAAAAAGAAAGTAAAACTAAAAATACATGGCTTAACAAAGCCATGGCACTAATTGAAAAAATCTCTTGTCTGTGTGTGCCTTTTTCCTACAATTTAAGGGACAAGGCCCGGTAGGCTCATCATTCACAGGCAACCATCTCCCGATCAAAAATGAACTACAATAAATTCTACTGTGCCTTAAGAGTCAGAATAAAAAAGAAAGTAAAACTAAAAAATCATGGCTTAACAAAGCCATGGCACTAATTGAAAAAATCTCTTGTCTGGGTGTGCCGTTCTCCTACAATTTAAGGGACAAGGCCCGGTAGCCACATCATTCACAGGCAACCATCTCCAGATCAAAAATGAACTACAATAAATTCTACTGTGCCTTAAGAGTCCGAGTAAAAAAGAAAGTAAAACAAAAAATCATGGCTTAACAAAGCCATGGCACTAATTAAAAAAAATCTCTTGGCTGGGCGTGCCGTTCTCCTACAATTTAAGGGACAAGGCCCAGTAGGCTCATCATTCACAGGCAACCATCTCCCAATCAAAAATTAACTACAATAAATTCTACTTTGCCTTAAGAGTCCGGGTAAAAAATAAAGTAAAACAAAAAATCATGGCTTAGCAAAGCCATGGCACTAAAGAAAATCCTGACTGGGCGTGCCATTCATATAAAGTTTGAGGGACAAGGCCCGGTAGGCTCATCATTCACAGGCAACAATCTCCAGATCAAAAATGAACTACAATAAATTCTACTGTGCCTTAAGAGTCCGAGTAAAAAAGAAAGTAAAACAAAAAAAATCATGGCTTAACAAAGCCATGGCACTAATTAAAAAAAATCTCTTGGCTGGGCGTGCCGTTCTCCTACAATTTAAGGGACAAGGCCCAGTAGGCTCATCATTCACAGGCAACCATCTCCCAATCAAAAATTAACTACAATAAATTCTACTTTGCCTTAAGAGTCCGGGTAAAAAATAAAGTAAAACAAAAAATCATGGCTTAGCAAAGCCATGGCACTAAAGAAAATCCTGACTGGGCGTGCCATTCACATAAAGTTTAAAGGACAAGGCCCGGTAGGCTCATCATTCACAGGCAACAATCTCCAGATCAAAAATGAACTACAATAAATTCTACTGTGCCTTAAGAGTCCGCGTAAAAAAGAAAGTAAAACAAAAAAAATCATGGCTTAACAAAGCCATGGCACTAATTAAAAAAAATCTCTTGGCTGGGCGTGCCGTTCTCCTACAATTTAAGGGACAAGGCCCAGTAGGCTCATCATTCACAGGCAACCATCTCCCAATCAAAAATTAACTACAATAAATTCTACTTTGCCTTAAGAGTCCGAGTAAAAAATAAAGTAAAACAAAAAAAATCATGGCTTAGAAAAGCCATGGCACTAAAGAAAATCCTGACTGGGCGTGCCATTCATATAAAGTTTAAGGGACAAGGCCCGGTAGGCTCATCATTCACAGGCAACCATCTCCCGATCAAAAATTAACTACAATAAATTCTACTATGCCTTAAGAGTCCGAGTAAAAAAGAAAGTAAAACAAAAAATCATGGCTTAGCAAAGCCATGGCACTAAAGAAAATCCTGACTGGGCGTGCCATTCATATAAAGTTTGAGGGACAAGGCCCGGTAGGCTCATCATTCACAGGCAACAATCTCCAGATCAAAAATTAACTACAATAAATTCTACTGTGCCTTAAGAGTCAGAATAAAAAAGAAAGTAAAACTAAAAATACATGGCTTAAGAAAGCCATGGCACTAATTGAAAAAATCTCTTGGCTGGGCGTGCCGTTCTCCTACAATTTAAGGGACAAGGCCCGGTAGCCACATCATTCACAGGCAACCATCTCCCGATCAAAAATGAACTACAATAAATTCTACTGTGCCTTAAGAGTCCGAGTAAAAAAGAAAGTAAAACAAAAAAATCATGGCTTAACAAAGCCATGGCACTAAAGAAAATCCTGACTGGGCGTGCCATTCATATAAAGTTTAAGGGACAAGGCCCGGTAGGCTCATCATTCACAGGCAACCATTTCCCGATCAAAAATTAACTACAATAAATTCTACTTTGCCTTAAGAGTCCGAGTAAAAAATAAAGTAAAACAAAAAAAATCATGGCTTAGCAAAGCCATGGCACTAAAGAAAATCCTGACTGGGCGTGCCATTCATATAAAGTTTAAGGGACAAGGCCCGGTAGGCTCATCATTCACAGGCAACCATCTCCCGATCAAAAATTAACTACAATAAATTCTACTTTGCCTTAAGAGTCCGAGTAAAAAAGAAAGTAAAACAAAAAATCATGGCTTAGCAAAGCCATGGCACTAAAGAAAATCCTGACTGGGCGTGCCATTCATATAAAGTTTGAGGGACAAGGCCCGTTAGGCTCATCTTTCACAGGCAACAATCTCCAGATCAAAAATTAACTACAATAAATTCTACTGTGCCTTAAGAGTCAGAATAAAAAAGAAAGTAAAACTAAAAATACATGGCTTAACAAAGCCATGGCACTAATTGAAAAAATCTCTTGGCTGGGCGTGCCGTTCTCCTACAACTTAAGGGACAAGGCCCGGTAGCCACATCATTCACAGGCAACCATCTCCCGTTCAAAAATGAACTACAATAAATTCTACTGTGCCTTAAGAGTCCGAGTAAAAAAGAAAGTAAAACAAAAAAATCATGGCTTAACAAAGCCATGGCCCTAATTTAAAAAAAATATCTTGGCTGGGCGTGCCGTTCTCCTACAATTTAAGGGACAAGGCCCAGTAGCCACATCATTCACAGGCAACCATTTCCCGATCAGGAATTACCTACAATAAATTCCACTGTGCCTTAAGATTCCGAGTAAAAAAGAAAGTAAAACAAAAAATCATGGCTTAGCAAAGCCATGGCACTACAGAAAATCCTGACTGGGCGTGCCATTCATATAAAGTTTGAGGGACAAGGCCCGGTAGGCTCATCATTCAAAATTAACTACAATAAATTCTACTGTGCCTTAAGAGTCAGAATAAAAAAGAAAGTAAAACTAAAAATACATGGCTTAACAAAGCCATGGCACTAATTGAAAAAATCTCTTGTCTGTGTGTGCCTTTTTCCTACAATTTAAGGGACAAGGCCCGGTAGGCTCATCATTCACAGGCAACCATCTCCAGATCAAAAATGAACTACAATAAATTCTACTGTGCCTTAAGAGTCAGAATATAAAAGAAAGTAAAACTAAAAAATCATGGCTTAACAAAGCCATGGCACTAATTGAAAAAATCTCGTCTGGGTGTGCCGTTCTCCTACAATTTAAGGGACAAGGCCCGGTAGCCACATCATTCACATGCAACCATCTCCCGATCAAAAATTAACTACAATAAATTCTACTTTGCCTTAAGAGTCCGAGTAAAAATGAAAGTAAAACAAAAAATCATGGCTTAACAAAGCCATGGGACTAAAGAAAATCCTGACTGGGCGTGCCATTCATATAAAGTTTAAGGGACAAGGCCCGGTAGGCTCATCATTCACAGGCAACCATCTCCCGATCAAAAATTAACTACAATAAATTCTACTGTGCCTTAAGAGTCCGAGTAAAAAAGAAAGTAAAACAAAAAAAATCATGGCTTAACAAAGCCATGGCACTAATTGAAAAAATCTCTTGTCTGGGTGTGCCGTTCTCCTACAATTTAAGGGACAAGGCCCGGTAGCCACATCATTCACAGGCAACCATCTCCAGATCAAAAATGAACTACAATAAATTCTACTGTGCCTTAAGAGTCCGAGTAAAAAAGAAAGTAAAAAACAAAAATCATGGCTTAACAAAGCCATGGCACTAATTAAAAAAAATCTCTTGGCTGGGCGTGCCGTTCTCCTACAATTTAAGGGACAAGGCCCAGTAGGCTCATCATTCACAGGCAACCATCTCCCAATCAAAAATTAACTACAATAAATTCTACTTTGCCTTAAGAGTCCGGGTAAAAAATAAAGTAAAACAAAAAATCATGGCTTAGCAAAGCCATGGCACTAAAGAAAATCCTGACTGGGCGTGCCATTCATATAAAGTTTGAGGGACAAGGCCCGGTAGGCTCATCATTCACAGGCAACAATCTCCAGATCAAAAATGAACTACAATAAATTCTACTGTGCCTTAAGAGTCCGAGTAAAAAAGAAAGTAAAACAAAAAAAATCATGGCTTAACAAAGCCATGGCACTAATTAAAAAAAATCTCTTGGCTGGGCGTGCCGTTCTCCTACAATTTAAGGGACAAGGCCCAGTAGGCTCATCATTCACAGGCAACCATCTCCCAATCAAAAATTAACTACAATAAATTCTACTTTGCCTTAAGAGTCCGGGTAAAAAATAAAGTAAAACAAAAAATCATGGCTTAGCAAAGCCATGGCACTAAAGAAAATCCTGACTGGGCGTGCCATTCACATAAAGTTTAAAGGACAAGGCCCGGTAGGCTCATCATTCACAGGCAACAATCTCCAGATCAAAATGAACTACAATAAATTCTACTGTGCCTTAAGAGTCCGAGTAAAAAAGAAAGTAAAACAAAAAAAATCATGGCTTAACAAAGCCATGGCACTCATTAAAAAAAATCTCTTGGCTGGGCGTGCCGTTCTCCTACAATTTAAGGGACAAGGCCCAGTAGGCTCATCATTCACAGGCAACCATCTCCCAATCAAAAATTAACTACAATAAATTCTACTTTGCCTTAAGAGTCCGAGTAAAAAATAAAGTAAAACAAAAAAAATCATGGCTTAGAAAAGCCATGGCACTAAAGAAAATCCTGACTGGGCGTGCCATTCATATAAAGTTTAAGGGACAAGGCCCGGTAGGCTCATCATTCACAGGCAACCATCTCCCGATCAAAAATTAACTACAATAAATTCTACTATGCCTTAAGAGTCCGAGTAAAAAAGAAAGTAAAACAAAAAATCATGGCTTAGCAAAGCCATGGCACTAAAGAAAATCCTGACTGGGCGTGCCATTCATATAAAGTTTGAGGGACAAGGCCCGGTAGGCTCATCATTCACAGGCAACAATCTCCAGATCAAAAATTAACTACAATAAATTCTACTGTGCCTTAAGAGTCAGAATAAAAAAGAAAGTAAAACTAAAAATACATGGCTTAACAAAGCCATGGCACTAATTGAAAAAATCTCTTGGCTGGGCGTGCCGTTCTCCTACAATTTAAGGGACGAGGCCCGGTAGGCTCATCATTCACAGGCAACCATCTCCCAATCAAAAATTAACTTCAATAAATTCTACCGTGCCTTAAGAGTCCGAGTAGAAAAGAAAGTAAAACTAAAAATACATGGCTTAACAAAGCCATGGCACTAATTGAAAAAAAATCTCTTGGCTGGGCGTGCCGTTCTCCTACAATTTAAGGGACAAGGCCCAGTAGGCTCATCATTCACAGGCAACCATCTCCCGATCAAAAATTAACTACAATAAATTCTACTGTGCCTTAAGAGTCCGAGTAAAAAAGAAAGTAAAGCAAAAAATCATGGCTTAGCAAAGCCATGGCACTAAAGAAAATCCTGACTGGGCGTGCCATTCATATAAAGTTTGAGGGACAAGGCCCGGTAGGTTCATCATTCACAGGCAACCATCTCCCGATCAGGAATTACTTACAATAAATTCTACTAGGCCTTAAGAGTCCGAGTTAAAAAGAAAGTAAAACAAAAATTGATGGCTAAACAAAGCCATGGCACTAATTTATTTAAAAAGTCCTGACTGGGCGTGCCGTTCACCTAGAGTTTAAGGGACAAGGGCCAGAAAGTACATCATTCACAGGCAACCATCTCCCGATCAGGAATTACCTACCTTACATTTTACTGTGCTTTAAGAGTCCGAGTAAGAAAGAAAGTAAAACAAAAAAATCGTGGCTTAACAAAGCCATGACACTAATTAAACAAATATCTTGGCTGGGCGTGCCGTTCTCCTACAATTCATCGCTGTTTTCACGAAGTGACGGTAGTGAAAAAAAATTGCATTCACTTTGCGTTACGATTTTCCTCACTACCGTAACTTCGTGAAAACAAGGACGAATTTAAGGGCCAAGGCCCGGTAGGCTCATTATTCACAGGCAACCATCTCCCGGTCAGGAATTACTTACAATAAATTCTACTGTGCCTTAAGAGTCCGAGTAAAAAAGAAAGTAAAACAAAAAATCATGGCTTAACAAAGGCATGGAACTAATTTTTTTTTAAAATCCTGACTGGGCGTGCCGTTCTCCTACAATTTAAGGGCCAAGGCCCGGTAGGCTCATTATTCACAGGCAACCATCTCCCGGTCAGGAATTACTTACAATAAATTCTACTGTGCCTTAAGAGTCCGAGTAAAAAAGAAAGTAAAACAAAAAATCATGGCTTAACAAAGCCATGGCACTAATTAAAAAAAATATCTTGGCTGGGCGTGCCGTTCTCCTACAATTTAAGGGACAAGGCCCAGTAGGCTCATCATTCACAGGCAACCATCTCCCGATCAAAAATTAACTACAATAAATTCTACTGTGCCTTAAGAGTCCGAGTAAAAAAGAAAGTAAAACAAAAAATCATGGCTTAGCAAAGCCATGGCACTAAAGAAAATCCTGACTGGGCGTGCCGTTCACCCAGAGTTTAAGGGACAAGGGCCAGAAAGTACATCATTCACAGGCAACCATCTCCCGATCAAAAATTAACTACAATAAATTCTACTGTGCCTTAAGAGTCCGAGTAGAAAAGAAAGTAAAACTAAAAATACATGGCTTAACAAAGCCATGGCACTAATTGAAAAAAAAAACTCTTGGCTGGGCGTGCCGTTCTCCTACAATTTAAGGGACAAGGCCCAGTAGGCTCATCATTCACAGGCAACCATCTCCCGATCAAAAATCAACTACAATAAATTCTACTGTGCCTTAAGAGTCCGAGTAAAAGAGAAAGTAAAACAAAAAATCATGGCTTAACAAAGGCATGGCACTAATTTTAAAAAAATCCTGACTGGGCGTGCCGTTCTCCTACACAATTTAAGGGACAGGGCCTGATAGGCACATCATTTACAGGCAACCATCTCCCAATCAGGAATTACTTACAATAAATTCTACTGTGCCTTAATAGTCCGAGTAAAAAAGAAAGTAAAACTAAAATTGATGGGTAAACAAAGCCATGGCACTAATTTATTAAAAAAATCCTGACTGGGCGTGCCGTATACCTAGAGTTTAAGGGACAAGGCCCGGTAAGTACATCATTCACAGGCAACCATCTCCCGATCAGGAATTACCTACAATACATTCTACTGTGCCTTAAGAGTCCGAGTAAAAAAGAAAGTAAAACAAAAAATCATGGCTTAACAAAGGCATGGCACTAATTTAAAAAAAAATCATGACTGGGCGCGCCGTTCTCCTACAATTAAAGGGACAATTCGTAAATTTAAATTAGAAAATGCAGACCTAAATGCGCAGATGAAATTGGAAATAACAAAATTAAAATGAAAGAATATACTATAAAATATTCGAGGTGAAACCTCAGATCAAACTTTGTAACCGATACGGGAAGAATTTACTCAGTTTAGTAATGAAAATGACGAAAATCCATCTAAAGAAAATTTGATCAATGGTACATATAAATGAAGAGGAGCTTTCATGAGATCAAGACAAAAATGGGTGGAATATGGTAAAAAAAAAAAAAAAATCAACGAAATATGTTCTGCAAACTGAAACAAGAAACGGAAGGAGGAAAGAAATTGATTGTATTAAAAGAAAAGAAAACGAATCACAAACCAAGAACCTATTCTTAGTGGAATCATACTTATTTTGTTTGTACTTATACTCTTAAAAAACAGATGGAGCTAACCTCTCTAGAATAGAACGTATAATAACGGAAGACTAAGCGTTGTCTTGTAAAGGACTGATTGCTGAACAAGAATGTCGGCAAGCTATTTTTGCTATGAAAATGTTTCTATGAATAAATATAAATCACCTGGTAGCGATGGTCTGTCTGTAAAATTTCTTTTAATGTTTTTGGGGAAGAAGATAAGGCATTGTTACTAGATTTGCTGTTGTTGTTCTTGGGTTTTAAGGCTGACCAATCTAAAAAGATTATTTCTGCCTGGCTGTGCTGTATTTTTTTTAGTTGTTCATCACTGATGATTAGATGGCGCTGTTTCTTTTCCTCTTCAGTGGGTATTATGTACTGTGCAGCTTCCGTTTATTCGATGGTGCGGACAATAATTTAGATGTCGACCATGAACAGGGTGCGAGTATTTTATTAATAATAGGGGTTAATTGTGCAGTGCTAAACTATACTTTCCCTTCCCTTCCTTTCCAAGAGAGTTAGTTATAACTCGTTAGTTATAATGATTGGTATCTACCTGTAGCTTTTATGAAAGCCAACAGAGTTTGCAGATGATCTTCATTCCCCAGTAAATTCTTTAAACTCTTATTTTTAATTTTCAACCGAGAAAATAACCTTATCCTCTTTCGTACATATTTCTTACAAATTAATAAATAATGTTCGATTGTTTCAGTTTCATGACAAAAATCACAAAGGCCATTTTCATGTTTATTAATAGAATTAATAGAATGTATTAATGAAGGTTTTAAACACAAATAATTAATCGAAACGTAACAATTACCTGTTCTTACGTTGCTATTATAAGAAAGGGGATAAACAAAGTATAGATGACTGGAGACCAATATCGTTACTGAACACCGATTACAAAATCATAGCAAAGGTGTTATGTAAAAGACTGAAATATGTTACAGAACGTTCAGCTATGCAAAATTTATTCTTTGTCCAAGATGCTAATTTTTAAAATATTTTTGTTAAAGCCTTTGATATGGTCAATAATGATGTTATGTTTCAGTTATCATATAAGTTGAATTTTAAAGAGTTATTCATTGCCTGGATGAAGGTAATGTATACTAACATGATGGGGAAGTGTATAAACAATGGTTGGATGTCTAAAAAAAAATCAAATAAGGCGGGGAATAAAACGAGGCTGTCCGCTTTTTGCACTTTTGTTTATTTTTGTTGTTGAAGTATAAGGGCCTTGAAATTCAAGCAAAATAATGACATACATGGTATTACTGTCAATTCTCTAAATACTGATACTTCGTAAATGTTTAAAGTATCACAATTAGATTAGCTGACGATGCTTTTCTATTTTTATGATTGTGTTGAATCCGCAAGCATTTCATTTGAAGAAGTAAGAAGATTTGGACACTATGCTGGGCCGAATTTATATGTTATGAAAACAAAAGCAATAAGAATGTCAACTCATTTTGAATTCATAAATGGCTTAAAATGGATTGATGATCCAGTCCAGTGCCTGGGCATTTAGCCTCACTAATGATAACAAAAAATCGGATCGCCTAAACTGGGCTATGAAACTTAAACAAGTCCAAAAAAAAATCATTAATTTTTTGCAAAATGAAAAATTTCACTATTTACGGTAAAGGTGTTACTATAAAATTGTTAATAATTTCACAATTTGTGTATGTTGCTTTATTATAACCATTTCCTCCGAAATAGATTGTGGATCTCAAAGAATCGATTTATAATTTCCTTTGAAACTCGAAAAGGAAGAAAGTCAAAAGGTCTGTCTTATAATAAATACCGCTGAAAATGCAAACCTAGGTATGGTAGATTTACATTCAAAAGTTCAATCCCTGCATTTGGCATGGTTAACAAGGCTCTTTGAAAATTAACCATCATGCACCTTGAACAAAATATGTTTACAAATTGGATTGAAGAAATGTTCATTGTCTTTGATGTTCAAAACAAATTGTTCTCGTAAAGATATATTGAGGCTATGTTCAAAACACACAATGCCAAATTCCTATGATAATTTGCTTGTATCCTGGAGTTAACTTAGATATGTTGAATTGTTATATGTGAGAAAAAATGTTCAATATAAAGTATTATGGTACAATAGCATTATAACACTTGACAATAAAACAAGTTTTTAAAATTGGTTCAAAACAGATCTATTTTCGTCTCATCCGACCACACTGGACTGACGACCAAAAGCTTGGATCCTTGTCCAGATGCTTCCTTGCATATGCCAGTCGAGCTTCTCTATGCCTCTTCGTGAGGAGAAGTGTCTTTCTTGGTCGACGTCCATCAATTGCCCAACACACCAACGCTGTCCTGGGGGGGGGGGGGTTGATGGTGGTTGGAGGGTTGCCAAGGGCCTCAAGATGCATTATTAGGGACTGTTAGATTCTGCATGACGAGAACATGGACTGCCCTTTTAAGGCAATGTGACGTCCTTTTAAGGCACTGGCAGTGACGTCACATTGCCTTAAAAGGGCAGTCCACGTTCTCGTCGTGCAGAATCTAAAAGTCCCTATTACAGCAAGACGAGGTGATAAGGGAGTTTACAGATAGCACATGGTACAAATGACCCCAAATATCCACAGATCTTTTACACATGGAGAAGTTCAACTTTGAGCATCTTAGAATAATAACTGCAAAATTCCTAGATGTGCTTCATGAATACATTTTGTTTGCCCTCTTGAAAAGAATAATTCCACCTGCGTATCTTAGAATGTACCGTTGGTGCATAAATGAATAATGTTACATAACTTTCATGAGCGCATATCCAGTATTCATCTTCTGGTGGGTTTTACCTTTTTGGTACAATTGACCTTTATCTGCCCATGCGCAGATTGTATCTGTAAACTCCCTTATTGTTGGCTTCCGACTACGCTTTCCAATGTGTTTTTTTTTAACAGTGGAAACCTCTTATGTTTCTTTACTATGCTGGCAACAGGCACTCTATTAATAGCTTAGAAATGGCTTTGTAGCTTTTCCCATCCTTATGAGCATGTACTCTGCACATGCGGTGATCTCTACTGAGTTCTTTAGTCTTCGCCATACCATACTGATATGAACTGAGAAAGGCTACATTGACTCAACTTAATTTGTCCTCTAAAAGCAGAGTCATGAGCCATGGAATTCCTCGTATCACGTTCAATAGATGAAATTCTTAATGTATTCACATTAGATGTAGACATCATTGAATAGGCCAGTTTCGTAATGTAACCAAATTTAATGCATAAGTCTTTGTGAAGTGCCTCAATACAAATTATTTCATTCACCTGATAAGAATAATAGTATTTCAATAGTTAGAATGCAGCTAAATATATTAAGTGTTGCTAGGTAGGTCAAGCCATAATGTTTGTCCAACCTGGCAACAACTAATGTATGCAGTTCAGATTCTGTCTATTGAAATACTATTATTCTTATCAGGTGAATGAAATAATTTGTATTGAGGCACTTCACAAAGACTTATGCATTAAATTTGGTTACATTACGAAAATGGCCTATTGTAACAAAACATGAACAGCATCTTAGGACTGTCTGAAACATGTGCATGTAAAGAACAAAAGGCCTCAATGTCATGCTTGCTTGGACCAAGGTATACTTCTAAAACTGGCAGGAAATGAATATATTAGCATTTCCATTGTTATGCAAATAATGTGACACTCATCCATCGTTCATCTACAGCTGATAATTACAAGTATTCAACCAATGTCTGAACTTCACTATTCCACCTTCCATTTATAACAAACACACAAAAGACCTAAAAATTACAAGGGTGTGAATAATGTTATTGTTTATTATATATAATATGCGAAGTATTATGAATACGGAAACAAGCACATGCAAATCAAACAGACTGAATGCTACTAAAAGAAAGAAAACAATCCCATGGCTATACAACACCAAAAATGCACCCATATAAATGTAAAGACATGGCCAATAGTGTAGGCATTATACACATCTTCGTGCAGCGCAGGAATGCATAAAATGGCGCCAATATTTTGGCGCCGGAATCGTTGAAGAACTATGCAAATCACAGCGATATCTAATATGAAAATCCCTATTATAACCAGGCTATTTTTAAGATGACACGACATTCCAATGGTATCAGTATGACTAGGCTACTCACAATCATTCATAATTCTTGAAATTTGGCACCCAAACACAAAATATACCGTCTACACAATTCAGTTACGAGGCTATCTATCAGTAAAATTGTACAAGTATACAGATGTACATTATAATAAACATACCAGGAAATTGCAACCATACCCAACATTATATCGCACTGATAGAAAGTCTTTCTTTAGCTTATCAAATCAGTCATATTTCGGTAGTTTATAAAATAAAACCCGTAAATAAGGCAGAGCCAATGAAGATGGTGTTCACTTACCGAAAACTGTGCAAGACAGGTTGGAAGACCGGTGAAGGTCTTTAGTTAATGCCATATTATGATGAGAGACGCTCCAATTGAACATGACCACTGAACTAGATAAGATTCAATTGATAAAACTGTCGTCTTAACCAGTAGCTTAACAATCTATTCTGGTCGTGTTTGTCCATCGCAAGCTCTCTAAAAGACGGCTTTGTCATGTTGGAGAAAGTCATTGTCACCGTCAGCTCTGGCATTTGCATTGTCAAAAAACCGGAATTAAAGAAAACACTCTGAAACGATTAATGATGCAAATCTGCTTAATCGTTGTCTAGTCTTTGTTCATTGTTGTCACAATGAATATTTGTGTCCACAGTACAGGTGCGGCAAACGACGTCCCCCCCCCCCCCCCCAATTTATCGGAAATTTCTAAATGCAAAAAAACACTATTTCTTTATAGCAAATAATGATTCTTCTTTTCTTCTTCTTCTTCAAGATAATCTGCCTCCTTCAATACTGAAGATTCTTGCAGATGCCGTATACTCGGCCTGGTTGGGGTATGCAGGTGGACCATTACACCGGGGTTTCCCCCTACTCTTATACGAATAGTGCAATGGGTTCTTAACGTGCAAGGGTGGTGACTCTCCTGTACACGGGGCCTCCATTTAACGTCCTATCCGAGGGACGAAGTGTTTTCCACTTGACATAACCTGCATCTATGAACAAGGGAAGGGGCACGTTAACACACAACGCAGGCTTCAGTCATCCGCCTGGGTGGGAGTCGAACCCGGGATCTTTGGTTCGACAGGCAGACGCTTTACCGACTGAGCCAACTCGCCTCCTCAACTCAGGCTACAACTCAGTGTTTGGGTTTTAAGTACTTTAAAATGTTTTAAGTTTCGTCATCCTAAATGGAATTCGTTTCGCTCACAATATTATCGTAGAAAGTATGATTAATGTATAGATTTTTCTGTGTTTTACAAGTATCCAGGAGCGTCACGATTGTGATTGCACTACCAGTGCAATTTACGTGGTACAAGACACTGCTTTAAGCAACATGCTTTGCAATTAGGTGAGATTGTCTGAATATTTATTTTCGAGCGAGCGAAGCAAGAAAGCAAAAATATAAGATGTGTGAGGTCGCAGTGAAAAAAATTACAACTTTTAAAGAGGAAGTAAAAAAAAACTGATAAATTTTAAGCACAATCTAATGAAGAAAGAATGTAAAGTACTTGTACAAGTATCATAATAATTATGAAGAGCGAGCTCCAGGAAAAATTGAAGAAAATGGAGCTCTAAGTCGCTTTACTTCATTTGCTTTCTAGGGCACGGTATGGATGCAAGCAGTTACCATGACAACCTTTTGTTCTGAAGATGTCGCCTCTGATTCCTTGTTGGGGAGAGCATTGGTGGCCTTTTCATCCGTCTGTGGCATATTCCTCATCAATGTCATCCATGACACATTGCATCTCACTCAGCAAGAAAAACGAATATCGACATACGTCAATAGGTAGCACGGAAACATATGTGCCCAGGTCCTGTCTTTTACTTGCAATTTGATATCAGTCGCAGCTCTGTATGTAAGAGATAGTAGATACATTAAAATGGATTTCCTATGCATTTTGATCGTATATAATTATAATACAAAGAATTTTTTTTAAGGCGGTGTCAACATCTGTCTCTGTCTCTCTGGCTCTGTCTCTCTCTGTGTCTCTGTCTCTGTCTCTGTCTGTCTGTCTGTCTCTCTGTCTCTCTCTCTCTCTCTCTCTCTCTGTCTCTCTGTCTCTCTCTCTGTCTCTATCCGTCTCTCTATCTCTCTCTCTCTCTCTCTCTCTCTCTCTCTCTTTATGCATATCCTAGACCAGGCGCGGATCCAGGATCTCTTGGGGTGGGGGCCCAAATTTGAAATCAATTTGAAATTAGGTGTGCTGTAATTTGAAAATCGTGTCGACCAATATTTCGCTCAGTGGGGGGGGGGGGGGGGGGGGGGGGGGGGGAGTGGTGAGCACTTAATTTATTTTATTTTTTGCTCCCGACAATTTGAAAATCGCGCCGGCCGATAATTCGCTTGAGCGCCAGGGGGGGGGGGGGGGGGGGGAGGGGCCCATCTCCAAAAAAAAAGGTAAAATTAACATGTTTTTATACGTTTTTTGTCAGGGGTGGGGTTCCGATCCGCCACTTTCCTTGACCACAGTAAAGGTTAGAAGGAAATGGCTGCACTATGTATCCAGGCTACTTGGCACCTCTATCGTTGCTATAGGCACGGCCAAGCTCCCCTTAAAAAGTTGCAGTCTTGTCTTTCGAGGGGGGGGGGTCAACAATAATCCAGAAAAGAAGAATACCCAGTACATAAACGATATTATCTCAAAGAGTAGAATGGTTCTTTTTTTAATAATTATTGACCCAATAATATTAGTTGGTGATGATCGTATTTTTTGTTGACCCCCCCCCCCCCCCCCTCTTTTTCTTTTCTTGAAGCCCATGCGTAGTCTTTCTCAGATTGTTTTCTACTTGAACGATACTCGACCATTTGGCTTGATTTTTTGTATGAATTTATATTTTGGTCCTCCAAATCTCCAATTTTGCCTACATGTTCAGTTTTAACGTTCAATGGTCTTTTTTAAGTCCTTTTCAGAGGTTCGATAAATTTTCATTAGGACAGTTACCCAATACACTTTTTGTCGTTCAGAAAAATACTGAGGCGGCGATTCCCAATTGCTGATGAAAATCCGTTTCAACTGCATAGGGAAGTCCAGAGCCTCACCCCCACTTACCCCAACCTACCCCTCACCCCGTCATCATTGGGCCAGGACCGACCGAGTCATCAGAAACTCTACCACCTGGAGTAGGTGTGCTATCAAAGGCTACATCATCAGAGTTCCTTCGTCGCATCACAGAAGCGGAGCTGGAATAGACAAAGTGTATCATGCAATAAAAAAAGATCTTGCTGAAATAAAGACGCTCGTCCATAAAGTAGATTGTATTTATGATGATGACGGTTGATGTGTAAAGTTATTACATTATTGGGAAATAAGTATATGTAGTAGGTCTGTGATCTATATGTGATTGTATTATTTAAGAGTTCGTTCTGAAAACTATTCATGAATATTAGCAATCTAGAGCCAGCAATGGTTCCAACGATAGATCACACGTTTCTTGTCGTGTCCCGAAATACATGCTAATTTTTAAAGTTCGAAATAGAGGTCATTGTTTAAACAGATGCCCTCATATTTGTGTATTTTAACAACTTTGTTTTGGTTACACGTAACTTTCCTACCATCCAATCCGAAAAAAGAAATTTAATGGAGTTTCTGATCAATTGTTGATTATCTTTTCCTTGAAGTGGGAGAGAGAGAGGAGCAAGGACAGAAGGGCTAATGAGTATTATGGTGCCTAACTCTTGCCTTTACCGGGAATAACGAACAAACATAATAATGTTGGTTATTTAACTTTGCATTTCGATATTTCCTTATAGTTACAGATCACAATAAGAAAATTCTCGTTATAAGCCAACGCATCAACCCAAAGGGATTTAAATGGTTGATATCTTTATATTGCATTTCAATGGCATTGATATATAGCATTGTTATCATTATTACGAATATAAAATAACTTTTCAAATTGAAATAATATATTAATCCTACTAGAAAACGAAAGGAGTCGAAATTATCAAAAATAAATAAAAAGAAAGGAGAGAGAAGCGCCGAATAGAAGGCTTAAAGAGGCCGCTTGTCGTCCTCCGACATCTGTTTGCTTCGACCACGTTCCTTGTTGATGACTTGTGACTTTGAGGCCCAGATATTAATTTTACCGCCATTTGTCATTCAGCTCAATAACAAAATACTTTAAAAAGCCTTAAGGGGTAAGAGCACTTTTTTGGGGGGGATCCATGATTTCATGAAAAATTTCGCAACGACTCGGCCAGCCGCTGAATAAAAGAGGGAGGGGGGGGGGGTGTAAGAGCACATTGTTTGGAGGTCCCGAAATTTGAAAATTTGGCCGATCGATATTTCGTTTCGTTGGGGGGGGGGTCACCCATTAGAATTTTGATTTTTTTTTTTTTTTTTTTTTTTTTTTTTTTTTTTTTTTTAAATGATTTTTTTAAAATTAAAACAAACAAATTGAGGGGGGGGGGGCTTCCTCCAAAAACACACACACCAACAAAATTGAGGAGGGGTTCGACCCCCCCCCCCCCTCTCTCTCTCTCCTGGTTAGGGTCTATAGGGTCGTGTGGTTTGTTTATTATTAGCATCATCATCATCATCGACATCATGAGCACCATCATCATCATCATTATTATTATTATGAATATTACATGTTTTATCATTATTATTATTATTACATGTATTATCATTAACATTATCATTATTATTATTACCATTAATTTTACTATCATCATCATCATCACCATTATTATTATCATCATTAGTAACAGAAGTAGTAGTGTCGTTGCTGCTGTTATGAGATTCAGTGTTACCCTTCTACTCTTTGCTTTGTCTCTCACCTCTTCCCTCTTTTCTCTACCCCCTTATCTTTCCTCTGTCTCCTCACTATCCTGTAGAGTTGGCCCATCTTCTCTTGTCTCTAGCCCTCATTCTCTTTCTCAGTGGACTCATTCCTCCTCCTCCTCCTCCTCTCTACCCCAACTCCAAAAGCATAATTTATATTTTTCCATTCCAACTATTGAAATAATTATGGCTCATTCCAATACTGTGCATCGGAGTTTAACCTCATCCTATTGTTTAGAATGTAAGGGAGTTGCTGGTAGTATTTACTGCAGTACTGGTGGAGTCACCAACTACTACCAGCAACTATTACCAGAAACTATTTTATGTTGGTAAAAACATAATTGACACTTGCTAATCTCGCAATGAAACATTTAAACAACGTCTCCAATGGACCATTTGGTACCTTCATGTCTTCAATTCTAAGATAGTAAAGAATAAATGTTTTTATTATGAAGTGTTCAAACAAATTTCTTTGAAAATGTCCCATTTTGACTCCCTGAAATCCAAAACGTAGATATTTAATAAGCACAAACAGAAGTACATAAGAATAACCCTCTTTTATTTCTTCACAATCCGACACAAACTGGACTTTCACCGTGACAAATTATTCTTGTCGTAGAAAAATTGTAATGGCCATCCAGACAAAATTGTTAATGGAGAACTAACCCCAAAGAATAAGTGTAGGTATTCTAAAAAACGAGATGAATTCCTGCCATGTGGTGTACAATAAATCTGAACAATTGTAACTCATTTTTTTTTAAATTCTAAAATATAGAAGGTGAAAATATATTCAATTTATGCGAAACCTTCACCTGAGAACTGCACCAACTTATTTATGCAATTTGCGTTCCGGCAATTGGAGTACAAAGGATAATAGCAGGTGAATGAAATGCCCCAACACCACAAACACCTGGAAAGGAAGCATCTATAAATTTGAATACATTAGGTTGATAAACGACTCCGCAAAGTACGTCATGCTATCAAGAAAATGGCGATGCCCATGTCTTGCTGAAAAACTGTACTTTATTCTTGCTTTATGCCTTTCTCATACACTTTGGTGGGGAATCTTGAAGATTAATGGGCAATAATGCAATAAATCTCTCAGAACAACTAAAGTTATTCTTTGGGGTTAGTTCACCTTTAAGTACAAAATGACTCAATCACAATAGAATTGGTATATTTTAGATTTAATGTGGCACGATAGCACATACAAAAACTTGCAGCTTTTGATATACCATACAACATCAATACAGTGATACTTCAGCATTATTTAAGTATTGCAAAATCTCACTATCGCTCGTCTCAAACCTTCTTCAGCAATTTAATCTTATTTTGTGCCCTTCTTCATTTAATTTCAGTTCTCCTTGATACTCATCTGCACCATCTTATTAGTCCAGTCATTTTACTTTTCTTCTTTGCCTCCTATGATAGCCTCCATGTGTCAACTGCAGTATGCAGTATGAAAACTCGACTCTGTTTAATACACATGCCATTAACATTCATTAATTTCCTACAGAATTCAGATGAATCTAGGGATTCTATGCTTCTGTCAAAAGAATACTTTGCATACTTACAAACAAATTCATTCAACTGCACATAATTTACAGTATCAATTTTGCTTGCATAATTACCTTGACCATAGTTCTAGCATTGAATTAAAAGTAACAAATATGCACATCTCTTACTGCAATATAATCAAGACATGTACTCATAATTTAGACGTTGAGATTCCGTCATTTGTAAGTGTAAGTGTAATGGGAAAGATAAACACGAATAGTTATCAACAAGTCACAAGGATCTTAAGCTACGTACATTGACCCTTGCATACAGTTTGATGTCGGTACACCATGAATTGCCAACAGATCGACCCAGACCCAAGATATATTGAGCTTAGTATTCAAGTACTTTGTTTGATAACCCTTTGAGACAGAACTTTGTCTTTAGCAATCTTTAATCAATAATTAATAATTATAATATATTTCAAGAATTTTAACAAAGTGCTTTACTGTATATTATACTTTGTGAGAATATCAAACCACATTTGTATGTATTATGGCCAATGTAAATTGTATACAATTATAATAAAACCTTTTCAAATAAAATAAAAAAATTATAAAAAAATGCTACTAAATTGTAAGAAGTCAAATTGAGTTAAAGTTTAGATTAGATCTGGTTAATACCGTGCACACATTATCATCAGAAGCAGCATGCTGTAATGAACATGAGGCACTCTCTAGCGAGACTACTACAAGAAAACACAGTGATGAACACTAAATAACCGCTTACCAAGAAATGCTATGGAACCTCCAATGAATAACATAATAAAATCTTGGTTTAAAATAGCAGCTTATAGAGAAGTAATAGATTAATCATGATCTCCACTAAGTGGCTGTTTTACAATCTGATTGTAAAACTAGATGGATGTTAGACTGCATGCAGTCGAAAATAATGCCTTCGCCACAGAGCAATTTTACAAACCAAAACAGAAGCAATTTGAAAAATTCAAGTTTGATTGTAATCCATGAACAGGTTCTCAGAATAGGGTGATAACAAGCTATTTTTCTGTACGATCCTTTAAACTTTGAGCTCATGACCCTGCAAGTTACATACATGTCCCGAGTTTGATAGTAATCCATCTGTCAGTATTGACATTGCGTTCACAAGCTATTTTTGCATACATGAGCCCCATGACCTTCGACCTTTGACCTCATGACATTGGCTCTGCAAGATACATACATGACCCAAGTTTGGCGGTAATCCATCAATCGGATCTTGAAATAACGCGTTCACGAGAACAGAACATACAAACGGACGGACGGACAACCAGAAAGCATAATAAAGAGTCGTGCGGAAGTCGCAGTTATGAGATGTCTTGGCATTGACTAGCTTATCAACTGAAAGTGCAGCAAATCTTCATTGGGATGAATCGACTGAAACACAAGCAACATCACAAAGTCAAAGGACTATGCAGACTTGGCCAAAAATTGTTTGCATTTTTATATCACATCATATATCACTGACCAAACAATGCACATAGGCAGGCTGATAAAACAGCTCAAAGCAATAACTTGATGTGAAATGCATTAAACTGTCCTTTATGGTCAGCTCTGCTTGACAGGGGATCTGAAGGCAGGAGGCCTTTCAACAAAACATTTGTCTTGTTTTAAGATGTCAAGTTGGACTGTTCATTCTGGAGGAAAGCTGTGCATCTCTTCATCGGTTTGGAGCCCAGTCTGGAGAGCTGATCGGGTCAGTCCCCAGAACTTCTCTGGTTTGAGTTTCCTCTCTGTGGCAGTAAACTTCCATCCCATGTGGCTGGTGCATGTACGACACTGGAGTATGGTCCATGCATACCTATTAACAAAGATGGGGATAATAAATCATATATCTTCTTATTCTTGAGTGCTACTTCTTTTTCTCAGATAAGGACAAGAATAATGTGAGTTGAATATAATACAGCCATCAAGAAAATGTCCACCTATCCAAACACACACATTGTCAAGTTCACACTATTTTGTCTCATACAATGTCACAAGCATTAAAGACTTTAATATACCTGATGACTGAATCAAGTTGCTACCTCCGATATATACTTCATATCAAACTAGTTGTTAAAAGAAATTATATTTGTCATATTAAGTATGTTCCCTTTTTCATGAGAATTAAAATCAGATGTGCCACAGAGTGACTACATATTATATGCATTGTGGTGTTTCATTTTGCCACAAATAAATATATTATATCATAATATTGGAAGCTTTTATCAAATAAATAATTGAGCTACATCAGCGTATTTTCTCACTTGAATGGCTATCTGGGATATACCCACAAAAGTTATTACCAAAAGCTTAGGCACAATGTACATTACATCTCACTAAAAATTGAAACATGGGTAACCAACAAATGGCAGATGGGATACCCTAAAATCCCCTTGCGCAAAGGAGTCGTAATAACAGACTAATGCTATATCTTACATGGTGGAATGATTATCACCTGAAATGAAAGACTTCCATATCAATGACAATGTGTGATTAGAACCATGTAAGGCTGGCGCATATCTGATTTATGACATGCTGAGACTCACTAACGGGCAATGTGTGAGATTGGATATCTTACCCTGGGAACCAGCTGTTCTCTTTGGAGGGTCTTCCAATCAAGTTGAGATTCTGAGCTCTGTAGACGGTTAGTGTCTCGTGCACATAGCCTCCAGGATTCACATAGGCAGCCATAGGCCCATCAAGGGACATGCTGTACAAAACAAATGATACAATAGTAATAGCTAAATTTATAAGGTGCAGATTTTCATCCAAAGGGATGCTGAAAGTGGCTACAAAGCAGGCTTTCTACTATTACCCCCAAGATGATAAAACTATTCCAGAATTACCACCTAATGGGTACCCATATACAACACCTTGGTTGATAGCGGCTATTAGAGATTGAAGGTATAGACCAGTTTTGGAAACGCCCCCCTCTCAAATGAAATGGAAGCTCTTATTATCATGTGAAAGAATATGTTTTGACTAATACGTGATTATACAAATTTTGCAGAGAAACCACCCACTAATTGATATATTTAGTAAATTATCATATCGATCTGGCCTGGATACCGGTAGATATCGCGAATGCTCTTCAAAATTGAACATTTAGGCATATATTTCTGTTTTTTGCAAATTTAGGTTGAAGTATTGTCATCTAAACTTCTGAAGGCTATATTTAAGCAATATTCAATGGATATTTTGCACCCAAAACCTTGAACCGTAATTTTACCACTACCGGTCTTTGTCTTTAATGTCTAGCTAGGATGATAGTGCCACTGTCGAGGCTCTAATTGCAAAGCATTTGATCATCCGTCAGGCAACATATTAAAGGGATTGGGTATCTTTGTCTCAGATTCTGAAACAAAATCCTGGATTTAGCTCATGCTGCAATCATAATTATAAACCTTTAGGTCAGTCAGGAACCCCATGACTTGTACAAGCCAGTCACTTGTCTGATTATCACGATACTTATGATTACAATTGATTAGAAATCAAATATAACACTACAGTCTATTGGGGAAAATGAGTATGGTCAAACCGGTCACTCAAAGATTTTTAATTTTTTTGAGGTACTTCATGATCATTTACAAGCTCACATTTTTTTTAGGGCTTCAATATTACACCATATCATAGACACTGATAACACGTAAGGCCATGCATCTCAGATTTAACATTGTTAAACAAAGCCTTTAACAAGACCACAACACCTCTACATGGTGTTATGGAAAAATGCTCATAATAACACCAAATGCGTAGCTTACATTATAGGCAACATAGAATGGGTAACAAAACATAACATCACATTCATCCCTTGAAGAGGACTTCTAATTTCCAACTACAAATCTACAAATCTACATACCAATTATACAAATGTACATGTGCATATATTAAACAGTGATATACTATTTAACCATAAATATATTAATCATGAACAAACACATACTAAGTTTGACTTTCTCAAAAAAAAGATTATCAAATCTACAATTCACTTTCACTTTCAATGTTCATAAGAAGATGCACTCATAACAGTTTCCAAGAATTCACTTTCGATATGCAACACAAATAATTTCCCTGTGACACCAATCATGGGATAGGCATACAAAAGGCATCAAGATTATTGAACTGTTTCCGGTGCAAGATTAATCTATTTCTATGGAGCTAAATACGATCAGACATAAGTTATTATACAAATAATGAATGGTTATGAGTTCAATAGTGCGAATATTTTCATGAGTTGAAAGATTAACATTCTATTCAACGAGGTGTCAGCGGAGTTGAATAGAATTAACGTTAATCTTTCAACGAATGAAAATATTTGCACTATTAAACAAATGAAAAACATTCATCATTTGTTTTATACAACATCAAAGAAGATCTAATAGAATCAAAAAATTATGCTTTACTCCTTATATTTATTAAAGTTGGAGTCAAGCCTTCTCGATTACATGCATTCAGATTGCCTTGGCGTCAGATACACACAGGGATACGCGCACGGCAGAGAGGTACGCAGTCTGCATATAACCAAAAATGCACTCTGCATATAACCAAAAATGCACACCAGTGCAATATAACATCTATTGAATATCATGTGACCAACAATCCTCCAATCAAATGACAAGGATCCACGTAGGTGTTGTATTAAAGTTATTATAAGTTATTTTTCAAAGGCACTGTGTAGCACAAAGCAAACCTTCTGTCAGTTAGTGCCTATTGCTTTGTGCATAATTGCATGTGTGTCAAACAATTGACCGGGCAGCGAGACAAGGAAAGCAACGGGAGTGGTAAGGCCTACAATAAACTCACCAAAATACATCACTCTTGTTTGCAATCTGAGTACTGCATTCTCTGCAGCAGAGTACAGTACACTGTAGGGGAAGAAATAAAAGAGTTATGTTAGACAAAATACAATACATACATGTATATTTATATAATTCATATTCAAATACATTTATTTGCTTGCAGACTATTTCATTTCAAGTCATAGTTTTTTTTGTATTCAATAAAAACAAATTTGCCGATGGACATATATTTGTAAAAACTTTCCTTTTCCTTTAAGGGGCTTCAACGCATTTTTATATATGTGGATGGAAAGAAAAACTATCGCAGAACAATACATGTAGCTCACTTCTTGAAAATACTGAAAACTGTCCCTTGCTGACTAAGGACTAGAAAATAATAAAGCATCTGAACTAAAATTGGCTTAAGTGTGTTTAAGAACCAACTCCAAGAACTTACGGTATCAGCTTTAGGGGCCAACAGTTCAGGCTCCTTCTCATATCCCATGACTGCAGGTTTTTCAAAGCATACTGCGCCTCACATTTTTGTATTGTATTACACACATACTGGAGTGTGTATAGGTCCTTTGTCACGTACCGCCTCTACTTTTTTCACGCCTACTTCCCATTCATTTAGTACATAGAAATTTAGTAAGTAGCAGTTTACCATGGCTTATGTGACTGAGCCTTAAAAGTCTAGCTTACAGCATTGTGTGGAATGATAAACTAGTAAAACTGGTGTAGGACAGTACCTTTTGCAGGAGTTCCAGCTCTTTCCTAAGTCTCTGTACGGGACTGTCGATCTTTAGAAGGCCAATTCTCTGAAGGTCATCTAGAGGCATGTTACTGGCAACCCAAAATGAGAAATCTGCCACAAAACGGGTAAAATCTTTCTATTCAGCTATGAATATGATTAAACTTCCACAATTATACTGGCTAAGGTTATTATGAAATTAGTCTACAGGTCTTGAAATTTCTCAACCACTATTAATAAGTGACACGGAATGAATGAAACTGGTTTACTATTCCAAACAATGATATGTTCTCATACATGTAATAATAATAATAATAGTAATACTCAGCTTTTATATAGCACGAAATACAATTAAATCTCTACTGAAGCGCTACCAAACTTGGAGATTATCACCCCAGCTTTAGTGGTGCTGCCATTACGGCGCTGCCATTACAGCGGCCACCTCAGCATCTCTCATCATCTTCTGATGGAGCAGCATCATCACTCCAACATTATCAAAAGCCTCAGACATATCAAAATTAATTCCTGCCAGGTACCCATTTACATCACCTGGGTTGAGGGTGGCAAATGTAGATCAATTTCTTGCCAAAGGACATTAGTGCCGCGGCTGGACTCAAACTGCAGACCTTGTGATCGACAGTCCGGCAACGTAACCACTTGACCACAATACCTCTACATGTATAATGAAAACAATTATTCTATCATATTTTAAACGACCCAAGATAAGTAAGCCTTGAATGGAGCGTGGTGTAAGGAATATGACATCAAATATCGATGTTCCACCTTCAAAAATCAGATATTTTCCTAATACCAATATAAGTTCTTGATGTTGTTACTTTTTCTAGAGGCATAGTTAGCTTCATTGTTCAATTTTGGACTTCTGTGCAATGTAAGAACATGCACATACGTTTGTAGTTATGAGTTACATTTCTTGTGAGGCTGCAGAACCTTTGAAAATAATAAACAAGAACTCTATTTTTGAATACATTCCCTCCTAAAGGGCTAGTTCTTATACCGTATCTCTCTTTTGACTTTCAACTTACTATTTCCAATAATCTAGCTCTACTATTCAATCCCAATAAAAATTATTTATCCTAAAAGTTTCAACTTACCAGAGGGGGAAGCAGGCATATGTTTCAGTTGCAAGGAGTTTTCATACCAGCCACTCAGCTCATTCTTTATTTTCACCATCAATGCATCCTATAATAGAAACAGTAAGGAAGAAGATAGAAAGTTAGAAAGATTCCTAATATCTTAAGGGTACTAGTTATTTAATATAACAGAAGCTACACTACACCATCATTGCTTAGCATCTGTTTTACCAAGGCTGTGGGGTTGGACTTTTCATTTTCCTTCTGGCCCTTCTCAACACCTTGTATGCTCTTGTACCTTCTCCTATTGTCTCCTTCCAGGTTTTTCAGGAAAAAATATATTTATTATCAAGCAAATCAGCCATAACAACCGTAACATTAATCCGTCACTGATAATTTTCTCAAAAAATCTAAACTAAAGGTGGTAAACCCCTTGGAAAAAAGCGACAGAAAAAATTACATACACTTCATATTTCTTTATTACACAACACAAAGATAAGTACACATATCTATACTTGTCATAGAAGAACTGTCATAGTGCTTCATTCACTTGACTCTTGTTCCAAGGGTTGAGGGTTTCAAATTCTAGCTCAGCACTAACATCATTTGGCAAGACATTAGTCCACATTTGCAACTCTCCACCCTAGTGTTAAGGGATACCTGGAAATTGCTGAGGTAATAATAATTGCAGGGCCCACAGGAAGAACAGCATTGAAGTTGATTCTCTTGGTAAACAAAACAAAATTAATATTACAATTTTTTTCATTGTTAACCCTTCTGCCTGGCCCACTATGAAAAAACTTTGAATCGACTTACTGCGTCATACATCTCATAGACCCATGGGGGCCACCAGGTGAGATCGGCCTCAGACAGGTGTCGTTTCCTTCTCTCCTTGAGCCACTGCATACCACCATCCTTTGCAGAGGGTGAGATGTGATGGGGAATCATTCTTCTCCTGCTGAGAGACCCTCTCCTGGCAGTGCATAGTACATCAGGGAGACGCCTCTCTGGAAGCATCATCACCTGACCAATCAGAATTCTAGAAAAGGAATGAATTTGAGTAATTAAATACGTTGGTTTGACCAAAATTATTCTTCTGTCAATATAGAGACTGATGGTGCATGGCGAACCAGTGAAGTACCATGTGCTGCCAACAAAGGGAATGAATGTAGAGAGAAGGGAATATGGTCTGTATCAAAGTGTAATAATTAGATCTGATTGATACAAGTCTGTAAAAACCCAATTACATACATACACACACTTGAAATTAGACAAATTAACCCACATGGTATATCAACACAACTAAGATTCAAATGCAAAGATTTCAATGTCAAGACAGAGTACAGTCAAACCTGCTTTGGTGACCACCTGTCTACAACAAGCACATTTTTTGTTTCCCTTGAAAGTGGTTTCACATTGAAACATGTACTAAAGGAACTTGTCTACAAAGACCACTTTTTGTGTTTCCCTTAGGCAGTCGATGTAGACAAGTTTGATAACCACCAGTCCCCTGCACTCCTCCATCTCTCTCTCACTCACCCATCAGCCTGTCTTCTCGTCTCCATCACTTTGAATCTCTGTCTTCCCATGGCCTTCAGCCTCATCGTCTCTATTCCTCCATCATCCTCCTCCTTAGCGCTGAAGATCTCTGCCGTCGTCCCTACATCAGGGATGGAGCTGTCCTGTATTGATGCTCTATCACGACTTAAAGATATCAAGAATCAAATGTAAAAACGACTATGTCAGGATTATTTGCAATTGCACAATTTAGGTGCATGCATTATGAGATATAAGCGCTAGCATGCTTGGTATTTTGCACCTGTGTGACATTGTGGGATCATATATGAATCACATGCATGCCAAGGATCCATTTATACTTCCAAGGATAAATCTTTGCACTACACAATGCACAAGCTCTCTACTGGGTGGGTGTTTTTTTGGCCAAAGAAAAAGATGAAAAGATTGCATCAATTAGGATGAAATAGTGCTTGGTATGGAGTATTGGAGTAAGAAATAGGGTGAGATGGAGAATATAATCAAGAAGACCCCTACCCCCCCTCCCCCCTCCCCCCTCCTGATACGAATGGTTAAAGAAAGGGAAACCAGAGAGAGGGAAACCAAGAACTAACTGGGAGGAGAAATTAAGACATGGAGTGGAATGACACTGCAAGAATGTACTAGGCTGGCAGAAAACAGAGATATGTGGAATAACGTTGAAATCAACCTTGAAGCTGGGATAAGATACCATGTAGATAGATTGATGCACACCTGTAATACCCTATTACACACTTGCACACACACACTTTTTTTTTCTTCCAATAGTCTTTTTTTATTGATTACAAACAATACAAATTAATTTTATAAATAAAATACAGTTGTTTTTCCTTGACATGAATTCAAAACATTTTCATTACATTTTGTTCTTCTCTTACACACACACACATACACACTCACCTATCATAGAGCATTCCAAATGTACGGTTGTTCTGTAGAATGTGTTTCATCATGCTGATGAGTCTAGGATTGAAGAGATGAAGAGGGATGGTCTCCCCTGGTACCAGGACCACCCCTGGAAGCTGAACCAAGGGAAGCGATATGGAACACTCATCATCTAACACTGTGCGTCCACTGTACTCCTCCAGGTCGGAGCCTAGGTACTGTATGACAGAAAATATTTTCAAAAATTGATTGAAGATGAGAGACAATTAAATATTACTGCAAATAGCTGATAATAAAGTAGAAACTGCTGTACTTGAAGTGTATTTTGATACAAAGCACTCTGTGATGTCATTCCTGGTTCCGCACTGGGGTTTAAATACACAATTTATCAAGCAGTGACAGTGAGTTTTCAATGAATGCAGAGAATTTCAGAATAGGTCTTCAAATTCTTTGACTTCTTGCACTGTTCCCAGTTGGTGATGATGGATTCCCAGGAGGAGGAAGCATGTCCCAGAGGTTGTGAGTCAGAAGAAAATATGATATCATGTCATCTATCATACACACAAAAAAAAACTATTAGTTAATTATCCTATAAAAATACAGATATAGACCCCTAGTAAGCTTCTACTATTTCATATTCAACACCATTTAAATATGCTTGAACAGCTGAATGAAGTTTTATCAGCATTTCATGGAAGTTTGTTTCATAAAATTTAAGATACTCACCGCATGTGTTGTTGGAAGAGAAGGGTCATAAGTTATTTTTTCAGGTCTTTTGCTCACTTTGTCTTGATCTATTCTCCCTCTGATCTGCAGTCGTAACCTTTCGAAGATGCCAATTTCTGTGACAAAAACACACAAATATTTTTTCTCTTTAATGGCCTTGCTTTAGGCACAAAGAATGAGACTAGCCAGCATCAGCAAATAATAGTTATGCCAAATTATAAGGATTTCAATAAAGTTATGATCGCTATCCTAATTGTCACAATTCATTCCTTTAGGCGTTACCACTAGATTTTTTACTATCGAGTTCAAGAATCCGAGATGTCTTGTTTCCATTGACAAGTCAAGATCAATTTAGACTGCAACAGTGCCACTGTAAGTGCATCATGCGCATTCAGACTCACCGTAATAAGAATCTTGTGATACTAATCGTTTCTTTTCAGTATTGCAAAGACTTATTCTTCATTGTAAACAGAAACTGTAAAAATAACAGATTTTATTGCAGGCGAGAAAACAAGGTAAGCGATGGCCAACATGATCACTCCAGCAAAGCATAATAGAGAGTCAATGCTAATGCGTATTGACCTCTAGCACTGTACTACATGTTAATAGGCAGCATTTGCACACATGAATAGTCAATACACTCATTATACACAAATGCACACAATCATGCCGATATGGCTGATCGGCAAGTATGACAGTAGACTTACAATTTGAAATTTGAAATTATTCTTTCTAACATCGGTAAGTTGAACAAATAGTATTTTACTGCTATTTAGGTGTCATCAATTGGCACTAAACTTTGTACAGTAGTGTTTGAAATGTTGAAAATCAATATCACAGCTTTTAATACACAGCTTTAGTAATGCAGCTGTGTGTGAACATGATGAGATTCGAAGGATGATAATACGGTAGGCCCTACACAAAAATAAACAGATGGGACTGATCATAATAGAGGCGAACATTCACTTTTTCCATGGAGCCTAAAGTAGTAGAGTATACTACGAGAACATGATTAAGGCTATACCCTGCTCACCATTATTTTCATCATCATCTTCATCATCTTCTTCCACGCTGTCCTCGTCTGCATCATCATCAGGATGCTCCAGTTCTTCGTGTACAAGAAGATCGTCCTCCTCTTCGTCCGCCATGTTTGTTTACAATTTTCACCCTTATCAAATTTGCATATCAAGTACATTGCACGTGACGTGAAGATGCAGGGATGGGATGCCGCAATGAGATCAATTAGATATCTGGGAGCAAATAAATTTCAATCTCAACTCAATTACCAGGACATTCACTCATGTTGAGCTCCTGTGAAACCTAGATTGAGTCTATTCTATTTCGGGACTATTGCCTGATTTTTAGTGTAAATGAAATAGTTTGGCGATATAACAACAACTCGGTTTCCGAAACTGATTCGGGAATAAAGGCGCAGCGCCCTTGTCTGCGATTTATGTACTCATTTTTACCTATGATTGGGGGGGGGGGGGGGGGGGGAGGTGCAAGATTTTTCATTTTCCCATTTCTTGTTTGTGTAAATATAATGACTTTGATTCCAGTGTGATATTACTTGCACTATATAGGCATGTATTCATGGGAAAATAGAGGGAGAGTACTGCGAGCAAGCAGAAGACAGTTATAGCCACCTTCCTTTTAATCTAAGAAAGGATTTTAAGGGTGCGCATTGCACATTCATGATGTATGCACAAGCTACTGAGTTGTATGTTTATCAATATTGATTTCAAGAGTTATAAATACAGAAATGCAAAATTATTACTCTTTCATTTACATTGAGCTCTTTCGAGTCGCAGACTTACCTACTTGAAAAAGGCGGGGCTCGGGCGAGCCGGGCGGGGGGGGGGGGGGGGGGGCGAAATTTCGCGGGCGGGGGAGGGGGGGGGGTACCCATATTAAGATATACGGAGGTGTGCCGCTCTAATGGGTCACTGTTTTACAAGAAATCCCTAAACGTCGGGTCCCATTTTAAACAAAAATATCCTTAAACATGGGTCCGTGTTTTCAAATTTTCCAACATTTTCTGAAAATCGTGAAAATTGGGCTTTACTATTATGACCCTTAAAAATGGGTAGGGGTTTGGAGGCTTCATCGGTACACCCCCGTCCAAACCAAATCTGAGTACCCCCCCCCCCCCCCCGGGTCCCTCACTCTTCCATTAAGGGTTTATTCCACCCTAATATTAAAATGGTTTTAATATAAGCAGAATAAACTGATAATGAGAGAGACAGATCAGTGAAAGTTTGAGCAAGAACAGATTAAAATAATAAAGTAATGAATTGCTGATGTTGTCATCAGTGAAACACAAATTTGCAACACTGTGACGTATATTGCGAGCTCCTCTCCTACATTCAATTTCATAAGCTTTTGTTTTCTTCGTTATAGATGACGGAATAGATGTTTCATACAGGGGTTGTATAGAAACATGGGTGCATGTATGACTGACATTTTTTGAGGGAAAACAACAATTTCTGATTTTCTTTTAGTACAGAACAAATGGGAGAGGAGCTCGCAAAATACGTCACAGAGTTGCCAATTTGTGTTTGATTGATCACAACTTCAACAATTCATAATTTTTTTATTTTGGATTGAAATTCGCTAAAAATATGACAATGACAAGTTCCTCTCATTGTCCTGCTCCTATTAAAACCAACTTAATACTGGGGTGGACCTCCCCTTTAAAACCCCAACAGTAAGTTTGTTCTTTCTTTCTGATAAGTTCCCAAACTGGAAATAGCCATGAAAGCTTTTTATACTTCGCTTAATTCAAAATATGCCAGTATTAATAATGATATGGGCCGCGGTTATATTCGTGTAAACTATCACGGGATAAAGGAGCATAACGTCAGAATAGCGTTATATAGATTTACACAGAGATAAGGCCCTTCTAGCTCTCTACAGCATAATATATGCCTACCAGGATGTTTTTATATGTAATACCTTCTACGTGACTCTACATGAATATGATACGTGTGAGGAAAATAACCGGGTAGCCTCGTGTTCAAAAGTTTATCATTCCAATGTTTTAATGGATCAGAGGTATTTGGTTATAGGGAGAGACTAACTCTTGGGCGTTGTTTTTTACAGACTTATGTGGGGCATACTCCTCTGCAGGTAGCAACAAATGCTTTGTCTAAAGGAATATCACCTTTTGCAGCGGGCAAAAATATGTCTACAGCTATTTTGGTGATTAAAATAGTATCTCTTCACTGAGTCTTCAAACAACTATTCTTGAAAATCAACATAAACTTTGTAGGCCTATTTGTGATAGGCATTGTATTTGTTTATGCTCATCAACGAACAGGACTTCTACAAGAACAATCAATCATCAATGCTGCAAAATTTCCACTCCCTTGAGCTTCCGTAAAGTGTGACAAAGCCGTACAAGATAAAAGAATCACGGCTTTGGTCGTACATGAAGAGCGAATAATTCCTTTTAAAAGACAAAGTCTGAAGTTATGGCATTTCAAAACTTATCCGATGTCTCAAAGTCGGGTTGGGACTGGATGTCGACACCATCGGTCAATATCAGCCGTCATGCGATAAACGACACAATCAAGGGAACGATCTCGACATTGAATGAATCAATGGCATTGGATCTCGACACCACCCCGACATCGGCAATGGATCACATCACCGCGGAGGAGAGTTTGCCAGCGGTGATAGACAAGGCGATATCGATGGTGTTCGGAACGAACAACGACACGGCCCTGGTCATAATACCGAGTACCAACCCGATGGCGGTGTCAATGGAAGAGCTCTCCCGTGTTCGTATAATAACGGCCATCATGATGACCGTCGCATTTGCGATGATCAACTTGGCCATGGGTGCGGCTATCGGCAAGGTAAAGTTACAATATTGCATCGACACTCTAAAAAGGGTTATACAGGACGTGTCAATAACAAGTTTACCCTGCTTTGGTAGCTCCTAATTGACAAGTCATTATCAATATGACTTTGGAATTGCTTTCATGATGAAGAGTTACTTATTTTCTTTCCAATGATCCTCTATTCATAATGTCCATCACGGGTGAATAAGCACTAAGGTCTTTAAAAAGTGTTGTCAAAATAGTCAACAGAACTCCTATCAGAGATCGGCTCTGTAAAATAGAAACCGTTCAAAGATATGGTTTGTCATCATGTAGCAAATTCAGCATCAGAAACGAAAAACAATATCGATTATTATCTGCACTAAAAAAAAGTATAACCTTGTAACCATACTATTTTGCCTGTTGCGCGTAAGACTGCGTCAGCGATGAGGTCTTTGAGTTTCATTGCGAAAATTATTGTACACAAGTTGAATGTAAAATGCACATTGCGAACATGGTGTCGAGCCTGTGACCCATGTACCGGCCCATGAATAATTATTGCCTTCAAAGGATTGATAATCGTTGGAATATGTCACATTCAGAATGACGCTTCGTGCGCAACTGGTATAATCCCCCTTAATCCTGCATAATCCCTTCTCTTCTACCAGGTTGAATTGATGCGCCAATGGCGAGTACCTGGCGCAGTGTTAGTTGGATCCATCATACAGTTCTTGGTGTTCCCTCTGGTTGCCTTAGCGATCGTCAGAATGTTCAAGCTCCCGACACCTTACGTCACTGGTATGTTGCTCGTCGCCATCTGCCCTGGGGGAGCTATGGCCAATCTCGTCACGTTCTTCATTGACGGTAGCATCTCTGTTTGGTGAGAAGATGTCGATGGTGATGGCAATGATTGTGACAATGGTAATGGTGATGGCAATGAAAGTAACAGTATGGATGTTGTAATGGAGGTGGTGGCGATTATCATGATGATAATGATGGTGATTATGGTGATGATGATGATGATGATGACAGTGACAATGATGACGATGATGATGATGGTGTTAAAACTTCCGGCACTCTACGTCACTGGTATGTTGCTCTATGCTATCTGTCCTGTGGCATCTATGGTCAACATTATATATAAAGTCAATGGTCAACGTGGTCAAAGTCTTTATCGATGGAAACAATACTTTTGTGTCTGGTAAGAATGGTGATGAGGAGGATGATGGGGATGGTGACAATAATGATAATGATGATGTTGATACTGATAAAGGTATTGGTGGTATTGGTGGTGATGACGATGATGATGCTGATCTTCATCATCATTTTGACAATGAAGATGACGAAGATGACGACGATGTTAAAGATGGTGACGATAATGACAATGCTAATGATCATGATAACTGAGATGGTGTTGGTGATGGTGGTGAAAGCAAGGATACTATAATGGAGTACGCCTACAAACATCGAGTATAATTGTCGAGGATGGTGGTAATGATGGGGATCATGGTGATGATGATGAGTGATGCCCTCTTCGGAATCCACGGTTGCCCCTCTGACCGAATGTTTTGTCGTGAAATTAGAAATATGCGTTTGTCTTGAAACTTCCCATTTTATTTCATTACAGAGCTCACGCAGTGATACTCAGAATTAAACTATCATATATTTCTTTTTGAAAAAAATGACCATGGAAGACACCTAGGAGCACCAGGAATTAGTGTACTTGCGTACTGTATGTCGCTCAGAATTACAGTTCAATACCAACAAACTCGCCAAGATTCGCGTACGTGTGACACACTTTCTCGACATGGACGCTCCTGCCAATCCACCTTCTCTCTCTCTCTCTCTCTCTCTCTCTACCTCTCTCTCTCTCTCTCTCTCTCTCTCTCTCTCTCTCTCTTGTCAACGAACAATTCTGCCCTATGCTTCTAAAACGTATCGTTTTACAAGTAATTGTGTTGACATGCAGTTAATAATGCTGGTACTACGTACAAGGACTTGTACAAGGACATTGGAATACGTGACATAATCAATATCTTTGTCACCTGTTAAAGCGGCATCCAATTTCATCATCGTAAAAAGGTTATTCTTCACTTTCAGGACGTTTTGTTGAAGAAAATTGTTGATGTTATCGCTAGACTGGGTTATTTTTCTCCTGTTATTCAGCTAAAAAGAGTAATATCAAGTTCAACTTCACGTTCATTAATTTCATTTTCATTTTTTACAAGCAAAACGGTAACAACACAAAAGAGAAATATAATGAAAAGTCACATGGTTGGAAACAAATATGATCATGTGAAGGAAACCAATTATAATAGAGGCTTAGCTCCTGGATTACATACATGTTTGAGTATTACATTTTCATTTTAAAGTAGGTTTTATGATAATTTCAATTATCTTTCATCGTTTGAGTAATGTTTTTTAGCTAACGTCTCCAAAATGTAAATTCCACCATAACGTCTCCTTTATTTACTATTGCCATGATAAAAATCGTAATTATGCTCAGACATTTTGCTTTTGTTCTCCTTTATCATAAAGCACGAGCATGGTGCTTATCTCGACGGTGGTATCAATGGGGTACGTCCCCGTCATGCTCCTAATCATCTCCGGTGGTATCGCTTCAGCTTCTGTCGCGGTCTCCATGTGGGCCGTCGTAGTAGCCATCTTCATCATAACCGTACCTCTTGGGCTCGGCGTCATCATCCGCTCGTACAAGGAGAGCTGGGCTCATGTCATCACTATGGTACCACAAACAACTGATATAAAAATCAGTCGCGTATCTAGGGAATGTAGAGGGGAGCACGTGATCCGGGCGGCACTTGAATTGGTCAGATCGTAACATGGGTTCCATTTTAAACAAAGATACCCCTAAAAATGGGCTATACTTGTCCTTTGGCAAGACGTTAATCTACATTTGCCACTCTCCACCCAGGTGTAAATGGGTACCTGATATGCTTGAGCGCTAGTTACTTGGGCGGCTCGGATACGACCAGGGTAATGTAAAGCGCCATGAGCGTCAGAACCTGGCGGATACCGGCGCTATATAAATAACCATATTAGTTTATACTTCGAGAAAAAAATCGGCCAAAATGATCCTTAAAAATGGGTAGGGGTTTCGAGGCTCCAGCGGCACACCTCCGTCAAAACCGAATTTGAGTCCCCCCCCCCTTCCTAGAAAGGGAAGACAGATAATAATTGTATTATATGCGCCCCAATACTCATTGTGTTTCAAATTAGAAATCAGTTTGCTTAGGTTATGATATGCGAATATTTTCTAAAGCTCATTCGCTTTGCTCTCTCGCACAATTAAGTTGCTTCAGGATCTCGTGTTTCGCGCCCAATACAGGATATAGCTAGTTTATGATAAAGATTTGAAGGGGTACAATAAAGAACAACATTTTTGCTCGTTGCTTAACTTGCTCCCTGTTGCATAAGTTTCGTCATCCTTGAGTTAAATATTGCGCCCCGAATATAGGATAAAGCATAGAAAATAGTAATTACAGAGGGTCATCGTCTGAAAGAAACTCTTATTACTTTATGTTGTTTCTAAATTTATCAACATTTCTCCTGGCTTTTCATTAATTTTGCTCCCCATTTTAGGGAGAAGTGATTAGAAATAGGCTTATGGGTGTTCAAATTCGGAAACTCTACCGCTTTATTGCAGTGGTTCCTTACAAGCTTTTCGCGGTAATTATAAATAATTGGGTTTTCGAGGATTCAAAATTGCAACATTTTTACAGCTCGATAGCTTTGCTCCCTCGCTCGCATAGGTTATTTTGCCTCGGGTCCCGAAATCCCTAGATACGCCACTGGATATATTTGTTTGTGTTTGAAAGAAGAAAAAGCGGTATTTAGTAATCAATATAGGAATGTTGGTGAATGATAATAGGATGAGAGTGTTTCATTTTTATATTTTCTTTCCCTTTTCAGACTTTTGGCCCTCCCCATTCTCTCTCTCCTCCCCCACCCCACCCTCACTCTCTTGTGTATGCCGTCTTATTCTTTCTCTAGTTCATTATGTCAATTGAAAATTCCAAAATGAGGAATGTTTCAAAGTACGAGTTTTTACGATTTAATTTATTTTTCTTGACACTTTGCTGGTTGCCTTGTAACAAACCATGACAGTAACTCTAAAAAATTATCTAATGCAGCGAAAAAGTCGTCTCTTACCTAACCTTCAGTTTGTCTCTATTTTTTTGCCGTTTACGTTGATATAATTTTATTTTGTGTGTTTTGCGTGTGAAGGATTAAGTAATAAATAATAATTCATATCGCGTTTTAAACTACCCCAACAGACAAGGGGCGCAGAGTATTCAAAATGTCACCTGTATTCTTCATATTTCCTTGATAGATTGGTATCACCGTTGGTCTCTTGGTCTACATAGCCAACTCCCTGGTCCAACTCTTCATCCATACGCAGATCTTCCACGCCCCTTTCAGGGTGTACATCGCCACCGCACTCGTCGTCATCTGTGGGTTCATCATCGCTATGTTCGTCGCATACCTCTTCGGACAGCATCCCACATCCCGCCACACACTCGCCGTACATACCGTCTTCCACAACACCTCACTGACGTAAGCACAAAGACGGAATCGAATTAGTAATTATTAAAATAATTATTTATTATGCCCGTTGGAGATAATAGTGATATTTGGGGTTTATTATAGCGCTTAATAATTCATTGACGATGTCTTTAAGCGCTTTACATTTAAATTATTACACCGGTCATCGGATTAAGGCTTACCCGCACACAATGTATGCACATTCTCCACTCCCTGGGGGGGGGGGGGCACTCCCTGCAGGTGTCATTTTACATACGCTCAAAAAACTCAGCAAACCACTGAGCAAACCACAATGACATTCGCATCCTATACCAGGTACCCACAGTGGGTGGAGGGTGGAAAATGTGGATTAATGTCTTGCCAGAGGACGCTATTGGCGTTCTGGAATTAGAACCCTTAATCCTTGGATTGAAAGTCAAGTGAATGAACCAGGCCAATATCCCACGACACCTCCACCGTTCCGCACGGAGCGTCAACCTGCTGACACTTATGACTCAAAGCTACATAATTTCTGTTATACCAGCAGGATCGCAGAGACCTTCATTATATCAACTTTAGGAATATGGGTCTACTATTACCCTATTGTATTACCTATTGAAACAATGTTCGGATTACGTCATAATTAACGTTCGCACATTTCAAAAATTGATGCACAAGGCTGTTGATATAGCCCTAGGCTGATTTTTATTTGCGGTCGTGTTGTTTGTAACTATTGATTTAAATTGGAAAAAAGGAGAACCTCTGTGTTGCTGTTTTAAGTAACATTTTAATTATCGTATTTTCCTACATTCAAAACAGAATCGTCATCCTCTGCACCGTATTTTTCGATGACCCCCATTGGCGTCAACTCGTCGTCATCCCGACGATCTACGGGCCGATCAGTAGCTTGTTCGGCATCATCTACATCATCGTATACCTTACGGTAGGCATCAACAGCGAGGAGGGCAACCATCATGAGGCTTACCAACCCATCAACGAGGAACCAGGTATGTTGATATAAATTTGTCACCTGAAATCCTATGCCAAGCTCAGTAGCCTATTGTGACGTCCTCTACACGTTTGTCTGACGTAATAGGACGGCGTCGATGTGTGCATTTCTCTCAATCAATTATGATTATACTCATATGGTTTTTGAGGCGCCATGGTAGAAATTAATGAATACAGAATATAATTGCAAAATGTACAGTGTAAGCCCTATGTTGATCGACTGATAAATTTCTATCAAGCATAATAATGTTCTGCTACGCCTCCAGAAACTCGCTTAAAGCAGATAAAAACGCAGTCAAAATGACACATCGTATGCGACATGGTATATGATCCGACATTTTCCGGTGACATGAGTTCCGGGCTTTCTTTCAACAAAATATAGGGTTGGGGTTGCGATAGGTTTTCGGACAGGTTAAGGGTAATTGTTGGGTCGTGTTGGGTCCAGCTAGGGCTGAAGTTGCGATTCTGTTCAGTGCGGGAAATTGACCGCATGTCATGTCGCTAGAGCATGTATCGTACAAACAAGGATCAAAGTCGTTGATTAAGTTCATCATTATTCATAAAACAAATTTGCTAATGAGTGCCGCTGTAACGTTGTCTTAACAATGTCTTAACAACATGATCTACTGTCACGGAATGTCGATTTGCATCCTCGCGCTAGCCTCCTTCCATTGATGAACATAGGCTATTTGTCTGTAATGTGATTGTTCCTTTTGTTTTAAATTTAATCTTATTATGTACATGGCTTTGTCTGTTTTCCCCTATGAATTTTACATGCGAGGCTAAACCAAAAGCGTGGCAAATTTTTATATTACTGTCAGTCTATATTACACTCCATCCCACATCAACCCTACCCTATGTGACAACCCTTCACGTGACATCTATTTGTAGCTCCACGGTTGGATAATTCAAGACAATGGAAAAAATTAAATGACCTTGGTAATTCCTATAAAGTATATCCACTAAAATGTCTACAAAATTATGTCAATAGTTCAGAAGATGATCTTACTGAAAGCATGTGACTCTTAATTGTATACCCCCATAATAATATTAAATAGTATTAGGTGTAATGTACATGGTTCTTTACTCGTATCACATAGCCCAGGCATCAAGTACCATCAGATTTTACAGGGTTATGAAGCTTGTGATCGGATTGAGTGGCGGATGTAGGATTATATTACAGGGCAGGGAGAAAGGGTCAGTTCAGAGCTAGCAGGGTATTAAACGCCCTTCTGGCTCCAAACAGAAGTTTTAAGGATAATTATTACCATATTCTCAAGAATTCAAGGGAGACACGCCTGTGTATAAGAGACTGGTGTTATTATGATGAAAGGGGGGAGGGGTGGTGATGTATAGGCATTATGCTCTTTGCACACGAGGCGTCATTATTTTGTGTGAAGTAGGTCTGCGTCAGGTACTGGGGCGTTCTTTGACGCACCGTGTGATAGTCACATTGCACAAGAGTGAATGCAAACAGTTCAAATATTACGTTGAATTACTATTATATGAGGGTGAATTGCCTCCTCACGCAGGTTCGACTAGCGCAATAAATGACGCAATCGAAATTTCTGGTGTAATATTATTGTGCAACGGGCATCAATGAGTCAAATTGTATTTGCTTGCGTCCCTTCAGGTAACGTCGAGTACAAGGCCCTCGAAGGCGACGATGACGATATGAAGGTCAAAATCAAGATGGCTGGATTCCGACTGAAAGTGAAAGGGTACGAGGAGATGGACGGAACTGTTTCCCCGTTGCCTATGACTGGGTATTGATTATCTCCTGGGTCCAGGGTATGTTGCCCCATACGTTTTCAACGTCATCTAAGCCTATTGATATTGAAGTAGTCACCCGAAGAATCAAAGTGTTTTGAATTGATGCAAAATTCATATCATTGCGAAGGGAAGCCTTACTGATCAAATATAACAACTCCCCTCTTCAAAATATGTTTGGGGCCCGCAGTAATCATTTCTCAAAATTTTTAATTTTGAGATCCAGATTTTCTGCCTTCAGGGGTCTTCCGTAGAGTGTCAAGATTCGTGACGTCACATGCGAGACACATCTAGCCACAAAATTGCATTTTACGCCTTTCCATGACATCTATATAATTTTCCAGCAAATTATTCGTGTTTTTCCAGAGAAAATCTTTCCATAATATTATCAGTTGTCCTGAATTTTATTCGGGTAACTACGGCATTGGTTTCGTATACCCGATGATTCTATCAAGTTGCTAGCCATAACAGAGCTTAGATCAGACCAAATAAAAAGGAAAATGACAGCTCCTATAATAATTATGTAAGCGTTTGATTTATTTTAAAATTCGTTGCAAGGTATGGGTCAGCAAACACGGCACATAACCTTGGACTTGCCCACAACATGGAAGTACAGCTATAAACATGAAATTTCGTAGATATTAAAGATAAAGTGAAATGAAATCCAATTTAAAATTAATTTTAAAAAAGGAAAAGAAAAATAGGAGGCGAAAACCTGAAAGCGAAAGCTATGTTGGAAACGCCAAAAATCAAATCAAAAATAAGTTACTATTTGAAAATCAATATTGTGAATATATTAATTAGCATCGAAGTATAGAAGTTTGTAATTTTTTTTACAATGTATCAATTTGTGTAATTTATGTGTAATTCAGTTGTGAAACTGCCATTCATGAAAGATGCAATATATCATTTATCTATTTATCTTTCTATCTTGGAGTAGAAACGAAGATAGAAAATTTAGAATGTAATATGTACCGGAAGATAAGTTAATATGATAGGGTAAATTAGTTACCTTTTTTCAGTATTGTTGAACCTATTTATGTAAATAGGCGTGTAATACATTATCTACACGTGTTCACTTTTTTAAAGTTAAAAGTGACCATGCAGAGCCAGTTGCTTCTGATTTTCGTACTATTATAACGAAGAAGGGTATTAATTTTGACTGATTATACATTAAGCAATTTGAACATAGGTGGTTTGCTTTGTATATTGGTATCTATGCTCAATGTGTAATCTTCGAAGGAGCTTTGTATTATGTTACTTCATATTATGACTACGATAAACATGGGCAGGCTTTAACGTTCTACCAAAAACATGTCTCTACGAAATAATATTATATGCCTCTACATTGTAGATAACATAGAATTACGAGTGATGTGAATCCCGGATGTGAATAGCTCCCAACCGAATTTGATAGAAAGTATGATAAATGATTGTTATAGCCGAGTAATGGGCCCAGGAAGGTGAGCTAATTGGAAACAGTAGTAAAGTTATGTAACTGGTGGTTTGATGTTCATCAAGTCTAATTTTACTTTTAGAATCATCACTTATCATAGATGACCAATACAGAAACAATTCGGCGTAAAAAAAAGAAGTAATAAACCGATATGATGTAACGGAACACATGTATTTCATTTTATTTTATTGTGACAGTCTGGAATATCATTATGATATTATTCATAATGATCTTAATATGTTTGTTATAATATTGTTTACTTTTAATTATTAATCAACACTGTGCAGTTTCTGAGCAGTGATCCTCAGAAAACCCATTAGTCACTTTCTGGGTCCCGCATAATAGAGCTCTTGTACACGTCGTAAATCTTATCTCTAAAGAATGTTGTGGTTACCTCCAGAGGGTGGGAGAGTGAAGGCTACCGCCCATTTGGATGAGGAAGGGTAAAATCCACTCATTCTATCTCATACCACCTTTGAGACAACACCCATGCTATAGAGAAGAGAACTTGTACGATATTTGACTTTCCATGACAAATTCCATCCAATAGGGGTAAGTTTATATATTTATTATATATTGCCAAAATGTATGTTTTGTGTGTATTATTACTGTGTAATCTGAGAGAGAGCGAGAGTGCGATCTCTTTGATTTCCCGAATATATTGAAGGTAATTTAGTACTTTCTCTGAGATATATTCACTTGACTGTGTTCACAGCGTAAATGCATTTCATATTTCGTTGCATGAGAATATATTTGTATTAACATTCGCTATACATGTGCTGTATTTGGTTTGCTTTGTCTTGTGAGACAAAGGTCTAGAAGTATTTTATTGAACATGATTTGCATGGATACTTTGATATGTTTCCTCTATCTGAGAATTATATAGTTCCATTGATTTACTTAATCCAATCATGCTTCATAAACTTCTGTCTGTATTTCTTTACAAAGAGGTTTCACTATTGTTGTACTAGAGAAACATTGCCCTTTTTATCAGTATTAATTGTACAATCCGTGCATAACTGTTGAAATGTTATTTGTTGGATAATTTCTGTAGGAACAGAGATAGGTATATTTGCTAAGCATATATTTAGAATTCATATCCAAAATGATATTGCTTGTCGAAATAGGATCATTTGTATATATTCATATTCAGTAACGATTATTGTCTTATATCATTGTGCTTTAAGTTTATCAGGAAAAGGTATCTTTAAGGCTTGTTGCTAGGCGATAGATATTCTTGGAACATTATCGAGTAGCAAGAACAAATCTGTCATCAGCCTGAACTGCTGTTGACCAGTTGCATTTTCTGTTGAAACTATACACAATGTGCATCTGTGTAGCTTTCGGTCAATGTTTAGACTAGAGGTGATAGGTCACTCAGGAATGTAGTTACATGGCCAAAGGGGCTTAACCCCGTTCACACTATGGCAACTTGTTAGTTGGGTGTACTGTGCATTAGGAATGCATGGGTCTGTTCATGCTAGAGATTTAATCCGATTTAAGTTTAGTTCGGTTTAACTTTCATCTTTCACTTGTATTTCAAGTCGAGTCTCTGTCGTTAATAATCAATTGTTATTATGTTACACAATTAGATTTAGTTGACAAACATTATTGTATTTAACCAATTCATTTATGTTTTAACTTAATAGATATTAAGTGTTACTTTAGGTTTTAGTATATATATATTCTTTGATGCATTCTTTGTCTCTCACTCTTCTCTTCCTCCTTACTGTAATCTATATTATTTTTCGTTTACATAACGCCATATTTTGTCACCTAATTGCATAGGAGTTTAGTTGAGGAAAACATTGTAATGTGATTATAGTAGAGCCAAGCTACCAGCTTACTACTTTTATTACTGATTGTTTGTTTATTGAAACTCTTTATGAATATGACAATTTATGATTCTTTATTTTCTATTGTATTCTTTCAGGGTTTATCCTTTCTCGGGTTTATTTTCGAGAATAAAGTATGACATCAAAACAACCTGGACCACAATATTGAGTCTTCATTAATCTCATTATCTGTGTTACAAATGGCGTAATCGGCAGGATGTCAACATAAGTTATAACCCCCTACGGATGACGAGGATTGCTGATCCACTACAGGAGAGAGATCAACCAATATCTTGGAGTAGAGCCGGACACTGGTAGACCCTGGTAGACCCCGATGATCAGAGCTGGATGTATCCCCCTGGATAAGAACTGTTAATCGCGAGAGTAACCTGAAGGGCAACCCTAGCTACTACGGACTGATCGGATGCAAGTGGAGCTCAGCAAGTGCATGGAAATCCCAAGAATGAACAGTTGTTGAAAAGACTCTAAAGAACTTTAGAAAAATAATGTAATTCAGTTGCATATTTTGAAGTGCATATTTTCCCGCTTACCTTAAGTGGAGATCTAACAAACAACGCATTGTTTCTTTGCAACAGCTAGATTTCTATCTTTTTTGTGCATATAGTAACAGGTACCAGATGAGCATGGAAGAACTCAGGAAGGAGATCGATATGCTGAGGGCAGCCCTGAAGGAGGCCACAGAGGTCAAAGAGGAGGCTGGAAGGGAAGCGGCAGGTGCTACCAGGCCAGTCTACGTGGCTCCAGGGAGGCGCTTAGATGTGTTTTCCGGAAAGCAGACCCGTCCTTCTGACCAGACAGTTCACGACTGGGTTGCAAGCGTGAGAGCCCAGCTGGAGCTAAGGGGTCTCAAGGGAAGAGAGGCAGCTGCTTTTGTGAAAGAATACCTGGAGGGGGATGCGCGAAGAGAGGTAAGCGGGAGGGGAGATGAGGTCCGGGACGACCATGAAGCTATATTTGGGGTGCTAACCAAGGTGTTTGGGGATGGCAACAGCCTTCCCCAACTCCAGCAGAAGTTCTACTCATACATGCAGGGGACGTCCCAGGACCTATTGAGCTGCTCTCTTCAGCTGGTAGACCTCTTTGACAGGATGGTTCAGCTGGACCCTACCATTAAGGGCCAGCGGGACCTATCTTTGAAGAGCAGGTTCGCAGAGGCCGTGAGGGATGAGTCTCTAAGGCGCGAGCTACGGCGGCTCAACACAGAAACGTCAAGCCTTTCCTTCTTCGCCCTTCGGGACAGAGCTATGGAATGGCTGGGACCGGCACCTACCAAACCTAAGGAGGCGGCTGTCAGGAGTATCGCTGTCGAGAAAGACATCCTGGACCTTATGAAGAAGCAGGCCGAGCAGATGGAGCGCCAGCAGGTGCAACTCGACCAGCTTAGCTCCCTTCTGACAAGCAGACGACAAACACCTTCAGGGGACGGGAAATGCTATAATTGTGGCGAGAAGGGCCACATTCGGCGCAACTGCCCCAAGCCAGTTCCAGAACGAAGGCCGAGGAGAGAACAGAAACTTGGTGAGTCACCGATTAGACCTTCATCGAGTGCACCAGGTTTAAACGAATAGCTCCCACCGTCAAGAGCCTGATGGTGGGTGAGTCATTCGACGGCTCAGCGCTCTTAAGGAGAGCAGTAGGTGATTGTCCGGAGGTCAACCTCAACCTTGGACCTGCACATTGCGTTAGGTGTTTGTTGGACACGGGGGCACAGGTATCAACAGTGACCGAGGCATTTTATAGGAAGCACCTCGGTAGCGAGTTGATGATAGACGTGTCTCGTATCCTTAGCATCAGTGGAGCCCAAGGACTTACGATTCCCTACTGCGGATACGTCGAGCTGACGGTTCGGGTGCTTGGGAGGAGCTTTCACAACATGGGTTTCCTTGTTGTGAGGGACCCTCCTGAAGCAATAGGAGAGAGGAAGAGACAGGTTCCTGGAGTAATAGGCTCAAATGTCCTAAGGGACATGCGGAATGCTCTGCAAGACGAACTTGGAGAGGATTTCCTCAGGAAGATCAAGGGTGAGAGAGACGCTACATGGGTGAGTGTCTTGGCCTTGTATGAGGAAATCTTTGTAGACCCTACGACCAAGCTCGGCGGACTGGGAAGAGTGGCCGGCATTGCACCAGTATTACTTCAGGGAAGGTCTCTACAAACAGTTCAGGTCTCGGTTAGACCTGCTAGGAAGGGGGAGATACGCACGGCGATCATCCAGGAAATCGAAGGAGAACATCTCCAGCCTGGCGTCAAGGTAATATCATCCCTCCTTCATATCACAGATAACGGTTTAATTAATGTTCCTGTAATGAACCTTTCAAGCAGAGACATTTACATTCAGCCTAGGACACCAATCGGGATCGTTCATGATGCTTCGGAAGTCGACCGACAAGAGAGTCCTCAACCAGCCTGGGTCGAGGAGCATCGACAATCTTCATCTCCTGATGTCGAACAGATACTTCGGAGGATGCAGCTGGGAGACATCTCCCTGGAGCAGCAAAGAGCCATGGAGGAGCTCATAGGGAAGTATCTGGACGTCTTCAGCAAAGATGAAGATGACATCGGCCTGTGCAAAGACGTAGACCATAGGATCTACACTACCAATGATGTTCCAGTCAAGGTTCCACATAGGCGGATCCCGCCCCATCATTGGCAGGAGGTAAGGGAATACCTCAAACAGTATCTAGATAAGGGTGTCATCAGAGAGTCGTCCAGCCCCTATGCAGCCCCAGTGGTTTTGGTAAGGAAGAAAGACGGCAAGCTCAGGTTATGCGTTGACTACCGCGCTCTTAATTCCAAGACGCATAAGGATGCATATCCCCTTCCAAGGATTGAAGAAGCATTGGAGGCATTGAGAGGAGCTCGCTTCTTCTGCAGCTTGGACCTTGCCCACGGATTTCACCAGATCCCAGTAGCTGAGGTAGATATCCAAAAGACAGCTTTTCGCGTTGGTACTGGCGGGTTGTACGAATTCGTAAGAATGCCTTTTGGTTTATGCAACGCACCAGCTACCTTCATGCGGCTAATGGATAAGGGATTCGGCGACCAGAATTTTCAGACAATTCTTACCTACCTTGATGATATCCTTGTGTTTGGACGAGACTTTGACGAAACTCTTCAAAGGCTCGAAATGGTTCTGGGACGCCTTCGCAAGATGAACCTCAAGATCAAGGTGGAGAAATGTCACCTCTTCAAGAAAAAGCTCAAGTATTTAGGGCATATGGTGGAAGAAGGAGGCATCTCTCCAGATCCAGACAAGATCAGGTCCATCCAGGAGTGGAAGACGCCCAAGACAGAGACAGAACTCCGGTCGTTCCTTGGACTGGCCGGGTATTATCGAAGGTTCGTTCCCCGATTTGCAACAATTGCAACACCTCTTCATGCTCTCGTTGGAGGAGCACAACAACAGAAGAAGAGTAAGAGCAAGGGCAAGAAAGGGAAAGTACCCAGTGATAGGAGAGTGGTTCATGGTTTGTCGGTAGCAGAGGCCTGGGACGAGAGCTGTGACAAGGCGTTTCAGGAACTGAAGGACCAGTTGACGTCTGCACCCTTGTTAGGTCACCCTGACTTCACTAGACCACTCATCCTAGAGACTGACGCAAGCTTTCATGGACTTGGAGCAGTACTCTCACAGAAGCAAGATGGCCGCTTAGTCGTTCTTGGATACGCTAGCAGAGGACTTCGACCCCACGAGAAAAACATGAATAACTACAGTAGTATGAAGTTGGAGCTTCTCGCGCTCTATTGGGCAATCACCGAGAAGTTCCGGGACATTCTACTTGGGGCCGAGTTTGTTGTTTTTACGGACAACAATCCTCTGAGCTATTTGCAGACGACGGCTAAGCTGGGAGCAACAGAGATGAGGTGGCAGGCGGACCTTGCTCAATTCAACTTTGAGATCAAGTTCAGATCTGGTCGGCTGAACGCTAATGCAGACGCCTTGAGCAGGAAAATGGACCATGGGATTGAGCAAGGGAGACTCGAAGAAGTTGGAGCTAGTCTGCAAACCCATCCTTCGTCTTTGTCCACACCGGTGCCATCAGCGCTTGCGGTGAGAGTAGAGGAAGCCTTAGAGATACCGGACACATACACCAGCAAGGAAGGGACAGCTTTGTCTACCCTTCCGTCCTTGCCCAGAGAAGAGTTGGCAGCTCTGCAAAGGAACGACCCTGTCATCGGAAAAATGCTGACCTACAAGGAGGAAGATAGTGCCCCGACTCCGAGGCAGATGGCTAAGGAAGACCAGCCAGTTCGGAAACTGTTGCGACAGTGGGGACGTCTCCTTCTTGTAGACGGTATTCTACACCGCAGGGTTACGCTAAGGGGGCAACCTATCAATCAACTGCTGGTACCTGGAGCCTTGAAAAGCAACATCCTACGTGCACTCCATGACGAAGTTGGCCACCAAGCTTCGGAAAAGACCACCAGGTTAGCGGTCCAACGATTCTACTGGCCAGGAATGGAGGCAGAAATCCGCACCCACTGCGAAAGCTGCCAGCGATGCTTACTCTCCAAGGCAGGGAAGAAGTTACATCCACAAATGGGATCACTCATTGCAAGGGAGCCCCTGGAAGTACTAGCGATAGACTTCACCGTGTTAGAGCCCAGCTCTAACAGGGTTGAGAATGTCCTAGTACTGACAGACGTCTTTACGAAATATACACAAGCCGTACCTACCAGAGACCAGCGGGCAACTACGGTCGCAAAGGTACTTGTAAACAACTGGTTTGTGAGATTTGGAGTACCTAAGCGCCTGCACAGCGACCAAGGTCGGAACTTCGAGAGTGGTCTAGTAAAAGAGCTCTGCAGAGTGTATGGGGTAAAGAAGACAAGGACAACTCCCTACCATCCAGAGGGCAATGCACAATGTGAACGCTTCAATCGCACGATGCATGACCGGCTGCGTACTCTTCCGCCGGAGAAGAAGAGAAGATGGCCTGAACATCTGCCTGAGTTGGTGTACGCCTACAACTGCACACCCCATTCTTCAACGGGTTATTCGCCATATTATCTTTTCTTCGGCAGAGAGCCGGTGCTGCCCATTGACCGCCAGCTAGGACTTCAACGCTCTGAATCCGATTCAGAGTGGTTGGAGGCTCATCATAGACGCCTGAGGACTGCCTTCGACCTGGCAAGACAGATGACAGAGAAGGAAGCACTGAGAAGACGGGAGAGGGTCAATCGCACCGCTGAGGACACAAGCCTTGTCATTGGAGCACGAGTGTTCACACGGAATCGTGTCCTTGGACGGAACAAGATTCAGGATGTTTGGTGCGACACTCCGTTCAAGGTGGTAGCCCGACCCAACCCCGAGGGGAACGTGTACGTCATCGAGCCGTTACAGGATAAAGGTCCACAGAAGACAGTTCATCGTCGAGACCTTCTAGACTCACGTGGACTGGTAGGTGACATCAACCCAGATCGTTTCGATGACACCACACAGGACCCTCAACAGACCGCCCTTCCATCCAACAACCAAACCGACGAAGACGACGAGCCGCGAGAGGTACTCTTTCGAAGACCCGATGAGAATACCAATCTTACAGATGACAATCCACCAGGTACTTCCGAAAGAGTAGGGGAGCACCCAGCTCCTCAGGTTGAACTAGAAACTGAACAGCAGATAGCCGAAGATGAAGTATCTTTAGCTAGGGACTCTGACGTTACTGAACCTACTGTTTCCGATCAGGAGGACGAACCGGAGGACGAACCTGTAGTCCCTGTCAGAAGGTCTGCTCGGTTGAAAGGGAACCCCCCACACCTCTCGTCCGAAATTGTAGCTGACATTACCAAATCTCATTTGTTGTTCATGCAAATGATGTCTAATTCTAACCCAACTCACTAAATTATTAAACGATTGTTTTCGTATTTGTTTGTTTAAATCATTTTGAATCTTTGAATTGTCCAAAGTTGTCAGAGACGACAACATCAAGTAGGGGAGAATGTGACAGTCTGGAATATCATTATGATATTATTCATAATGATCTTAATATGTTTGTTATAATATTGTTTACTTTTAATTATTAATCAACACTGTGCAGTTTCTGAGCAGTGATCCTCAGAAAACCCATTAGTCACTTTCTGGGTCCCGCATAATAGAGCTCTTGTACACGTCGTAAATCTTATCTCTAAAGAATGTTGTGGTTACCTCCAGAGGGTGGGAGAGTGAAGGCTACCGCCCATTTGGATGAGGAAGGGTAAAATCCACTCATTCTATCTCATACCACCTTTGAGACAACACCCATGCTATAGAGAAGAGAACTTGTACGATATTTGACTTTCCATGACAAATTCCATCCAATAGGGGTAAGTTTATATATTTATTATATATTGCCAAAATGTATGTTTTGTGTGTATTATTACTGTGTAATCTGAGAGAGAGCGAGAGTGCGATCTCTTTGATTTCCCGAATATATTGAAGGTAATTTAGTACTTTCTCTGAGATATATTCACTTGACTGTGTTCACAGCGTAAATGCATTTCATATTTCGTTGCATGAGAATATATTTGTATTAACATTCGCTATACATGTGCTGTATTTGGTTTGCTTTGTCTTGTGAGACAAAGGTCTAGAAGTATTTTATTGAACATGATTTGCATGGATACTTTGATATGTTTCCTCTATCTGAGAATTATATAGTTCCATTGATTTACTTAATCCAATCATGCTTCATAAACTTCTGTCTGTATTTCTTTACAAAGAGGTTTCACTATTGTTGTACTAGAGAAACATTGCCCTTTTTATCAGTATTAATTGTACAATCCGTGCATAACTGTTGAAATGTTATTTGTTGGATAATTTCTGTAGGAACAGAGATAGGTATATTTGCTAAGCATATATTTAGAATTCATATCCAAAATGATATTGCTTGTCGAAATAGGATCATTTGTATATATTCATATTCAGTAACGATTATTGTCTTATATCATTGTGCTTTAAGTTTATCAGGAAAAGGTATCTTTAAGGCTTGTTGCTAGGCGATAGATATTCTTGGAACATTATCGAGTAGCAAGAACAAATCTGTCATCAGCCTGAACTGCTGTTGACCAGTTGCATTTTCTGTTGAAACTATACACAATGTGCATCTGTGTAGCTTTCGGTCAATGTTTAGACTAGAGGTGATAGGTCACTCAGGAATGTAGTTACATGGCCAAAGGGGCTTAACCCCGTTCACACTATGGCAACTTGTTAGTTGGGTGTACTGTGCATTAGGAATGCATGGGTCTGTTCATGCTAGAGATTTAATCCGATTTAAGTTTAGTTCGGTTTAACTTTCATCTTTCACTTGTATTTCAAGTCGAGTCTCTGTCGTTAATAATCAATTGTTATTATGTTACACAATTAGATTTAGTTGACAAACATTATTGTATTTAACCAATTCATTTATGTTTTAACTTAATAGATATTAAGTGTTACTTTAGGTTTTAGTATATATATATTCTTTGATGCATTCTTTGTCTCTCACTCTTCTCTTCCTCCTTACTGTAATCTATATTATTTTTCGTTTACATAACGCCATATTTTGTCACCTAATTGCATAGGAGTTTAGTTGAGGAAAACATTGTAATGTGATTATAGTAGAGCCAAGCTACCAGCTTACTACTTTTATTACTGATTGTTTGTTTATTGAAACTCTTTATGAATATGACAATTTATGATTCTTTATTTTCTATTGTATTCTTTCAGGGTTTATCCTTTCTCGGGTTTATTTTCGAGAATAAAGTATGACATCAAAACAACCTGGACCACAATATTGAGTCTTCATTAATCTCATTATCTGTGTTACATTATTATTGCCGATTGCGGTAAATTTCATCTCATGGAGTCTCTCTCTCTCTCTTTCTCTCTCTTAAATCCCTTACCTCACCCCCCCCCCCAAAAAAAAATCCTTCAACCCATTCCCGCCCTTGTCCCCTATCCAAGCATTTCTCTTTATCTCTCTTTCTCTCTCTCTCTATCCACCTGATATCTACAGTTAAAAACTAAATTATTATAGCCCTTGTAAATTTGATGTCTTGTATTTTTCGTAACTCGAGAATAAAAGGACTGGTTGAATCACGGTCTTTGTTAAAGGTAATACAAAGTTTTGGGAAATTTTGAAAATTGGGTGAATATTGATTCTTTACAATTTTGATACTATATTTGGATGCCCCTGCATGTGGATGTATTATAAGCACTAGAAAATTTAGCCCCTAAAACACTTCTGCTTTCGAGAAAAATTGAATATAAAAATTTACCGGTGCTCCCGGTAAATTTTGATAAATTTCAAATAGCGCCGAGTACGGCCGTATAATGGTAGCGACGATTATGAAAATCTCAGAATATGTAGTTGTGATATATAATTTCCAAACGGGAATAGCTAATCGTTCGATTTTAGTCAAGAAACATTGTTTTATAGCTTAATTGATATCTTGACCTTGAGAGGGAGCTATACAACATAAAGAGTTTATTATTTATAATTTCATAACTTAAGACTCGATTTCAACCGCGAAAACGATCATTGAATATTGTAGGATCGCATCTGCTTCCAATGTTCATTTGAACCAAATTCATGACCCCATACCAAAACTTTGTATTACCTTTAAATACTTTTAAATGTAAGCTTCAATATGTCACATTCTCAAGAAAAATAAATCGGGACAATTGAATTTTTCACATACTTATATCAAAAAAGTTGTAAAGGGTATTAATAATTTAGTTTTTAGCTGTATATAGAGCAGTTTAGACATTACAGCCCCCCCCCCCCCTCTCAAGTGTTTGGAGTTGAATATTGATGAAAGAATACACAATTTAGGTTTTCTGCTTACAACAGAAAACCCAAATTATGTATTCTTTTATCAATATTCATTTTTTGTTGTTGAGGGGGGGGGGGGGTCTTTGCAGAAGTGTGTCTTAAATGACATTCTCTTTCACATTATGATACAATTTAAGTGAAATTTTGCCATCAAATTTTGTAACAGAAAAAAAAAAACGAATACAGAAAAAAATTATGAGGATTACAGGTAAAGACAGAGATAAAAAGAGAGAGGGGGAGAGGAAGAGGGAGAGAAAGAGGGAGGGAGGGAGAGAGGGAGGGAGAAAGAGAGAGAGAGAGAGAGAAAGAGAGGGGGAGCGGGGCAGAACATTAAAACAAAATTGGAAGACAAAGAAAGAGAACAGAAGAGAGCTGAAAAGGAGTGAGTTGGAAAGTATGGTCCTGTGCAAACACGCAACTACATGTAATGCCTACATGCTCAGCCACACTCCAATCCATCATTAAACTAATATGAAAATACACATAATCACACGAGACCAGATGATAGATTGTAAATAATGGTATTAATTTCTCACTTCTTAATCACAGTGGTAATAATAACAAAGAATTACAATAAAAGTCAAGTACTTCTTGCAACATATCAATCAGTGGTAAATAAATCATTTTCAAAAAGAATTAAATCAGATAATTTTTCCGGGTCACATTTGATTATTCACATTCTTTCATTTAATAAACAGCACAAAGTTATTATTTTGTATAATGCCTTTTAAATATTATAAATATCTACGAATTTGTGTAACCGTTACCTATGTAAATTGTGCACTTAAATTGATATCTTCCAAACAAAGTTAGGTAGGTTTAGTACATTCGTTCAGTGTGTTTAACTCATTTTTTGATTAAACTGTAATACCAAGTCAACCGAGCACATTAAATATTGGTTTAATACTACCCAAGGGGGGAAGCCGTACATTTCTATTATAGAGTATTAATCAATACCAAGGAGAACTATCAAGGAGGGTGTTATTATCCCTTATACACTGTACGTGCATTCATTTCTTCTTCTGGAGGAAGATGCATGCTTTTTTATTTACAGTATCTCTGCACAAACTTGACATCTTCATTACATTTTGCATTTTAATGTAATTTTGTATTCTGGGTGAAAAAAGGAAATCTTTTGTACTATATACGACCTTTTCATCACCCCCCCCCCCCCCCTTCACAAGGTTAACTGTGTACGTCATAATAAATCATGAACATCAAATAAAAACAAAGCAAGGGCAAGTATATCACAATATAACATCATCTGTTTTTTGTATGGTTTCACTCATTAATACCATGTTTAAAAATTCTTCTTGGATCTTGTTGCAGAAAAGCATAATGTTTGGAATCAGTTCAGTGTAGGACAGACATTGCCCAAATATAAAGCAAGAAGCTAATATCCAAGGGATTGCTAAAGTGTCACATCATCACCTGTTTAGAGCCAGATGGGCAAACGTGATTTAACTCTCCCGAATGGCCCCACCGCACAAATATCCTTTTAACAAAAACTTTTATAAGCAATGCAGGTGTGCAAGAATGACTTTAAACATAATTAAAACCTTATTTAGAGTGACATATAACTCCTCAAATAGTTTAGATTTTATTCCAAAAGTGCCAATAACCTTGCATTTTTCTGATGGTTGGGACCAAAGAAGATGATTAGTAACAAATGATTTATTTGGGAAAAATAGAATTTTAGAATAGAATAATTTTTTTTAGATTCCAACACCTTGACACAATATAAGTTAATAATGTTTATTCCATCATATCATGGGTTACAGTGATGTATGTTCCAATATTTTGGTTAACTCTATATCAAATTGTGTTACATTGCTTAAATAACTACACAACAGAGCTGAACTCCTCATATATGTTTATATGATAAATTTTGATTACTCCAAATACCAAATAGGTATGTTTGTATATATATATATATACGAGTTAATGATCACCAGTTGAATAATGAAGCCAATACAAGTTAATTCAAGAATCATACACCTGCCACATGTGTCAACAAAGGATCATCATTAAACGAAGAAATGCGCATAATATTTTGAAATATTCAGAAACTGGCGGAGAAAATCCTGTTAAGAAATGCAGAAGACTTTTTACTTTTAAATACAATTTAATCAACTTGTTGTTGTTGTTGACAAGAATGTAGAAATCTTTTTTTAATGGTTCAATTCATTTTGTTTCTCCAAATTAAAATTCAGTTGCTATTGTTCTGAACGAAACAATACTGGGATCAGAAAGAGTGTCGACAATCCCGTTTGAGAATGACATGTTACGCTATTTGACCATGGGGTCTACTCTACACTCGTTTTTGGAGTCTATTTCAATGAGAACAGATAAATACAAATGCATTATATACATCCCACAACATTACTTATTTATAATATCGCCGTGGGAACCGATGGGAGACCTAATCTACTGGGGATGTAGTACTGCACAAAATAATCATGTTAACTTTCTTAGTCATTCAAAAGTCAGCAAAAAAGACCTGTGTACTTGACCATACGTTATCATATTGTCAAAAGAAAATATAACTTGAAAATTCATCAAACTTGTGATCACTGTATATTATATTCATGAGTGCTTTGTACAATGAAAAGAAGAAAAGAAGAAATATTATATGCCCATACATAGATGTACACTGAAGGTAAATAGGACTATATCAAATTAGATCATAAATAAGCAACAACAAAAAAGGTGGTATATGCAAAAATACTTTAAAAACAGCTAGACTGACAGCAATACTAGGTGAAAGCAACGAGAAAATAAAAAGGAAAAGTGAACACTTCTCCCCTATGACAGCATTGGAGCTTACTTATCTTACGATGTTAGGATAGTTCATAATTAGTCAAATAATATCCTGTTGCCACAATGCCAACATAAAACTATGAATCTTTGTGTACAAAAGCTTATTTACGAGGCACAGGTGAATGTCACAAAGGGAAATCAAGTTTTAAATATATTTGTGTCTTTTCATTTTCTTTTAATCCGGCATTCATTATGCAGTTAATTACCAAACTCAAAATCATACGATATTTATTAACATAAAAATGGAAATAACATGAAAATCCCACCCCATACCGGTAGTTATCCTTCATTTTATCTTTAATTCCTCTATGGTAGCATGAACGAGCAAATCAAAAACCTATATCTCCTATCATGTCTGTCTGATTATAACAATGTTTATGTCTGCGTCAGGGGAGAAAGGTGTATCACAACAAAATTCATGCATTAAATAAAATGAATGCAAATGAATGCAAATGAAATACTGAATACATTCTTATAGTAGTCTTAATACTAATAGTGATTTTTTTTTTCTGCACAAGATAAGTTTTCACCCATGAAATGAATTTAAATTCCCCCCTCGTTCACATTCTGACAAAAGTTGTAAGAAGTGTACGGTAAGACCATATGTTAGACAGTTTCACTCCATTTCAGAAGAAGAGGTACACCTGTGTCTCAGAAACTTTATAAAAAAATTGTGAAATTATAATCGGTAGAAGTATGTTTCTTTTTTGATTCACTAAGTAAATCTGTATTGATAAGAAATGAGATTTGAACAGCAAAGTAGATCCAAGGCAAGTACAGCCAATGCAATAACAAGTACTACAGGAAGTTATTTTCTTTTGAGTTCAACATCTAATGACCACGATGCACTTCAAGCACATAAAACATTTCAAAGGTTCAGATAATACATACAATTAAATTTATAGAATGGTAACGTAAAGTGCTAATGAGGAATTGATATATAATATGTATTTGATGTGCAAAAATGGTGAATCCTGTTTTCCAAAAACAAAGATGAAATGGTGCCAAAAAAATGAGACAAACAGGAGAACTTTTTTTAAAAATTGAGTACCGGGAAGATGATCTTCTTTTTCCAATTAGTAAAGTTCACAAACTAAGCGATTTAACACTTTCACTATTTTCAGAACTTAGTGATTCTTAAATATATAACAGTGATTTTAATTCTTACAAATGGAAGCCAACAATTTTAAGCATTAACAAGTTTTGAGTTGGTCATCAATTCTAAGCATACTCAATAAAATGCATTTTTTTTTTACATAACCGATGCCTAACATTTACTGGACGTACATCTGAATTGTATTTGTCAATATGTTCTTTATGATATTCTAAATGTTAGAATATAAGGTTTCACACATAGCCAAGGCTGAGCAAATGGCCGCCTCTTTCATTCACTGCCCACAATGCAGCATTTATACAAATTTTCATAGACGCAATAATGATAAACATTGATAACACAAGTTGAAGTCCCACTGAACAACAAAACTATATATATATGGCCATACAATTGTTGCTTATTTACATAATGTACAAATGTTTCTACATGTTGAATTCATTCAATTAACATCAGGCTGATCTGGTGTATACATTGGTTTATACTTAGAGGGGTGGAATGGATGTGGTGTTTTTGTAGATATAACAAGGCTTCTCCAAGTCAGTCATCAGTCGATGCAACATACTATTCAACTTATTTTATTATATGCTACCAGAATTGCCTTGTTTATTCCATTTAGACTGCCTCAGGTTGAAAGGCTGAAGTTTTCCTACAAAGGATCAAACAGTTCCTGTGTTGAGATACACACATTTACATGATCTTTTCAATTTAAGTCAGAGGTCCTATGCTTGATTTATCTAATACTCCTTAACATCAGCCAAAAGGTTTACAAGACACATAGTACACAAGGTAATACAAAGTTTTGGTATGGGGGCATGAATTTGGTTCAAATGAACATATTGGAAGCATTTGCGATTTTACAATATTCAATGATCATTGTCGCGGTTGAAATCGAGTCTGAAGTGATGGAATTTTAAATAATAAACTGGTTATGTTGGATAGCTCCCTCTCAAGGCTGATATTACTTTAGCTTTGAAACAATGTTTCTTGACTACAATCGACCGATTTGCTATTCCCGTTTGGAAATTATATATCAAAACTGCATATTCTGAGATTTTCATGGTCGCAGCTACCACAGAAAGGCCTTAGGCATTATTTGAAATTTTTGAAATTTAGCGGGAGCACCGGTAAATTTTGATTATTAAAAATTCTCGAAAACAGAAGTGTTTTAGGGGCTAAATTGTCTAGTGCTTATAATACATCCATTGGGGCATTTAAATATATCAAAATTTTAAAAAATTACTTTCCATCCAATTTTCAAAATTTCCCAAAACTTTGCATTACCTTTAAAACAAGTGATCATGATATTAATTACACACGAGGGTATTCTCTTCATAAAAATGCATCAGAGTATCCCAAAATTTGACCGAGTATGGAATGGTAATTAAAGTGTCTTAGGGGGCTTACACGAGGTATAACTGAGAAACGACCGACCGACTGACTGACATGAGACCTCGACTGTGTATCTCCAGGATTTGACTTCTCATCTTCTCATCATTTCATCTTCACTCACCTTGTGGATAATCATACAACCCACTCTCCTAGTCTGTGCAAATGATTCCACATATGGCTTAGAATAATATCGTTGTCTGCCGATGACTCTATTGAACAGATGCACGCCAAAGACACTTGCATAAAGAATATTTACATTTCTTGGGGTCGGTAATACAAATATTTAGGCTTAGCTTTCATTTCTTCATACAGTTAGTAATAAGCATGACTTGAGTGAGATACATTTATAAGGATTACATACAACACAGAAGCACCTAGTAAAGTGATATATAATAAGGAAGCTGCAACCTGTTTAAGTAAAAGGCTGTATCACCTTTACTCGCTGGACTCCTGCCTCTCTTCATCATCATCATCAACATCATTCTTTCACTGTCCATGAGGCTGCTTCAATGCAGCATATCCCAAACAAAATATAAGGCAGTTTACATGAAATCAACAACTATACTAACATATCTCTGGTCTACAGTCTTCCTTCTCTACAATCCTAATCCATTTCATTCATTACTGATAAATTAGCTACTCACACACATAAGCATTACATGCCAATTAGTTCATTTATTATAACAGGTTGATGAAGCTCGACACTTGGAGGGAATGCAAAAGAAACTGTGACATCTGAGTTGGTGATTTGTCGCAAAGAAAGTACAGCAACGATCAGAATTTGGTATTAAAGAGAAAATGTACCACAGCATTCAGGTGTAAATAGAATAGTCAGTGTTTTTAACACCTTTTTCTTTATTACATAATATTTACATACTGTTCACAAATGTATTTCAATTTTAAATCACATATGTGCTACCCCTTTAACTCAAAATGATAAACCTTATGTGACCATACTAAGTTTCTGCTATGTGAAAAAGGTTTCCTTTGGATTATTTTAGCATTTACTCTAGATATGCAACATGCGTAATGTTGGCTTTAATACTTTTTAACTGTGACCACTCTACACGCTACGCAGCATACGTGTACATATGAAAGCACTGTGCAGTAGTTCTGCTCACTAATCTGCGGATCACAACATTTTTGCAAAGTGATTTTTATTTTAAATAACACTTCCTACTGTGGAGTATCAGTTTCTTAACCATAAGATGTTGCAAATTTGTATAATTTTTGTTTTTTAAACTATATGTCACAATTTCTAGTGCACATTTCGATTCCTCATGTCTTGGGAACATCAGCTTTGGTAGTTCCAGAAGGTGGTCTTGCTGCACTGGCATGCAAGTCCTGCTGCTGTTGGGCACGCTTCAAGTCATTCAGGCTAACTTTCCTTTCATCCAAAGCAGGTCTTGCCGCTGTTGGCTTACTCAAATCTGCAAGATTCTTGAACTTGTCATCAGCAAAGGTGCCTTTTCGCTTGCCTGCCTGTTGCTGCTGCTGTTGCTGGGATGCAGGTGTTTGAAGCTGTGCTGCCACAGTTTGGTCGGTAGGAATCACATCTGTATTATTATCAGCTGGCCTGGGGTCTGTGGTCGGGTGATCAACTGCTACCCTATTGTCAATCTGCCCATGCAGTTCTGTATTTTCACTTTGGTAATTTGGCTGGCTTAGCCCACCAGGCCTGGCTTCCTCCAGTCTCCTTTCCACCTGACCCAAGTCTGTCTGAGCTTGGTAGCCTTTTGAAGTTACCGCCTCAGTTGCCTCACTATTCATTGGTACCATTCTCTTGGTGAAGTCTATTTTCTCAGTACCAGAGCCGGTCCTTACATGGGATGGATAAGGATGAACTTGTTGTGTAGGAAACGTTACACCTGCATTGTCTATCCCACGAGGGAGCTGCTCTGGAGACCTGTTGATTCCATTCTGTATTGACTGCTGGTCCTTCATGTCCATAATCTGCATTGCACCTCCTGCTGAACTCATCCACGCATTACCAGCTCCTGGTCTTGGCATGAATGCCTCAGGATTAGGGGGTCCCATTGGCTGGTTGGGATTGGGGAAAAATGCTGGCTGAAACCCAGTGTTGGGTTGAGGAACAACAGACTGGTAACTGACACTCCTTTTGAGTCCTTGACTATTGGTATAGGTCTGCTGTGGGATCATCTCATTGCTGGCAGAGAAACGGGGGTGCATGGTGGTAGGCACTTGATACTGAGCACCTGTCATTGCAGGTGCAGCACCTGGCATGGCTCCTTGGCCAGGCATCTCCACACCAGCTACAGGTCTATAGGTTACCATCCCTCCCTGCACAGGAACCCCCATGGAAGACATGCCTGGTACGGTAGGTGGGCTGGTGGTACCCTGACGGAATCCCCCAAATGCAGAGCCTGGCGCATGAGTGAAAGGAACTCCCTGGAAGTGGTTATAGGGAATAAGATTGCTACTGGGATGCCACATGCCTTGGGGAGCAAAGTTGCCTTGAGGAGCAAAGTTGCCTGGAGGAGCAAAGTTTTCTTGCATGGGGAAGGGTACCATGCTGTACATGTTGGGTTGATAGAGAAGCAAGGGACTCTGGGGCGGTGTTGTCTGCGGATAGTGAGCTATAAACTCCTGCATTTCACTACGATGTCTATGGAGTATCTTAGCCCTCTCTTCATCTTGCCTACAATTTTAAAAAGAAAAGAGAAACACATACCTTCATGTTATAATACCTGTATAAGCATCTATCTCGCAGAGCATGAAAAAGTGTTATTTTCAAAAGACTTTGTAGATAACATTGTTGCATGAATGAAAACTCCTGAGAATGTAGAACTGTCTCATCTTGACATAAGCAGATATACATTAAATAACATGACTACAACTGGAGTCAAAATAGTTAACTGATTCAAGATTGGTACATCTGTTTTGGCCTTTCCATTTTGCAGGATTATAAATTAAGTCTCATAATTATATACAAGAAGAGTTATTCTTAATCACACACAAATTACAATTTCAATCTAAGTCAAGAAAATAAGGCCAAATTATTTAAATGTGCAGTAACATAACTAAATCAGGTTTGAAAAACACCTTTGCAAATATTCATTGTCAAAGTATTATATCTAAACATACCAGCATGGTGCTAAAGTGTATAATTACTGACAAAACATCTCTTTCACTGTATCTTTTTTTACCTCCACTCGTTTTACCTTTACCCAGAGCAAAAACCTGAGATACAAACAATGCTTAATATCTGTCTGTCCTACCTCTTTAGAAGCTCCTGGAGTTCCCTTGCAGCTTCAGCTTGAGATGGCTGGACTTGACCTAGATCAGCCTACGATTGATAGAAATAACAAAATATGTTTAACACCCATAGTAAAAGTTCTCTTTCACTACTTTCCTTCATGGCAAATACAAGCACAAATTTGATAATCATATTTCACCTAAAACAAACTCTTCATTCTACAAACTTGAAGACCCTAGAATATTTTGCAAAGTTGGGTCCATACATAATAAGTGAAGTTAATAATCAAACGCAATGAACCATAGTAATATATGATACAAGCAATTCCTATTTGGCTTATTTATTTATTTTCCTTTTTTGTCACTTCATGAATTTTGCTGCAAAACATAGCAATAAAAGGATCTTTCGAAATATCTTCAAGGGAGGTAATATTCTAATAGTTATTTGCCACACAAAGCTTGATTGAAAAATCCCTCCAAACTCGAAAGTTAATTCTGTATAATTAAACTACAAATATGTAATCAATTATGAAATTCAGCATATATCAATATATATTTTTTCAAAAGCATATTGCTAATGATGAAAGCATTGGAATATAAAATGTACTTCTAATCAAAGTTATAAACGTGTTACTCACATTAGCAATGGGTCCTGGAGAAGCTGATCCAACATCTGACAAAGGGGGTGTACTTTGAGATTCGGGCTGGGCAAACACACCCTGGCCTGGCCCAAATGGTTGTCCAGGAAGACCTGCTGATTGCTGCAAAGTTGGACCTTCTGGTGGGAATGAAGGAAGCGAGCTTCCATCTGATGCGATGCTGTCTGGAGTATCCCGTTCACTGCCAATCAGGCTGCTCTTACGCTCAGGCTTGATGGCCGGTCCAACTGATATATCAACAGCGGGTTCATTTCCTTGCTGAGGATGAGGAGATGGTTCCCGATCTGCCTCTTTTATGGCAAGTGATGCAGTGGCTGATGGTAATGGAGGCTGTTCTGCCTCAGGTTGTTTCTCAATATCAGTCTGATCATCCTTATTAGTTTCAATTGAAGCTGTCTCAGGAACAGACTGTTCGGCAGAGGTTTTTCCTTCAACAACCGAAGTCTTGTCTGAAACCTTGTTAACTTGGAAACGGCTAAGCTTAACGGGAGAACCTGCCGATGGTTTTGCAGTTTCTGCCACATCTGCTCCCTCCTTGTCAATATTTTTTTCAGTCTGGGATACCAAATCTGAGACCACATCTTTCACATCCTGTGTTGCTGTCTCACCAGATTTCACCAGGTCACTTTTTACAGCGTCTCCCACAGTACATGGAGCAGGTGCTACTGTAAATCTACCTTTCTTTTCTTCCTTTCGTGCAGGCTCCTGGTCTTTGTCCATACCAATGGCAGGTTCTCTGGAAGACTTATCTCCAACTGTTTCTGTTTTGCTGCCTGCATTTCCTTCACTGATCTCCTCCTTTGGTTTTTCCTCAGTCACTGCTGCTGCATCCTTCTTGTCTTCTACAGATGACACAGAAAAACGGGACTTCTTTGTTGGGCTAGAGGCTGGCTTAGGGGACACAGGCCTAGCTGGTTGTTCGATTTGAATTTGATTTTCTTCTGATTTCTCAGGCACAACCTGCACAGAATCCTGTTGGGGATCTACATAAGGTGTTGTTTGAAAATCTGGAACAGGTTCACTTGCTGGACGTGGCAGGTAGTTATGAATGGGTAAACTCTGGGCATCCATCAAGGATGCTTTCCTTTCATCTTGGATTGGATGAAAGACAGGTGCTAACATATTTGAAACAGGCTGTGGAGTCAGGACAATATTTGCAGAGCTCTGGCTGTTGTTTGGTGTGGTCAGCTGGGCAACACTCACACTGACTTGATTGTGATAGGGTACATTTGACTGACCCTGTGATATTTGCTGCTGGAGCATTGTTGGTGGTTGTGAAGGAACTTTAGCTGGTGTTTGTTGCTGGTGTGGGTTAGGCTTTTTGTGTAGCTGAGATAGTTTGTGATCAAGCTCTTTAAGACGAGCTACACCTGCAACCTGAGCAGCTTTAGCTTGAGACTGCTGTGGCTGTGCCCCTCCTGCGACACTCTGGGTGGGTGCTGCAGTTGAAAGAGCAGCTGTAGTTTGTGGTTGTTGATGAGGTTGTGCATGAGCCTGACCTTGCACAGATGTTGCAACTTGCTGACCAGGTTGTGTTGGTTGAACTTGTTGCAACTGCTGTGGTGGAATCTGTGCTTGTTGCCCTCCTTGCTGAATAGGTTGAGTTGGTTGTTGTTGCAGCTGTGGCTGAACTTGGTCCTGGACTGATGGTAGAGGTTGTTGCTGCATTGGTGGTTGTTGTTGGTGCATTGGAAGCTGTTGTTGTGGTTGTTGTTGTTGCTGCATTGGGGGTTGCTGCTGATGTTGCATAATAGGAGGTTGCTGCTGGAGCTGTTGCATTGGTGGTTGTTGGTGTTGCTGCATTGGTGGTTGCTGCGAGAGGTGCTGCTGCATCGGCATCTGTTGCTGCATGTACATTTGTTGAGCCTGTTGGGGGTGCATGTACATCTGGGGAGCACCAGCCTGTGTTGCCATGGGCACGAAAACAACATTTCCTTGTGAAGATAGCATAGGCATCATGCTGTACGCACCCATCATAGGCATTCCCTGCATCATGCCTTGATCTGGGACACCTGCTTGGCTTGGATAGACAGGTTGTGGTGTTCTCAGCTCCATTTGAAGATGATGACTCTGCTGGACTGGCACTTGGCTAGGCATGTTCTCTATGGCTGCTGGAGGAGACTGGTTGGGCTTAGGACGAGTCTGGTCACTGTCTTCACTACCCATCTGCTGAGGCTGATTGACGATTAGAGGACTACTACCCTTCCTACTGAGGGGTAGGTGCTGGTTTTCAACAGGTCTCAGTTGCTGCTCACCCTGCTGTGACTCTGCAGTCAGATGCTTACCAACTGCCATCTCAAAGCTTTGTTGGGGAGCATTCTAATCAAATAAAGAAAGAAAGAAAAAGGCAAAATTATAAAATATTCAAAATAAGGACTTGTGATGTAAAAAAAAAATAATCATTAAAATACAAAAAAATTAATTACATGCAATTATTCAAATATCACTTCAATGCAAAAATCATCAGCTCATGTACATGGCACATTAAGTCAATCATGTTATTCTTCAAGTTAGATCAAAGTGGTAGTAGTAGCTCCGATTAAATTCTACTTCTATATATAATGCTAACATCATGCTCTGTGTATACAGAATATCATAATTTCACAAACAAACATTATTCACATTGCCTAAAACAGGAAACCACTACAAGTATCTACTCGAAATTGAACATCACAGGCATATTATCTACATGTAGGTTAACTTGTCACAATGCTCAATGTTTAAGTTGAACATGGGGAACAATACATTACATACCAACAACAAAATACTTGATATTGGTATCTGTGATTATCATGAATTAGTTATGCTTCATTTCTTTTTTCTCTACGTGTGTACAGTATAGTGTATGAATATTTCCAGGAATATGTTTCCATAGAGAGAGAAAAAGGAAAGTGAAATAAAATTGGACAAGGAATTTTAGGGGTGTTTCAAAAATTGTTGTAGGGTAGAGCAGGTTGCAGTTATTGACGAGCAAAGCAGAACTACCTCATCCCAAATAATGCCACAGAAAAACCCCGAGGGCAATGTGTGCCTAAATAGAGGATAATCTTGCTATTCTTATAAAAATGAACTTTTTGGTGGCAAATTGTATGAAGAATATTCTTTATGTTTGAAACATAAAAATATATATGAAAGGGAAAGTACATTCTCATCAAGTCTTGGTTCTAACATATAGAGAGTATAGGCGAGTATAGGAAGATACTCATGTCATCTTACTGCACTCTAAAAGGTTAGGAATGTAAAGAGGAGAATGGAATGCAAGGTCATTAGGAATGAGAAGGGCTTGAAGAAATAATGATGTAATAAAACCATTCAGGCTGCTAATCATACATTCAAACCAAATGGGATGGAAGAGGGAGAGGGAGAGGGAGGGGGGGGGGGGGGGGCTGGTAAAAAGAAATTGTCACTCCAAGGCCAGCTACCACAGCAGTCCAATTTGCACATAGCAAGGAAACTCAAAAGAAAATCTGAGATAGAGAGCCAGTCCCACCAACCCACCAAAGAGGGCCAAGAAAGGGGGCTGAGCCTTGGGCTTGAAGGATCAGATATTGGTGAAGCAGGTGAGTAGAGAGCTGGGGACCATACCAATTGCTGCTGAGACTCGTCCCCACTGGGAGGGGAGGCATCCGACGAGTTGACGGCTGTGCCGGGGCTTGGTGGAACCACCCCTTCCTGAAGCTGCTGACTGGTGATGGTACCGGTATCGTCTCCCACGGTAGAGGATGAGGGACCTGGCTGGAGGTGGAGGCCTGGTCCTAAACGTTTGGCATCCTCCATCACCTTGAGAAGCTGCTCCTTGAAGAGGCCTGCATGCTGCTCATGAACCCACTTGGCTACCGTCTATAGAGAGTGGAATAGATGGAGAGGTAATGATGTACAGGAGGAGGGCAGAAGAAAGTGAGAATAGAAACAGTGAGTAGAACAGAGACAGGAAAGCAAATAAAAATGAGAAAGACATAGAGAAGGAAAACTAATTTATTACACAAATCAAATATTTTCATATCATGGCATCAATATGCAAAAAATTAACATAGATAATTCCACTACATAGATATTAAAACTACATGTACATAGATATTTCAACTAAAACTCAAGTAAAATGGTTTTCTCTATTAAGATCTTGCACCAAATGCCTCCAGGATTTTACCTTTCTCTATCTCACTAACAAAAACGTGGATTCTTAGTTTTAATATGCAATGCATTCTATGCAGTGGAAATAGGTCAAATTTCAAATTAAAGTCCAACAAAAGGAAAAAACTTGAAAGAGGTGATGGTCATATTGCTCATAATTCCTTGTCCAACAGAGGTGGCTCCAAACAGACCCAATATAAAAATCCAATATTCTTATTGTTATTTCGCATTGTGTTATTTATTTCAACTGTCCTATTTCATTCAACCTCCTGGTACTCTTGTGGCATATCTTGTGATATAAATATAAACTATACACACTCTCACAATATTTTGATCAAGGTCTCACAATCTTTCCCCTCAAGAGCTGCGGATCACATGTCCCAAAAAGTAATTGTATTTTATTTTAGGACACCTGTGCTGATGCAAACTTGATAAAAATAACAGTGCTTATAAACACAATGAGGCTGAATTTTATGGATCTTTTCGTCTCCACAGACCTCAGAAGTTTTTAATAATAGCACTCCGTAATTATTGACAGAAGAATTCATTAAATATTGAAAGAAAAGATATCTACATAAAGACAAACTATGACAAAAGAGGTGGATAATTTCCCAGGATGATAAGAGATATTTACCATGCAGAGTTAAATCATCTCTTTAGCTATAAGAACTCTTAACCTAACCAGGAATTAAAGAGAAATAATGAAAACTGAGCAAACTGCATGTCTATTAACCCATGTTTTTTGTTGTTTTTATTTTGTGTTCCTCTTTGAAAGTTTACTAAGTCAAATGAGAAAGAGGCCATATAATTTTATTTTAAGAATTTATTTCATACCAGGTTTGACACAATGCCATCCAACTGATCATCTTCACTGAACTTGAAGACGATAGTGTCTCCCCTATGCGTCTCCAAGGAGCATTCGATCACTTGATCCTCGTCAACAGATATGATGCTAAGCTTAGGCCTCTTCTTGCTCGTTTTACTATGCTTCTTTTTACCCTGCCGCTTCTCAACATTCTGACTGCCTTCTGCTCCACTGCAATAAAAACAAACAAAAATTACATATGCATTAAAAAAAAAAAGGTTTGATCCTAACAGGCACCTGGAACATATGAGCCCCCAAATCCAAATCTAAGCCCCCCCCCCACCCCCATTTTTTTTTTCAATCTAAATTTCTACAGAGGACTCATGCATACAGACATTTGGAATTATTGAGTGGAAAATCATGAAATAGTCAAGATGGAACCCTGGATGTAGCATAGAAGATCTGTAAATATAGAATAACTTGAGTTTAAAACATATCACAAGTAAACCATAGCAACTTCATTTCCGGACCCTTTCTGTCCTATCACAATGCAGCAAACTTATCTTGGAATTCCTTTAGAGCACCTCAGTTACGCAGGCTTTCTTCAGAGCTTTTCACCTTACATTTAAGGTACATAAGGTACCTAATCATATTTGTAAATTTTGGAAGTAAAAGTGATAGTAGAATATCCAAGAACGCTACACTTTCAAAAATTCTCTTTTAAAGATTGTCTTGCGAAATGATTTAAGAGCTAGTCCAATCTGTGTTCAATAAAAAGACAACACAATAGTTGTGGCCATCAAATCTATCACCTATCAAAAACAAAAACAAAAAATTATTATGGAATTCAAGAGACCTATCATTTTAAATAACAACAAAAAGTCCCACAACATTCAGCGTATACACTTCAAATTACCAGAATGTTGATTGCTAGACGGGGTTGGACTAATAATTCATAATTTTGACAATCACTATTGACTGCTAGCTATATGTGATGTTTGGGGGGTAATTACCTTTCTTCTCCTGTCCCAGAGGGGTAGGCGCTGGCTGCATCAGTTAAAACATCCTTCCTCTCAAGACCAGGTGAACTCCATGCCTGGCCATCACTACCAACCTGCTCAACAACAACAAAAATAGAAAAGTAAAAGACAAATGTTATAAAAGATGCTAAAATATTTCAGAAATTTTTTAAAAAGCTGATTTGTAGGTGAAAAATACAGGTTCAAAATGGGTGTAAGATTCCAAATCAAATCTATTGAAACCATAGGAAGGTAGATAACTCGGTCTTATGAAGCTCAGCAAATTTATGATATTAGCTTTTGGGCAGTATTAAGTGATAGCACGAGAGCTTTTTTGCTGAAAAGCATGTCATCCCAACTTGAATATGAGAAGGAAAGTACAAATCAGTTTGTGGTCTCATATTGATAACAAGTACCGTAATTAACGGTGTATAAACCACACTTTTTTAACGCCGAAAAAAATTCAAAGTCGGGGGGTGCGTCTTATACACGGTACACCAAATTTTTTTTTTTTTTGAAGGGCGAAAAAGAGGGGTGCAGTTAATACACGAGGGCGGTTTATACACCGTTAATTACAGTACTATTGAATAGCGCATTTCAAGTTACAATTGACTGATTGAAGAAATTGCCAGTGTTCTTTTATCCGATCACTTGATCCAATCACATTACTGCATGTACGCAGCACTCTCCACTCCATTGAGAGTATTCAGGACAGCTACCATATTCTCATAACATTTTGTCTGTTTGAAGGCACAAGGTTGTTTACTCATACACTTTAACACAAGTTAATGCAATTACGGCTCCAAAGGAACACCCTAAACATACAATGCTGTTATCTCTTACAAGGGTTTAAAAATTGGTTCTGTTTTTTGTCTTTTGTTCAATGTTATCCCAAACTTGGAAATAGTGAAACAATGTACCAAGCACAATCAATACAGTAGGATGGAGATATTTTCTAGATCAAAGACTTGCTGTACAAAATGACCCGATGACCTGAAAAAAACAATCGGATAGATGACTAAGAATAAAACATGAATAGCAGGCCAGCCAAATCTTACAAACTTTTGACCTATTCCTGATCTCATGCAATTACCTCCTTTTGAATTAACCCTAATTATAACATACAAATTCCCCCTTAGAACTAATTTCAATGAAGGTCGTTTCTATATAAAGTGTCCTTGTGAATATACAAGATAGGGAAAGGCATTGCGGAGAGGAAATGAGGAAAGGAAAAGAAGGAAAGGAGAACTAGAGATATACTTTGATGAGCATATGTAGACACTCGCTGACCACTATATTAACGAGTCAACTTGAGGAAAGAAAGTTTCAACGTGTTTGCTTCCGGCATCGCCCAAAACAAATGTTCCTAACCTTCTCAATATGGCATGTATCAATCAAGTTACTGTTTTAGTACTTGTCATTACAAAGTTAATTCACATCAATAAACATTTTGCATGTAAATGGACATCACAACATATGTTGAGCAAACATACCTCAAGGGCATTATGTAACCTTGTTATACACAAATAATGCGTGATTAGCGTTTAAAATTATAAAGAAAAAAAAGAATAAAAATTCCAGAGTCTGTACTTGGGTGCTCAAAATTTGATTTGTCATTGTTTCTTTTTTTTCCTAAAAAGGTGTTGGATGACTGAGCACAACTGTTCTTGTAAAGCATGATACATCGTTATGCCTAACTGCTAATGATGAGAAAGCTTTTTAAGTTGGTGATTCAACGCCATGATGCATAAACTGACAAAGCCTACAGGTGTAAGTAAAATTTATAGTTTGAAAACAAAATCGCAAGTTATCTAACTTATTAGGAATGCATTATTTCTTATCTATAATATGATTTGATCATATAGTCAACTTCAAAATCCATGTTTATAACTGTAAGAGACTGAGTCGCCTAATTGACAAGTTTTCATTGTGAAATGGAGTCTGCTAACATTTAAATGCTGCATGTGAAATGGGTCTTCAAGGAGCAAGGGATTAGAACATGTACAACTCCCAACGTGTTCCGCCAGGTATGTGTAAGCCCATCCATGGAGGTGTTGATGGATGCACATTTCTGGTTCTGGATCTAAATTTGGAGGTGTATCCAAAAACATGGCCGGCAAAGTCTTCACTTTTTACTTCAAAGCATGCTGCACCTGTTTGTGCCTATGACACAGTGCATGGAGGAAATTCAGTCTACTCCCTCGATAAGAATAATACACACTCAAGAATGGAATACACTGCCTCCAAAGCAGATCCAATGGCTTATGAAATGTATTTAAAACATTGATCTGGTTGAGACAATTGTTGAGAAAGAATTAAGGATGCCCATGTTGACAAAAGAGATACCAAAATATTGCTCTGAGTCAACAAGCTAAATGATAGGGAGAAAGGGTTCAAGTAGAGTGCAATGATCTTGTACATGACATCAATGTGAAGAGTTGAGAACAGAGGGACAAAAACGTCTCCACATGAGCATGAAACCCCAGACCGTCAGTTTCATTTGTTCCTGATTATTAAACAATTTTTATCTGATAACTAGGGACTTGATAAATATACAAAACACTGGTTCTTTTAGCCTTGTGTATGAAGGAAAATGGAGAAAAAAAAATCCTGACAAACTAGTTAATAATGCCAGGCCTGTCTCCAGGGCAATATAGCCAAGAGCTTAGCTCTAAACAAGAAATCTAATAACAAAATTGTAAAATCATGGGTATATCAGGAAATATTATCAAGTAATGAATCAGGTTTAATGGTCTTTTAACTCTTATACAAACAGATGTGGTATTCTAACTGCCATTTTTAGTATGAAAACAAAACAAATGAGTGTTAATGTTCACTTCCTGTTCGACTCGTAATAAAAAATAGTTCATTGAGGAAACGAGACAAGCCAACACTGGACAATGATTACTAGTATGATTAAGCAAATATAAATATCATAATATAGGATTTCCCGGCCAAATTCGCGAGTTTGTCATTCGAATTCATTTGTCTTGCGTTCAAATTCGACGCTTTTAGTGCTGTCAGGTATATCTCGGGTATATCTCGGGTTTATATTCCTTTTTCTAGATTTCAAATCTATGAAGTTTTCGTTAGAATCTATGTATGTTTCATTCAAATTAATGAACAAAGTGCTTCTTTCACTATTTGGTCATTCAATTTAGTGCAACACGATTTTCTGACATCGCGACGGTGTACTTCTAGCATTCTAATTCATTTGTTGCATTCAAATTAGCACTTTGTGCACTTAAATTGATGGTCAATATATATTTCTCGTTTCTTACACACTTTTTATAGCTCTTTTTTTTTCTTTCAAGATTGTTTTTTTCATGTGTATTTCATCATATTTTAGTTTATGGCATTTATAAACTTATACTTATTAGATTTGTCTGATATTCATCGGCATTTAAGTTTGATTGTTAAGGGGAAAAACTAAATACTTGCATCTGCAGACTTGATGGTCTCAATATGTTTATACATTTTCATGCAAGGAAATTGTTTGTCTTGTGTTTCATCATAAATTTATCATAATTTCAGTCATCATAATTTCATTATGGAGGTCGTGTACAATATATAGGGGTAGAGACTAGAGTCACACAATTTTAACCAAGTCTTTAGCCATCGATGGCGAAGGGAAATGGAGAAGTGATAAGTAAACTATGAAACTCTTTTAGAAAAACAGAGGGGTGTGCTAGCTAGTGTGAGAGACGATGTAAATTACTTTTGTAACATTCAAAGTCTGTATTTAAAAGGGGCGATTGAGGGTACCCCCACCTTTCCTGGGTATATAAACATGTCCGTGCAGAAATGCCATATATCCCTTGATTTCGCCCCTTCTTTACTTAATGTCTGACTACACCCATATGCATTGTACTGAAAATGAAAAAAATTGAATAACAGAATAGACCCCAATGGCAGGTCCTGGATTTTATTTTATTTTTTAAACTGTAAACGTGTGGTGCATTTCTTCCCCCTAACATTCCTAACTTGAATACAAATATTTCGAATACGAATGACAGGTGTTAATTTGAATGATAGAAATGACGCCTCGACAAATGACGATTAATTTGAATGCTAGTTGAGCAGTTTCTAAATTGAATGACAGATCTATGAAATCCTTCGACCAAAATCCTAAATTAAATACAAGATCGGGAAAATTTAATGATAATTGGCATGGCAAAGCTGATCTGCCCTAACTTAAATGCAAAGTAAATGAATTCGAATGACAAACTCGCGAATTTGGCCGGGAAATCCTATAGTATAAAAGAATGTGTAAGGTCTTCAAGCTATATGCTTTCCATTTTGATTATGTTTGTAGAATTGATGAATGCCGAGCTACAACAGAGTGGACGTAATTTAGACTCTGTCCCCTTACAAAGGCCTCTCTAAATACGTCATGCCAATAATTCGGGCATTAAAACTTGCTGATCCATATACTAATATATGTGGGAGTAAATTCAAACCCAATTTTATGCTTTCAAACACTCAATTATTCAATGGTAATACTACTCCTAACAAAATGTAGTAGTATTAATTTACCGGAACTGCATTGTGTTTGCATGCATTCTGGCTGAAAAAGTCATTCAATTATGGAAATCTCATAAAGATCTCTTGATAATGAACAAAATACTTACAAGAGCTCTCATGCACAGCAACATTATCTTTACACATTTAAACCATCGCTTTCTATATCTTCGCATTAGTGTAATCACATCATTCCCCTTGAGGCCAGCTTTTACACTCTAGCATTGGGATAAAATTATGTAAATCCTCATTTGAAAAAAATAAGCAGCAAAAAACAGAGAAGTACCAGGGTGCATATCTGTGAATGTATGAACAATTAGCAAAGGAAAGAATCATATAATTGTAGCATACTACAATGATTGTGAAATGTTGAAATTCCTTTGTCCCTTTTATTTTGAGAGCATCTCCAATTCATGCAACGTAAATATGAATTATCGGAATGGGACAGTATTTCAATCTAAAAGCATGGTCTCTGCTGTTTCAATACATTTTCTTCAAATGTTAACAAGAAGAGAAGAAGCTGGCTCATTTCTCTAGATCTCAGCAGTAGTATGACTGGATGAATTTCACAAAAACACAATATAACCCGACCAAATATTACTGCCTAAATAGACTGATCAGTAAGAGAATGGAGATGAGAGTGTGAATGCTTTTTTACACCTTCGTACTCTCTTCAGTTACCTGTGACTAAGGAGGAAGTGGCCCAAAATGGCTACTCCAGGGGTCTCTGTACAACAAGGGTGGATTTGTGAGGAATTACTCTTAATAACAACCTACAGGAAAATGGAAATTAATTATGCATTTTGTATCCTTTTGCGGTGGAATATTTCTAGGTCTCTAACATGGTTATATAAACATTAGCTGTTTTCCTGTCTTAGAAGCAATGACAAAAAGAGGAAATTTATCACTTCATGATAAGAAATAACAAGGAAATTACTTTGATGGATGACTAACAGAATCCTGTACTAAGTCAGTTTTCATTTACCCAAATTTATTAAAAAACAGTACAGAAAACGGAGCTAAAGAATTTTATGGCTAAATGAGAAGTTTCAGTTTGAGTTGTACGTTGGAATATCCACATGGCATAGTGTATAAAAACTAAATCCTTCTCTAGTTGCAGGATGAAAAAAAATGTCCTTTAGAGCTTCTCAACAAGAAGTACGACAAGATATTACTTGTGCAAGGTTACGGATCTATTCAAATACCAGCAATTCGTTTTGATTGTCCATTTCTTAGAATATAACAATGATTAAAACTTGGCAACAATCCTACAAGCTGGATTCTGATTCTAGAAAGGAGAAAATAAGTGATCGGGAAGGCTAGTATATATATATCTATTCCACTTTTCAGATCATCTGAATCCTAATTCCTCACCTACATGCTATCCTCTGATACACACTTGAACCGCTCCATTTTCTTACTGGGAATACTTATTTAGAGTTCCTTTCATTGCATTGTAAGACTCAGCAGAACAGACGCACAGACAGTAACTGATAGTCGTGACATTATATGTGATTTCTAACAAATTCAAGGGGAAAGGTTAAGTATGGGCCATCGAACACCCATTCAGTTGCATGGATTCTGTTTATTTATTTCTTCATTTCTTTAAATTTTTATTCATTTATTTCATTTTGTAGAACAATAACCTTCTTGAGTTGCCTTGAATTGGTGCGAACATATGTGAGCTCATTATTGATTGAGACTACAGCTGGACACATTAAACGGTGTATACCACACACAAGGTCATATTAGAAAGCTCTCAAAGCATGACCGCACCCATTCTTGCAATTCCACACCTCTGAGTAGAGTGTGTATTGGCTAGGTGGCATGCACAGTAAATTTCTCTGAAGGTATGCTCACTTTTTTCAATCCAATTCTATGCTTTTAATCAGTCATTGCAGAAAAAGTAAGTCTCGTGCAGAGCCTAGACTAGGCTAGCATTCTCAATATCATGTGGGAGATGCCTTGTTATGCACGATTTTGGATATGTGGTAGACAAAACAAAAGAGTCATGGATTTCTGGGCACAGTCAGTATTAATGGGACTCCACTGAAGTAAGGAAATTAAAATGGCATGCATCAACACACGAGTAATCCAATAATGTCATGCATCATTAGAACAGGTCTGCCATGATGCTGTGTAGTGTAGTGAAAATGCACCAAGCCAAATAATATAGTACAAAAACATGTCCATGACCTTGTGTGTTGCAGTAGTCTTTTTTTCGGCCGTGCTAATTGGTGTCTACTCTCATATTAACAATTTGAAATAAAGAGTGACATAGTAACAAAAAATATTAGAGTAACAAAAAATATTAGAGTAACATGATCTGAAAGGGGAGGCAAATACTTTTTTTTGTCACTCACATCAGACTAAAACTTGTATGTTAATCTTAAGTCCCGTTCATGACCTTCTATGTCATGTTTCATTTTGCTCCATGCAATAATTTGATCATGTTTTCTGATCAGACTGATAACAGTAAGTTCTTGATTAAACGACAGGATGCAAGTTCACACTTTTAATTGCAACATCAACTCTACTAATTAGTAGGAAGATATAAAAGTTGCCCAAGTGCACATGTTGTCAAAAAATGCCAAGATCTTCCTTAAAGAGCCCCCCACCCTAACCGAAAAAAAGCAGTGGCAAAAAACAAACATGTATTACATCCTAATATATTAACAAATATCATTTTCATGATTAATTATATCAATTATTCCATAACTGAAATTAATTATGTCTTAAGTCTCTTTGTAGTTAATTTATATGCGCCACACAACACGTACACATCAAAAAGTGTTAACATCTATAGGTTTTGAATAAATAATTGAACTGAAAATAAACCTGCACACAAGGCTTTCACTAATAAAGTTTTCACCCCAGCTCAGGCAAATAAGGAAAGCAAAAACGTCCTAATATTAATTTATAAACAGTTTTCTTGGTTGATTTTTATGCAAAAACAGTGTTTACAAAATGGGTGGGAGACGAAGGTTTTAATCATGAATTAGCCTTTGAATATTGAATCCATCTTTAAACCCTCTCTTGTTCTGTTTATCCCGGGGTATGAAGTGAGTCATACCTAGCTTTAAAGGGATCCGGTAACTTTGTCTCAGATTCTGAAATAAAATTCTGGATTTCACTCATGATGCAATGATAATTATAAACCTTTAGGTCAGTCAGGAACCCCATGACATTAACAAGCCGATCGCATGTCTGATTATCAAGATATTTATGATTGAAATTACAAATTTTGAAAACCGTTCGCCTGACGGTTTTCATAACACTAAAGTCTATTGGGGAAAACGAGTATGGTAAAACCGGTCACTTAAAGATTTTTACTTTTTTGAGGCACTTCTTGATCATTTTGAAGCGTAATTTTTTTTAGGGCTTCAATATTACACCATATCACAGACACTGATAACAAGTAGGGCCGTGTATCTCAGATTTAACATTGTTAAACGATCCCTTTAATAATACCCTCTCCAGTCATTAAGCTTTCTCTCTCGCTCACCTTCATCTCTAACTCTCTTTGATGTCTCTTTATCCTTACATTCAAATCTCTATCTTCCTGATCTGTCTCTCTTTTTTTTAATCATACATGTCCTCTTAATATTGTAAATGGATATGATCGTAAAATGGCTAGATTCCAATTCTAATCCTAACTGTTTTCATATCAATGCTCACACATTTTTCCTTTATGATTAAGATTATAGTATGATTATCCGAATGTCTTTTCTCAATTATCTATTACTTAATATTCCCAAAGAAGTCTTCTTATCAAACTTCTCTCTCTTTCTACAGTTTCCCTAAATTCACATTTTTTTAATCATCTACTCTCATTTTCTTCTGTTTCTGTCCTCTTATCTCCTTCCTTTTTACCTTCTCTCTCTCTCCCTCTCTCTCTCTCTCTCTCCTTCCTTCTCCTGTGTTCTCCTCACCAACTCTCCCTCTTGAGCACGTTCTGTGGTGAATGACATGGCATTCTCTTTTGTCTTGGGGTCTCTTGGCACACTGTAATCATCTTCTCTCTAAATCCCCCATCTTATGCATAACCATGACACTTTAGCTGTGTCAAAAGTATCAATGCAACAGGCACGTACATCACAGTCCCAAAGTGAACTTTCTTTCTGGATCAGATTGGGAGGCTCCGAGAACTAAATGTTCTGTAACTGACTTTGTTTATATCTGTGTGTGATTTACTACCGAGGGGAAACATGAGATAGAGTGTATAATGCCGTGTTTCCGTTGAAGTTGAAAGGAGCCCTCATTGATGAAGAGCAAGGTCAAGGAAAGGGCAACAGGGGAGCCAACAGCAGCCAGCACATGCCTGCCAGAAGATCTGGTGCCGGTCAGATTATATGCATAATTGAACCGAGCACATGCAACATTCGTGAGCAATAACATTCACCCAGCAAGCATGGCCACACCTGTCTGAAGCTCATGCGTTGGCTGGCTGGCCAGCAACATTTAACTTGGAGAATGCCTTATCTCTGGCCCACAGCGCTGCTGCCTGAACAGCGCACAACATATGCAACACTTGTGAGTGATAATGTTTACCTCACTGGTTGCGGTCTGGACTCAGGCAAGGTGCTGGATGACATGATAGCAGTATGCTCAATATTTCATTTCCACATGAAACATAATCTCATTATATCTCTGCTACGTCTGTCTCATATTAAGTACTAGCCACCCCCCCCCCCCTTCCCTCAAAAAGAAACATGGGAAATTCTTTACCTTCACATGTATTATGTATTCTATTTCCTGCGGTATTAGAACCATTGTTAGCTTGATCCTAACTGTGTGGACACTATTTTAATTTTAATCCAGACTTCTATCTGAAAACAGTAGCACGGGTTGGAATTTAAATTGATTGACAACCTACTGATATGTCTAAAAATACTGACACCCATAGAATGATAACTTTGATGAGTTTGTATAAATATTCAAATATTCTAAATTATTCTTTTGTATAATACCTGGCCTAAGCAAAATGTAACCTCTAATTTTGGGGCTGGATTTTAAAAAGAGTTTTAGAACAGAGCTAAAGAAGTTCCCTCAACTTAAAAAGGCGACCACTATCGATCCAATGGGATAGCAAAAGAGGACATCATCTAGAGATTACTCATTCATTGTGCCCCTAATGCATGTATACAAAACAAAATATGGAAGAAGTTTTTGTGGTTTATATTTGTAAAGGGCAACATTCTACTTGTTAGAGGTCTCTGTAACATTCCGTGACCACAAAGGATAAAGACCGGTATCTTGGGAAGGTCTACCATTATTGGTTTGGAGCTTCTGCCTTCGGGCACCGTCTAGAAATATGCATGAAGAGGACAATAACCAGGGAATAGCCTGGGGATGAAGAGAAGAAGAGAGTTTGATGGACTGTCTACAATGTCACATTACACTGATTCACTGTTTCCTGCCTGATCCTCCCTCCTACTATGTCTACCCTCCCCCGTGATGGAACTTTCCATGAACATTGCACTCTCTTTCTCTCTCTCTCTCTCGCTCTCTTAATGTGCCTCTCTTATTCATGCTTTCAGCTTCTGTTTCTCACACGCTCTGTAAGGCTATCTATCTATCTTTTGTTTTGTACTGAAAGAACCTACCTTTATAGATGCAATGTCACAACAAATTAAGTTGCCATAGGATCGATAGAATATATGAGGGGACCTCTGTCTTGTTTGCCTCATGCTCTCGTTAGTCTTTCATGTGTTACAAAACCAATTACCCTTGCAATGCTCATGTCATGCTGGTCATGTTTAAGTATTCTCTTTTTAAAAGGAAGGGTAGCAAAGACATGGATTCCTGGTTGATTTTCATTAATTTCCTGTGTTTCTCATCCAGCTTGATGCTGTCAGGGGAATCATTAATTCTAACTGTCAGCCGGGATCAAACAAATATGATCTCAAAGAGTTATGAGAGGCAGATGTGCTAAATCCTAAGGAAGGCGTAAAGAGGACCAAGACTTCCTCTAGTCATAATACTACTCATACTAATCAACACTGCTGGCTATTGCCAATTAACCAGCATTACTGTCAATTACCAATTACAATGCCAAATTTTCATCTTCCTGATAGGGTTGAGCCTTTTCAACCAGAGATTTTCAAGTTTGCATGTCGTATTGTCAATTTGGGCCAAACTTTATTTGAAATGTCCCAAGCCAAGAAATCAGATTTCTTACAGGAAAAGTCTCATCATAAAGATATTTTGGTATGGTCAATAAGACCTGTAACGTCACAAAGAAGCCTACTTTATCATAACATCATAACATGGCTACAAGAAACCAGTCATTGGCACTGGGCAAAGACTTAAGATTCATGAGGGGGCGAGCACTTCCGCTCCAAATCCAGATACTAATATAAGCTCTACAAGGATGTCATAGAATCCTTTCAACAGTAAATATGAACTGCACTTACTAAACAAAAGGGAGCATTTGCCTTTTGTTACAATTTTTGACAGATGTATGAACACACATCTTGAAGACAAAAAGCACAATGTGTGAAACCTCAAAATCTGTGCGAACGATCTGATAAGGCACTATGTAGGAGGCCATCCGTATGACTATCCCGAGAACTAATAATACACACACAAAGAAAATAGATGCCTCGATATGATAAATCCCATGGCAATGAGGGATGCTGACAACTTGTGCACAGACTGAGGCTCCAAACACAGACTCTATAAATAGCCATTGGGGCAATGACGTACAGAAGGTAGGGGATAGATAGCCTTGTGCAAAGGTATGAACAATGATCTAGTCGGTAGTATTTTGTATGAAAAGATAAGAAACTAACTGCAGGAAAAAGTGAGAGGGAGAGACAGAGACTGAGTGAGAGGAAGGAAGGGGGAACACATAGCTATGGCGGGGCTAAAAAAAAAGAAGATATTTGTGAGAGAAAGAGGAAGAGAGATTAAAAGGACAGCCCAGGTACAATGAATCTAAAATCAAACTGATATTGACTGAGGGGTGGACTAACAAACATACAAAAAGTAAGAGAGAGCAGTTGAAAGCAGAGGATTCTACTCAGAATAATAAAGTCATTCAGCAACTAAAGAAGTATGACTTTGTGTTTTGTTAGGGGGAAGGTAGTATCTAGGGAATTTATCATTCAAAGATAAGAAATTATTATTTTCTTGTTCCATACAATAGTAAGACTAGAATACAATACCCATGTCTTGATCCACCTCTAAATAAATCATGCAACTTTAAATATCATGGGCCAAAAACCAATCTAGGGCTTAGCCTATAGGGTAACGCCTGGCTGGAATGCTCCCCAGGGAGTGGAGATTGTGCACACATTGTGTGCGGGTAAGCACTGAATCCAATGACCGGGGTAATAATATATTTGTAAAGCGCTTAGAGACATTTGTATTTAGCGCTATATAAATTAAATTTATTATTATTATTATTTCTCAAACCTAAATTCCCAGTTACTCTGCAACCAGCGAAAATCCACAATTCAAAATGACCATACCTTAGATGCATCCACAGTTTGTGGCCTGTTGTCCTGTGCAAGGTGCCATGCTGGGGCGGACGCGTTGGGCGTGGTAGTAGCTAGCGATACCGGTACTGCGGTTGCAACGGCTGCTGCTGAGGAGGCAGCTATGGATACGTAGGAGGGTGCAGACATCATATGGGGCTGGCCGAGGGTGGTGCCAGGTTGGATTGGATGGTGTTGTGGCTATAGAGTAAATGCATGAGTCGCTTTGGTTACAACATGGATCTCTCTTGATACGTTACCTATTGTGTATACCAATCCCATAGAGTCAATCCGGAATGTATCAACTAGGCAAGTATGTATCTCCACAGATAAACTAACATAAACATCTTTAAAACAGCTTGTTAACTTATTTCCTTTCAAAATAAAAATTGAAAAAATTACATGTTATCTCGCCCTTCTACTTGTCTTTTATCTGGAGTTTCCGAACAATGTGCCATAAGCCATATTGGAATTTTTTCCAATCTCATTACAATTTTTGAGAAAATTACGGGGATCATTGATCAATAAAAATAGTACCAAATCAAACCAAAATGCAGAGAATGAATGAAAGATACACTTACTTGTTGTTGTTGCTGTTGTAGTTGTTGTAATTGTTGCTGTTGTTGTTGCTGCTGCTGCTGTTGCTGCTGTTGTTGTTGCTGCTGCTGCTGCTGAGGTTGCCCTTGGCCGACCTGTTGTATTTGCTGCTGTTGGGTTTGTTGCACGCTGTTCTGACCCACTTGAGGGACATGGGATGGTTGTCCAGACTTGAAAAAAGAAGGAAACAAAAAAGTCTTCAACCAACGCATGAATAAAGTATTACGCAATGTTGCAAGTCCTCAGGTTCTTAAAATCATGAAAATTATACCACTAAATAAGAATATAATTGTGACATTGCTCATTGTTTGATGAAATGGTGGTGATTGTAGGTAGCTTTACTAGCCCATTTACAATAGCAAAACTGAGGAATATGAAAAATATTATTATTTTAAAGTATAGATTGTCTACTCTTGACAACTGCATTTGTTTTGTTTGTTTGCTTTTAAAAAAAAAAATTTATAGCTTGTTTACTTCTTTTGTATTTGTTTAAAATCAAGGTTTAGCACATTTTCATATCGGATACAAAAGGTGCAGGTAGAAATTATGAAGGCCGAGATACCTGTTGAGTAGCAGGAATGCTCTGCTTAAGTACAGATGTTGTATTGGTGACTGACGCGTGTTGCTGCTGCTGGGCTGACTGTGATGGTGGCAGCAGCTGCATCTGTTGTTGTATGGGTTGTGACTGAGTTGCTTGTGGCTGCACTTGTGGTTGTGGTGCATGCTGGCTGCCACCAGACACTGTTCTTGTAACCTTAGCATGTTGATCAGAAGCTGTCCTCTGAGGGGTGCTAGGTACTTGGGACGGTTGCTGCAATGGCTGTTGTATAGGTTGCTGCAAAGGTTGCTGGATAGGTTGTTGTGGGAGTTGTCCCTGGCTTACAGATTGCTGATAAGCTTGGCCTTGGGGGAATTGGGTATAGTTTGCTGTCTGCTGCACAAACTAGAAGAAACAAAAAAGTGTATATAAATAAGATATGACATTCAATGTAGTACAGTCGATTGCAGATTAAATCAACAACTACGAGAAAGAAGAAAGTTGGGAAGAAATGTTTATTTTGGAAATTTTAGAGAACTCCAAGCAACTAATTAACTCCACCTATATTTTAAATTCAACTACAAACAAAATTAAGTACGCTGATTTTCTATCCATATACTACAAGCATCAAAGGTTCATAGACTAAAAAGAGCTGAGAGATGTTCAAGCAAGCTTCACTATCATATGATTACACTTGACCTACAATGAACATACAACATTTCCTATCAAGGAATTTGTTTTGACTTTCCTTTGGTTATTGCATGCAAAAAAATGTATTCTTCCAGACAATTTCAACTACAATTCCATAAAAAATGAACTTTTTATTCAAACTTCTAGTTATCATATGATTTCAAAATGTAAAATGGAATATATATCAATGTATTGCTTATTTTAAGTGATATTAGGAACATAAGAATGCCATTAGCTAGTCCTGAATTAATAAACATGAACTGACTTGTTTCAAACAGAAATAAAAACCCAAAAGTTATGAGAGAGAAAACAGAGATCGGTATCTAGAGACTCTTCTAACTATAAAATATTGTGTAAATATATTTCTTATTCATTAAAATTAGATAAACATGTAAAGTACATGACATTATAATTTTATGCATTTTAAGACCAATGTTTTGTTAGAATGTTCAACTGCTAATGACAGAAGTGGAAAATAAAAGTATTTGTTAATACAACGAAAATTCATGTACAGCAGTGATCCAGTAACATTGATAAAACATTGTAAAGTATATTGATATCACTGATACCCTTAACAGCATCTCTCAAGTATACAACTGCTGGTAGTTTCCCTTACAAGGAAGTCATCTATTAACCCCTGTTACCGTTTGTTTTAGTGTAATCTTATGTTTGCAAATTTAAGTCTTCGTGGAAAATTTGGATCCTGAAATGGAACAAAATCCCTATCAAAATCAGTGACTATGTTGTCATGAACAACAGATACATGTATTAATCACATATTACGATTACATCACCTTTCCTGGAAAAAGCCTTTACTATTTCTCATGGCTCTTGCCTTTTGAAATCCATAATCTGTAATGTAACAGTGCTTTTAAGAGCTGGAGAAAAACATATTAACGTCAAAGCCTTGGGATAGTCCAGGCCATTCCCATGCTAGTTTAGTTTTACTTCTACAAGATAAATTCCATACTACCAAAAGTTTCTTGACCTGGAAATGGTCTCATATAAATCAAAGATCATGTTTTTCTTCCTTGTTTGATAAAGACGGGAACCACATACATGTATAAGGTATTAATGACCCTCGCTATCTGTCTTCCCTTCCTAATCTTTCTAAAGAGAATCAACAAATACAATTTTGTCACATCATACTGCCGTCTCCTTTGATTTAGCCCTATCTTTCACATAGCCTAACACCTGTGTAACAACCTCAAGGTTGTCTCCACCAAGCTTATAAAGGGGAGGGTGGGGTGTTCCATCAACCCAGCATTGGTTGCTGGTATGGCAAGGTGAGTTTCAGTGCTTTACTAACTACATTTTTCTCCCCCTCTGATTCATAATGCCCAATCTGTCAGGTTGGGCAACAGTGACGAAGAGGCACATGTGAAAGAAGGCTGCTCCTTAGTACTCACCACAAGTTCCACAACCCTCAACAGTTTAACAAAGATCAACTTACTACAGACTGGGGAATTATAGAGCTTGCCAAATGTAATTGAAGCATTCTATTAAAGACGTTCATGCTCAAAATGCCTTTTGTACATGTACTTCAATAATGGGTACTTGAATTCCTTCTTTTTTTTTTAATAATGGGTACTTGAATTCCTTCTTTTTTTTCTAATTGCTTCAAATTAAACAAAAAATAAGGTAACACTAGAAATTAATAACGATTAAACAGCCACTTTTCTTTGTTATCTTCCATATTTCAATCATCAGGATATGAATTTGAATAAATATGAACAACTCTATGAAATTCCTGTCGTAAAATTGAAAGAATAATTTCATTTTAATGGGATCCGGTAACTTTGTCTTAGATCCTTTAGAAATAATCCTTGATTTAGCTCATGCTGCAATGATAATTATAAACCTTTAGGTCAGTCAGGAACTCCATGACTTTTACAAGCCGATCGCCTGTCTGATTATCAAGATATTAATGATTGGAATTACAAATTTTGAAGACCGTTCGCTGAGGCACTTCTTGATCATGTTGAAGCGCGATTTTTTGAGGGCTTCAATATTACACCATATCAGAGACACTAGTACATGTAGGACCATGTATCTCAGATTTAACATTGTTAAACGATCCCTTTAAGAAAAAGATGAACGTTCCTTTGAAACCGCATGGAAAAGAAGGAACCTTCAGCTTTTGCAAAGTCAGCTCTATGATTTTGCAGCCAAAAGCAAAAAGCATGATGTAACTTTTATTTCAAGATACAAGGGAGATCTACCTCTAGTGTCTTCCCAACCCTTTGCACTGCCCCCTATCTTTCACCTCACCGCACGGCCCACACACTCTTCAAGAAGAGGTGTGCTGAGGCGACAACTCCCTAAATGCCAGGTCCCATGAGGGGGGCAAACTATATGTTAACTCATGTGCATGTGCTATTGAGCAAATAGTCATGTCTGGAGAGAGGAAATGTCTACATTGCCGAGACTGACATGCTCAAACTGAACCTCAGTCAACACTTGTTCATGTAAAACCACTGGCGTTACTGGTGGTGGGGGGCTGGTGATGAGGGGCTGGTGATGGGGGCTGGTGATGGGGGCTGGTGATGGGGGGAGGTGGTACATACACCTCACCTGGACTCCTCAAATAAACTTGTGTGATTCAAACACCTTCTTCCACCCACCCGCTCACCATTCACTTCAAACCGAAACAAATATATACAATGTTTCTGGGTTTAATCAACACAGAATACTGTAAACTACATTATAAAACTTCTCAAATAATCCCTATCTTCAAAGACTCATTTTGTTCTGGTTATACCTCTGTGAAGGGACATATTAATTGCATGCTTCATACAAGCCTCTTTCATGTTTGATTGTCACCTTGTCATATTGACTAAAGACCACACAGAAATGAAATGACAATATGAAATGTCACCAGAGGGAGGTACGTGTAGCATGTTTCCCCTCTGAAAATCTAGCATGTTACTTATTAATATATTTTTATGAGAGAGAGAGAGATGAGTCAAATACTTCTTGAGATAGCTAGAATAGAAGTCTGCAGAAGATATTTTATACACTAAGCTAACTAATGCAGAATGAATATGCATACATGCCAACATTTGAAAATCAGAAATCTGTACAAATTATGCTATTTTCAAAAAAAAGAGGAACAATCCTAACTCTCCTATTCAATACTACAGACAAATTTGTACAGGAAGAGGAACACCTGCATTAAAATGATAATTATCTTCTCCCAAAAAGAGGAATGTTCCTCTTTAATCTGAACAGTTGGCATGTATGAATATGTACACTTAAGAGCCTAGATATAGATTCATATAAATGCTGTAAATAAAGTGGAATCCTAGATGAAAAGACATCCATGTATCTAGTTATCCAGTACTAATCACTGATTTTAAGAATTTACAGTTTGAAGAAAAAAATTGATGAATAAATCACATTCTACTATGGATACAATGTAAAAAATCAACTTTTCAATGACACTATCATTACTTTGTTATTTTACTATTTCTTCATCTAACTTAGATTTCATTCTATTATATACAGTTCACAACTAAATTATTCATAGGCTTAACAATTTTTGTAATTTTGTAAAAATTGATTTGTCCAGATTCATACTTCTTGAGAATGTGACATAATAAAGCATACATCTAAAAGTATTCAGCAAAGGCCCATATTCAACCAGTCCACCTTTATTTCTTCAGTTATGAAAAGAAAAAGGAAAAAAAAAAAAATCAAATTCACAAGGGGTATGAATAATTTAGTTGTTAACTGTACGCTTTAAGTTCACTTCTGCATGAAATTCAATGCCTGCATAAGAAAAAACATAAAAAGTATCAAAAGTATCATATGTGAGTGAAAACAAAAAGTATTAGGGTTAAACAAAATCATTTGAAGTTACAGGGATGAGAATTAGGCAAAGGCAACACAAATATATGCTCTGACTATACAGCGGCAATCAGTATGGGCCAACACCAAAAGAACATTATGCAAATGTTATCAATCCCAAAAGCTGCATGTAAAGGCTTGATGCTTTATAGCATAAGCAACCAAACGAAGGAATAGAATCAACATGCAAATTAGAAAAGTTCATGCCATTAAAAGAAAGTGAAGACAACTCTGGACAGATCAATGATTGCATGAATGCCACGCCTTACAGGGAATCTAAAGGACATTTCAAAACAGAATGTTATGTTTGAGAGAGATGGAAAATTTATAAAAAAACTGCTTGATGTTGTAGGATTCTGACTTTGGCTTTATGTCGGAAAGAGTCTACAATCTTCCTGTTATTTTCTTACTACTGACCTTTATTAATAGCACTAAACTGTCCTAGGTTTCCTGTAAACACTTCCACAGAAATGATTATATCAATGTAGGCCTACTCTATGCATTTGCACTAGGTGGTTTGTATATGAAGTATTTGATTCAACGTAACTATGGAATTCTTTGAATTTGATAATGTAAAGATTATCAGCCAAATTGAAATGTGTGCCTGTGAATGGCCATTCTACAATAAAATTGTAATGACATCAGATGAATTTTGATAATACTGTTCATAATGTTTTTCTTACAACATTCAAAGGGAGAGATGTGGAAAAAGAATGGAGGAGAAGTAGAGACAGATAGGTGAATTTAGAAGGATGACAGAGACAGACACAGAGAGAGAGAGAGAGAGAGAGAGAGAAAGAAAGAGACAGAGACATAGAGAGAGAGAAAGAGAAAGAGACAGAGACATAGAGAGAGAGAAAGAGAGAGAGAGAGAGAGAGAGAGAGAAGGGTGGAAATAAAGGATCAATGAATATTAGTGAGTTGTCAAGTTTACATATACCCTGTGAAAAAAAAAATATATATATATACAGTGTATGCTATATGTATGTGTATGAATGATAAAAAATGTATTCATAATATATTTCAAGTGTTCTTAATAGAGTTCTAAAGGGGAAGACAAATATATTCAGATGCAATTAGAAGTTACTTGAAAGTGTCAAATTATGATAAATATTTGGTTGTATTAGAGATTGAATGAGTTACATGTACATGTATATCTGTAGCTAATAAATGTAGTTCAATAAAATCTGAAAAGTAATAAACCTGGGGTTGCTGATAAAACACAGGAGGAGACATCGGAACAAACCACGACAGGGATGAATGTTGACCATTCATGGAACTCGAGGGGCTCTGAAAAATATTTCATACAATTAGAAAAATATCAAGTAATTCAATATTCGATACAAGATTAATATTAGCTGACATGATTATATAAGCTTAGAATTACTAGTTTCCATACACTTTTATTTTTCTATCATTCATAGAATGCATGCCAATGCCCCCAATGCCGCCAAATCAAAAAGTTTACAGACATAAACAATTGTCCTGATCTGACAATCCTCCCTAATAAACATAAACTAACCCAAATTGTAATTACAATTCAGAGATAAAACGTGTTCCAAGGGCACATAGAATACTCAATCAAGCACTAATTTGCTAACTTCCTACTTTTATCCACTGAAAACTTAGAAGTCCTGACTTTGTTTAAACTGAAAGCAGTATGTATTTTTTTGATGCAGTGTTTCTGACTTTGGTTGCCATGACTTCACAAAATCATTAATATTTCATTTTGAAGTATACAATAACTTCTTTGTATTCTTTGAAAACTTTTCTTGATACACTAACAAGTAAAAACTGATGGTTGAATGGGAGACATATTTGCGTTGGAATACCATGCAAGAAATGATGTGTGATCCGAACAATGACCAGTCACTGGTCAGAAAAAAAAGGGCGTTTTTTGTTGTTGTCTTTTCACAGAAATTGGCATGCCTCCACAGGGTGACACGTGGGCGACAAACAACAAACAAAAGTGAAAAATGGGACATTCTGTCATAATACCTTACCAAAATAAAATTATTCATCGTAATGTAGGGACTTAAGTCCTTGGTACATCCATGTGCATGATCATGAAGTAGCATTCATGCTTCATAGATACAAATCTACTTGATTACCATGTCAAGCACTGATGTCATAAGTTTAATCTCTAATACACATCCATGGAAAATTTTGACACAGATTTGATCTCTCCGCTTGATTAAGGGGGGGGGGGGGAGCTGACAAAGAAACGGTGCTTTTGGCAAACCACAACATAGGCCTTTTGATGTACAGGTAGTATCATCAACCTTCAACTTCACAAAGTATCAGGTAGTACGATAATCCAATCATACATGCAAAATGCCAGCCTTATTAGTTCAATGAAAGATGGATCAACAAGAGGAAGACCCATTTTCTACATGGACAGGCTGGATAGGCAAGAGGGGCAGTATCAATATTGCCTTTAACTAGATTCATGCTCTCAATTACTCATTTATCTGATACACCTATATAGTTGGATCATAGCCAAAAGAGGTTCATGATAAAACACATTGTTTTCTGATCTCTGTATCAATAATACCTGCCTTATATGGGACAGACTTGGCAACTTTAGCAGAGTTAGTGGGGAGGTAAGAGGTGGGAGGTAGAAAAAATGACAATGATGTCACTCTCATGCAAAACAAAAAGTCATTTCATTCCTATCTTACTACCGTATCACCTACCCCTTTCAGAATTACTGCAAAAAGTGAATGCAAATTAGATTTAAGTACAAAAAACACCCGAATGTACTAATTGGTGCACAATATCTAAACCAATCCTTCTACGTGAAACTATCCTTCCTTATTAAATGTGAATCTTACAGGATACTTATCCCTCTGCTTATAGTTTATGGTTGAGTAAAATATGTTATTTCTGTGTTTGAAAGAATCACGTAAAGCTTCTTTCATGTACAACTCGGTGAATAACTTGTTTATAACACTTGCTGACAACCAATGAATCTGTTTTTCTGGGCCCTGTTTCATTAAAAGACTTACAAGTTACAATCAGTTTTGAAATCAACACATTTGATTTGCTATTTTTCAATTTTGTCATACATCTTAGGATGTTGTTTCTGATATTTTGTATTTAACTGGGCCCTATAATCCTAAAAACAAAGAAGAAAAAAAAACCTCCCCTGCAAAAAAGGATCAAGTATTTATACTTTCACTCACCTTCCATGATTTATAATACACAGTGCAAGTGTACAGTCCAAGAGTTAACATGTAAATCATTTTGCCAACTCCAGCATGATCACTATCACAAAATGTCACCTAAATACCATATCTCATGTTTCCTTCACTAAGTTTTGAGCTTGGGAGGTGATGTTACTAGGATTTTATACCTTTAGGAATTGCACCAGGTCCCCTAAAACACCACCACATGAGGGAGACACAACAGAACTATGGTAGTAACCCCAGATAACCCATGAAGCCTAACACCGTTGCGTGGCTCCGTGGTTAACCTTGGAAACAAACAGTTTCTGGCAAAACTATCTGCACCGATATCAACTTCCCTCCAATGAAATGTGTTTAAGTAGATACGGTGGACACCAGCTATTGGAAATCCGTCTGTCTTTGTAAAACACAGGATAGGAGCACACTTGAAGATTGTCACGTGGTACACTCAGAGTACATTATCACCATTAGGTGGTCTAATGGTGTGTTGACTCAGGGAGCCAATATGTCCTTGGTGTTGTGTTGACTATTGTCTTTGAGAGTGCTGCAGGTTTCCCCCTCATATCCGCCAACCAGTGACGGGAAGTTTTTTTGTCAGATTAGCCAAGTGCAGCTGGAAGGGTCTGGCGCGTGCCATCCTGATCTACATCAATGTTGTTTCCTACATATACGAATGCCTTTGGATTATGGTGCCTGACCGATTAACCTTCACTTTATGGACCATGTAATCAGTGTCTGATCAATGTCATGTAGCAACATTTATATTACACAGTATGAAACTACTACAGTCTTGTCATTAATATAAGACAGCCCTTATCAGATAATAACCTTAATAATCCCATTATCCATTCATGTTTTATAATGTACAAATCCAAAGGAAATGTGATCTCTTTTAATCAGGGTAGTTTCAACAACTTGACACTTCTATCAATACTTGAAATCTTTCAACAAGAAGACTCAATTAAAAGCATTTTCACTCTTACAATTGTCAAGAAATTGTGTGCATTATTTTACATCAGCTTGAATACCATGTGGCTGTAATCAAGCCCTAGCTGTGAATGCCCTACTTTTCTTTTACCAAGTGCATAAAATTCTCCTCCCCTTTTATACTTTCATACCATAACTTTTCTAACTTTTGGTAGTAATTGTATAAATTCAGAATAAAAACAAATCTGTTGCCTATAATTATCATGGAGTGTTTCAGGATGTTTAATGACAGTCATAAGGCTAGACATAAAATGCAGCAATAAGATGACTGTGCGATGACACAGTCGATGTAGCAGTCCAACGTGTAAACTTTTTAGAGGGCCAAAGCATGAACGTGTAACTGGGGAACAAAGTTGTTTAGGAACAGTAGCTTTCCAGCTTCACTGACATCACCCAAAACATATTTGACAGAGCAGTACACCACCCTACAGACTGAAGGTCACATTGCAAATGTCCTATCATCCTCTTGCCAGGGTTCCGTTTGTATCATCATGATCACTCATAAAAGTACTCTAACCTCAACAATGGTTCATCTACAGGTTACCTACAACAACATTGTTTTTTTACCTTTCTTTAATCCTTACCCCTAAAATACAATTTGACTTTGGCAATGGGAGTTTTATTTTCCTTCTCCTCCCCCTACTGTGATTGACACAATTTAAGACACAAAGGCGATGCCAGGGGGGGGGGGGGGGTGCCAGTTATTCCTTTTTTTATTGCTAGGTTCCCTAAAGAGGCTAAGCATTGACCTATTTCTAAAACATTCATATAAGTCATGAAGTCAATATCAAACCATTTCTTAATAATTGCATTCAGCATTTTTTACAGATCTATTTTGTTAAGAAGTTTCTTCTGTTTACATGAAAGAGTATGACGAAATTTTCAATAAATTCAAATCAATGCACAATAAAACAGCATGCATTCTCTTTTGAGGCTCATGTTTGGAGGTTCATATTTGCCTAAATCCCAGACATCGTTATTATCGGTGACTGCTCACATACTGTACATGAAAGGGGTGTGGCCTCTCACTTGTTATTACAGCACATCACAATGAAAAAACAAAGCTTGTTATGTATCCTGTGAACATTCTATGGTAAGCTGATTGTTATATCGAATGATTTTCATGAGATGTTATCTCCTCTTATCATTTTTAACAGGATGAATGTACTTTCAGATGTTTCCGCTCTTTGTGGTATTACAGGTACCAGTTCTTTTTTATCTCTGCTTTATGGAAAAGGGTATGTAAGCTATGGTTGCACATGAACTTCATTTTTTGCTTATTGTTCTTTTTCTTTTTTTCTCCAAATTACCTTGAATTTTAACACCATCCTCTGACCCTATCCCCCTCCCCCAACAAAAAGTACTTTTATTATGTTGTTATCATAGTCATTACATTACCTCCTTACCCTATGTTCATTACAAAATCACATTCTTACGGAAACTTGTTAAAAAGCTAGGAAGAAACATGAAAACTTGATACTTGATCAATTACTTACAAAATTCAATATTTTCCAAACGTATTGTAGAATTCAACAATAGACAAATCCTAAGACTCCTACCCCCATTTCGTCTATTCCTAAATTCTCAAATTGTGTGCTATTGTCAATTTCTATTTATTTTCGGTATCACATCATATACTGGGTTTTAAGGATGAGCCAGACGTTGAAAACAAGTTCGGCTACTGTCAACTTCAATTGAACAACCTTCAGACCACCCAGAGCAACAAAGGGGGTACTCTGCACAAACAACTGTCTAATCCATAGATGTTGCTATGTCATGCCTTGTAATATCTATCTTTGAACCTGTCTAAAAAAGAGGTTCTCAAAACAAGAGCGAACTTGACCTTGTGAATATAAACACTTGTCTTCAATAACAACACATGAAGAGCTGCCTGGCTTATGTTGTTGTTGGGTTTTGTTTGTTTGTTTTTTCAAATTTATTTCCATACTCTATACAGAAATAAAATATGGTGCAAAGAAAAAAACAAAATGGTAATAATTCCTACCATTTGATAGGTACATTTCCAAATGAGATAACTGACCTTTTATCTCTCTCATGCATGAAAGGTACAACTTCTAACATCTAATTTAGATATATTCAAAGGATTAGGTTTGTTCACCTAGGCTACAAATAAATAAACCTTCAGTCCCATGCAGGTCATGCAACCAAAACATCAGAGTAAAAAACAAAATATCCAAAACTAAATGAAAAGTAGAGTAACAGAAATAAGGTTAACACAATACCTGTTGGGTTTGAGCTTGTTGCTGCTGCTGTTGCTGTTGGGATGGTAGGGACTGTGGCAGCTGGGTTGGCACCTGCACCTGGGCCTGGGTTTGTACTGGTTGCTGAACAGATTGCTGTGGTTGTGGCTGCAGCTGAGATTGAGAGTGAGGGGTTGATTGTGGTTGCTGCTGCTGCTGTTGATGCTGTGCTTGGTGTTGCTGCTGTTGTTGTATTTGATGTTGTTGTAATTGTTGTTGCTGTGGAGGCTGCTGCTGTATTTGTTGAGGCTGACTCTGTAATTTAAAGAAAAAAATAAACATGTACAGGAAATTAAATGGATGACAAGTGAATTCTAGACTTAATACATGAACAGAGCTGCCAAGTTGTATTTTGCATTTTCAGTATTCTTATCCCCCAAAATCAGTATTTTTTCTGTGTGAAAAAATATGCATGTATATCGGCAATGTTCGATCACTTATTCCATTTCTGTCCCACATGTAAACAATTGTGTTGTACTAGATCTACACTACTGTTAATCTCTGTGTATAAAACACACTTTTTTGCCGCCGAAAAAATTCAAAGTCGGGGGTGCGTCTTTTACACAGATACAAAAAAAAAATTAAAGTTTCGATTTATGTCCCTTCACTTGGCGCTATGCCTGCCAATGTCTCCCAGCTCAGTAATCGGTGTGTTGACTCACCACTCGGAAACTAGAACAACACTCAAATTTATCTGTCATCTTGGTTTGAAAGTAATCTTTCTGATAGATCTCAATATGAAGTTTAAAATAACAATTCCTCCAATTTTTCTTCTATTACACATGGCGTACCACAAGGTTCTATCCTAGGTCCTTTACTGTTTTTTTTAATTTTACATTAATGATCTTACACATTCAACTGCACCTCGCATTTAAATGAAAGTCCTTCCCGCGTGGGTTTTTTTTTAACACGGACCTGTCGACAACAAAAAAACGATCCCCCCCCCCCCCCAGTATTTTAACATGAAAAAAAAACGTATGTCCGTATTTTAAGTTGATTTCCGTAAGGAATACGGCATATCCGTACTACTTGGCAGCTCTGCATGAACGACGTGTATGGTTCCTGTAAGGAATGGGTTGAAATCCAGATTTCACTTCAGATAATAAAAACATACAACAGTTGAAAACAAAAATACATAAAAAGCTGCAAGACAGCTCAAAAGTATTGATTGGAATTTGAGATGTCATGTCATCAATTCACTGAATGTTTTATGCAGCTCTTACATGCCCTTAGTGATGTCCCTAAATACACAAACTGCAAGTTAACATTAAGGGTAACTGGAGCCAAAACAAACACACCTTGTGTCTGTCTTGCAATTTACTTGCTGCCTCTGAAACATCCATATGGTGAAGAAAGAAAACAAACACTGTACATGCACTTTTCTTTAATGATTTTTCATCTCCCAAACACAAGTCTAGACCTGTGTTTTAGGTTGACAGTTTGGGCGGCTAACAACTGTCCTATTGAACATTGTGCACAGGGTGAGTAAATTGGAACAGACCAGTGTACACAAAATGTGTGCTCAGAATAAACTCTCAAAGGTTTGATTTGTAAATTCTCTTTTTTTCATCATTCAATTCTTTTATCACTTCTTAAAAAAAAAGTGCACATCCGTTAAGTTTGCTAACATTTTTAAACAGTGTTGGCTGAAGTGCTTTATAAAATGTGAAAATGTCTTTCTTAATGTGTACAGCATAAGCACCGGGTAATAGAAAGCAGGAATTGTATTAAAGATGGGGATAAACTTGGACCCATTGCGAGTTTAAAATGAAGATAACGAATCAAAAGAAAATGAAAATAAACAGATATCCAATGAGTGATTATATAAACAGTAGCATTGTATACATGTAAAGAAAAAAAAGAGTAACCTATAAAAAAAAGATACTCAAGACAAAGCACTTCTCATTCATCTAAACACTAAACTATAAATTCATAAGAGTGATATGTTAGAATCACATTTTTCTTTAAATAGCAAAAACATGCTTCAGGTATTAAATGTAATTGATCCATATTCAAGTTGGGGGAGGGGGTGTTCTGAACTCCATACATAATCCCAACCATACCCTATTAAAACAAGGAACAAACATGTGTATATTAAGGAGAAATTTCAAAACATAAAAATCTATATGAATGATAAATGAAGAATATCTCTCTTTATCATTACATTACAGAAATAAAAGTAAAGTACCTAAAAGACATTTAAAAACAAACAAGGAAAAATATGCAGTATAATCTTTATAAGACCTTTTTAAAATATTTCTGGTTGAATGGATCTAAGCCAAGTTTTAAAAGCATTAATAAAGAAGTCCAGTTAGTTTAACCAACCTCATTCTTTTTCAAATACATTTGAAGAAATTGTGTACAAAGTCACACGTAGGCAGCTTCAAATAGACGGCAGAATAATGAATTACAGTTAATGAATCTTTGTTTCTCACAAATAAAGAAATGGTACCAAATAATTCAGGTCTGTAAAATAAGTCTGCTGTAAATTTCTTTAATGGTGCTTCGCAGAGCCTCCAAATGAGTCTAACTACACTTGATCTATCTAATCTACGTTTTCTCTGAATTACACCCACAGTTGATGAGTAAATGTTGTTCTTTAGAAGTTAAAGGAGAATATGCTTAGGCCTACATCCTCCTCCATCCAGCCCCTAAGTCTTCAGATTATTTCCCATAATGGATTTCATGTGTGCAATTATGCATCTCATTCTTTTCATTTGAAGGTGCTGTCTGGGTCTGCGGATAGGCAGCTAAAGATCTCTCTTCCGTGAAACCCTAGAGCTTATCGTTTAGCTTGAAAAGTGAAAAGCATCTTCTATGCATTTGCTTGAACTTGAAGCCACTCCCTTGTACATCCATCCAGGGTTGGATGTTAAACTCTGGTTAGTATGTCTCCTGTGGTAACATGGCAGGGTAGGTACGCCTATCAAGTTCAACTCCTCCTGGAGGAAGTCACCTTTTACATCTAGGAACATTAATCATCCTAACCGCATCTCAAATATTAAACATCAGTAACCTAGGAAGGGGATCAATTGATATTAGTTCCCCTGCGGACTAGGAATGCCTGCGTCCAACCAAGGAGTTACCATCACTCCTTGGTCCAACCAGGAAATACTGCTTTCCATTTCTCACTCTTTGATTAGATTCAAAACGAAGGTTGCTAGATAGCCAGATCAATCGTCTTTTCGAATCTTTAAATAAACATGCACCTCAAATATCATATAGTTTAGCATAGCACACTAATGCCATGTGCATCATCGCAGAGTGCATGAGAGACAATCTGTCATGTCTGCAGCCTTGCAGCCCAATCTACAAATGTGCATTGATCAATGGGGGATTGCATCAAAGGCATAAACTGAAACGTGTATATGTTATGATTCTAGAGGTAAAACGTAAACCCAGACGTAAAGCAATAAAAAAAAAGGAGGGCTTAGCTCTGAGGCAAGCAGATTTGTCAATATATGACTCACGATGCAAATATGCACGTCTATCTCAAGGACTGAATAGGATTATGTGATCAGTCTACAAATAGATGGGACGACACAATACAGATGTAATAAGTGCTGTGTTACCGCGGCCATACCAATTATTCCTAAGAGAATGATAAAAATTCTTTTACACCTTAATATTCAGCCTCTAGAGTTCAAATGTATGTCTAACATCTAATGGCTTGTTACGGCTTCAACAATCATTGAATTTTTACACACAGCATTTTCTTCTGTACAATAATGTTCTGAAATGCAGCATATCCACACACACACACATACACACATACACGCATTGCATACAGCTGAAGCTGGAAGATGAGTGGGAGGCACACGTTGTACACTTGAGGGCATGCCGCTCGATTGAAATACAGTAGACAATACAAATAATAAAATTGTTTACCCAGTGAAATCTTAAAGTGGGTCAGAGTTACGAGTCCAAATTACAATAGGTAGACCAATATCCCGATTAATTATAAATCATGGTGTTAGTGAAGTGAATATGTCCATCACATGTGTTGTTTGCAGCTGTGTTGAAACTCACTCAATAAAATGTTCATATGTAAGATGCTTCTACGCAAACAACACATTTAAAAAATAAATGCTTTAAATCATATTTTTGCGTTAATATGTGAAGCATTAATATAAAAACAACAGAATTAATTTCATCTTTTCAAGATAATCATCATATTCAAATATTTTAATTGATAAAGAAAGCTATTTACCTGTTGTTGGGCTGGAATTGTAGGTTGCTGCTGCACATTGGAAATAGGAGGTTGCTGAGCTGATGGCTGCATGGGTTGTTGCTGAGCTTGATCCTGCTGTGGTAGAACAGCAGTGGTAGACGGTTGCTGACTAGACTGAGATACTAGTTGGGGTTGAGAATGGGTTTGAGAGTGGACTTGTGGTGGTAAAGGCTGCTGGACAGATTGAGGTGGCTGCATCACAGGTTGAGACTGAACCTGTTGAGGTTGCTGCTGTTGCTGTGGCGGCTGTGGCTGCTGTGGTTGGCCCTGCTGCTGTTGGACTTGCGGAGTTGCTACGGACTGTTGGGAAGAGGGCTGTTGAGTTTGTTGTGGGTGAGATGGAACCTGTTGTTGCTGAATTTGAGATTGGCTATGAGGTTGTTGGCTGATGGGTTGTTGTGTTGATGATGAATTCTGTACTTGACTGGACACCAGTCTTGTAGAACCTTCAGAAGCATTCGACATTCCAGTTAAAGACAACCCTGAAAAACCCATTCCACTATCTGTGGTTGAGGTTCCAGCATCTGCTGTGCAAAAATAAAATATATGACAGAATATGAAGCAAAATATTAAAAAAAAACTATACTATCTTCTTAAAACCATTTATTAAATCGGACGGGGGGGGGGGGGGGTTATTACTTTCTAAGACAATTAGCCTCTAAAATTCATTAATGTCTGTTGTAAAAAAAAAATTCTACATGTACATGTAGGTAGGAGTGGGGCTACCAACATATTTTTACATAGAATTTCTGATCTAAACACTTTCTCCTTGAGGTTCCAGCATATGCTTTGCAAAAATAAAATATATGACAGAATATGAAGCAAAATATAAAAGACTATACTATCTTCTTAAAATTGTCATTGTTTTCATTACACTTCACAATGATTAGTTTTGTGAAATTAACATTTCTGTGGACAAATTCAGTACTTCTTTTTGAAGGTAACAAAAGAATTTCTTACATATCATAAGGTTTTCCATAACTTGTCATTACCTATGAGTTCTGTTTTTTGTTTGTGTAATTTAGAAGCTATATCATCTTTCCATATCACCAAATACAAACATTCTAAAATTGTTTTAAAGGTAAAGACCAGTTATGGTCATGCGATTGCATTGTGAAAGAAACGTTGTGGAATCGATCAGAAAAGGTTGATCATCTAGCATCCGCATCTGCAAGGTTCTGGAATCATCAAAATGATAAGAAAATTGGCCCATTCTTTGTAAAGTTACAAGCACTATACACAGAAAGATGTATATGGGACAACCCTATATCTCTCACAGACCATGAGAGAAATAAATTTACCAAATATATCAATAAGTAGGCGGTTTCCCGGCAAATTTTTTATCATCATGTATTAGTCAAAACATATTCTTTCACATGATTGGTAATGAGAGCTTCCATTTCATTTTTTGAAATATGGGCATTTCCAATACTGGTCTTTACCTTTAATAATCTTCAACAATTTAACAAACTAACCTTACATTTTCAGATGCACAACTGGACTTACTTCTAAAAAATAGAAAAATGTGTACTATCATTGTGTGATTATTTCTGTATAAGTACCTTTGCTATCTTTGTCTTCTTCCAGCTTGCCCTTCTCTTGCCTCTCCTTCTCTCGCTTTTCTCTGTTCTTCCATACGGTACCGATGCGGTCTCTAATCACCTTGGTAACAGCCTTCGAGTCCTCTTCACTCACAAAGCCAATGCGTACCTAGATGCAAAAGGACAAATCAAAATACTTGCATCAGCCCTTTTCCCAATCCTGAAACGATGATTTACAATAATTTTAAAATCATACACGTTTCAGAATATATCTGGCAGGATTGCTCATTATAAAACAAGCCTTCATGCTACATGTATGTCATATAAATAACTGGTGTTTATTTAAAGTAAGATTAAATTCACTTAGAAAAACAATTCATAAACAACTCGTAATCTATAAAGAGGATTCCTTTTCCTAGTTTATTCACTTGTAGTTACATGTATATCTCAACTCAAATTTCAAAAAAGAGAATTATAACATGAAACAATTAATGACGATTAATCTTCTCCAGTTGAAAAAAAATTCAACTACCTTTGAAAGCAATTTTATTATCATAAGGAATATTACATCCAGTATGCCTGGAACATAAATGCACAAGCATATCATAAATAGAGACTTTCAGTTTCCATTCTACATCTTCAGCAGAAGCAAAGTCTTCCATCTAGACTTGTCTGATGCATAGACATGTATCTGAATTTCTAAACCAACTCTGTATGACTCAGAATATTTCTTTGAAGAAGAATAAGTACTCCATACATATACTTAGACTCACTCTCTCTCTAAAAATGATGATGAATAGAACAGATCCCTAATGCAATTATGGATTCAAAACAGAAAGAAAATGATGAAGATCTGAAACCTTTCTGAATCATAATAAATGAGTAGTGCTCGTGCAACTTCGCAATATCAGTGAGAAACTGGAAATTTGCACTTTTGTATATTATACTCATCACAACATTTTCATAGCTAATAGACTTCATGCATCAAAGAAATTTCAACACAATTTGAGTGCGCACATTTTTTTGTTTTTGGTTAGAACAAATTTCATTTACTGTATTTGTATTCCCATCTGCATGGATCTGCTGCATACAATAAAGTGAATTACATGAATCCCTTTAAAGAGGATGTCATCCCAACATCAGACAGAATAATTCATGCAGAAAAGCTACTTCATTATTCATTTCAAAGTCATAACTTGTCTCGTGACATTCATGATTAATGTGTCCTTTAGGACCCAACTCGTGGGCTTTTGCCACCCAATAGTATACAGGATTACATACACTGAGTGCACACGGCTTATAAGCCACACACCCACTAGTCAGGCTATTTAAGGAAATTGGAAATGAAGGTAGGGATTAACCGCAGAAAAACATGAGATTACCACTATGTTGCCTACTAATTCACATTTCTCACTACCTGCGGGTATGGTTTCCACTGAGTTCATACAAAAGCAAATTGGTGTAATTTTAAATAATTTTCTTGAGACAAATGTAATTTGAATGTTACCATCTTGTGGCTACGCCTTCCTCTAAATGAAAGGACATTATTGCACTTGGGAAACATCCATCCTATCATGTGTGTTTCTTTATTAAGCTGACGTGTACATGTACCTTTGGTCTTAAACCTATATTTCAATGGATGCATCTTGTAAAGAAAGAAATTGTAAAACAAAATTAGGGGCACAAATAGTGATGTATCCAGTCTTCTTTCCTCTATTCCATTCATTAACAATAATACCGTACTTGATTAATTTTTTTAAAGAAAGGAAATAATCTTGAATCTTGAAGGTACATCAACATGTATCACACTACATAGATGGAGTCCCTGCTCACTATCTCTTAACATCCAGTTCATCTCTATGATGCATTGCCATCTATTTCTATTTTTTTACAGGACCCGGGCCAAAAAAAAAGGTACGACGTTCATCCTGTTTGGGGCATACAGTTTTCCCCTGTCAGGCAGAGGATAAACAAGTAGTGACACATGATTTCAACAGGACAGACTGATTCAATGCCTCCGCGCGCCACTGGAGACCACAGTGCACAACAAGGTATGAGGCCAATGTTTGACAAAATACAGTAGCCTAGAGGTAATAAGACATCCTTCTTTCCAACCTGAAGAAAGCACACAGCAAGCACAGAATACCTGTTTGTTTCGGGTTCTTATGTGCATAACATACAGTAGTCAAAGCTGTTCGATTTTAATATTGTTAACGTTAAATTGATTAATGATTCTTTGTTTTAGAATGATGTACTAGTATTGCAGTTGTTGGATGATAGGACTACCACACATGCTTATTTATTCAACATAATCATTGTTTGTAATGAGCATGAATGACATGAATGGTGCTATACAAATAAAGGAGAGGCCCCTTTGATATATTCATATCATTTTGCACTTTATTCTTTCTTTAATAATTAACTGACGAGTACCGGTACATGTATTTCCACCACTTTGATAGAAAACCAAAATGTATGAAGTATACTCTTCAAGTAGCAACTAAAAATATATATCAATAGTAACATATGCTATCAGAACAGCTCGCCAATAATGAACAAATGAATTCCAGTCTATTTATAACCCCAGTCATTTGGGAGAAAACCCACATATTATTACCACATATCATTCCCCCTGAATTCTTTCCTTCTTGGCTATACATTAGGATATATTACAGGGGAGATTTACTGCCCTGGTTTAGTTTAAATTGAATTCATCAGGAACAATCAGTGACTTCAGTCCTCTGCAGATTTCAACAAACAGGTTACTTTAACCTGACACTAAAACAGTGAATCAACATTTTTGATAATGTAAGTATACAATGCCATATTTAGGTACACAAACAAATCTTTTTCAAATATTATACTGAAAATGGGCATGATTCACAATTCTGCTTGAGAATTAACAATGCAACAACTGGACAGAGAAAATGAATTAAAATTGCCTGTGAGCGCAAATACTAATTCATCATTCTACTATCCGACTCCCCTATTAATTGGTCATTCATTTGGTACATACATTCATATCAAATGATTATTAAGCAGACTCGAGAACATTATTTCTTCAACTTCTTTGCCACTCAATTCATTTCCCTTGTGAAGAGATCATCATTTCAAGATTAAGGAATAGAGTTCCCTTTTGAAAAAGATAAGAAACAACTTTTTGGGACAACATGAATAAATTGAGAAAAATATATATATCATCTTACATTTTTTGTTTTTAATAATGTAGTTTTCTGGGGGGTTTGGGGCTAAATGCTTGATTTCATGCAATACATTTCACATTCAGATCTGACATTCAAGTTGTCATATCTGGAACACATCCTTATTTCAGTAAAGAATTATTGTGCTTTGGGCATAAATGAATTATTAGACGTGTCATATTTCATGTTCTGTCTAATGAGGCATCACTACAAACTCAGTCTGGACCCCCCCCCCCCCCCCTCTCCCAAATAAAATAGTCTCAATAATTCAGGTAGCTGTATATAGCCATTAACTAGGCAGCAACATCTTTGTCAACCTGATAAAATTCAACGAGTAGATCATTATTGGGTAATAAGTGCCCATCCTTATTACTTCCCTGCTCACTTTCATAAAACATCTTTGCTGTTAGCTACATCCTCTCTGGCCTGACATTTAAAGATGGTTCATAAATCATTTGCAGCTCAATAGATTAGTTGCTGCGTGATGTTTTGAATGCGGTATAAGCTCTTCGCATCTAATTCAGTCAATACAGGACTTTAGCTTGGGGAATACATTTCAGAACATATTACACGCGCTTGTAGTTTTAAAAATACATTTCATTTAATTAAACATTACATTTTCAAGAATCTCTTAATAATCTATTAAATTACATTTTAATCTAGATTGAAAATAGCCTACAACATGCATGTCCACCTCAAATGGGTAACCGGTATGGCTAAGAAGGAACTCATCATTTCCCTTAGACAGAATCTAATACCCTTTTACACTGCTCCTAAATTTAGTTTGCTTCTGAAATACATGTACACGGTTCGCGCTTGTTTCCATAATCATTCAAGTTTATCACAAAATTGCACATGTATGTATTATGTGCCTATTTTCCTAATCTGATGCAATCTTTTTTTAAATGCAAATGACCTTAATTACCAAATACTAATCACCTTTGGGTAATACCTAGGTCGACATAACAGGGGAGTGGGGGGGGGGGGTGTCATCTCCTAAACTATGAAGAGCAGTAAAACACATGATTTTTTCTTGGTTTCAAAGAACTGACCACCTCTGATAAATTAGTATGAGTTTTACAAGACCGCTTGTTTGCTTTTTTCACCACTGTACAAGGAATGGCAAAGGACTTGCTTGAAATATCGTCTTAGGCTTGACAACCTTGATATACATGTAAAGACTTGGTTACATTAAGATGAGAAATATCAAATGAATTAAGTGATAATTAAAGACTTCCACTGCAAGGTCAATGATGTACATGTCAGATCATATTTGCGGAGGAAATCCTACAAGCAAATTTTCATAGTGATTATCATTTAATTCATCTTTCCTCCTACTCTGGCTCATATTGGTCTACATGTAGATTAATAAATTGATACTAGGAGGATTTATAGGATACAACATGTTCACCCAGAGGTCAGGGGTCAAAATGCAGTTATGAAGTGAAGGCTCTTGGCTTTTACTTTTCCTTCAATGCACGGGAGACAAATACCTATCATTCATCTGAAATTAATTTATAACACACATTATGGCAAGATTTCTGATGAATTTTTCTAAAACTAATTAGTAATTGAATCCTTCAAATTGAAACTTCAAATGTGGACCCACACTACACTTTACTCTTGTTCTTATCCCCATCAAAAACCCAGACGCAAACCTATCCCTGAAATAGAGCCTCAAGTTTCAACCTCCATCATTTATCTTTCCCACCCATCCCTACTAGACTCCACACTTTCTCCTTCTGTCCTCACACTCTCCTCCTAAATCCCCATCTTTCGTTCTTGATTTTCTCTTTCCCAGTCTGTCATTGAAATAGTTCTACAAGGTGATGACATCGTCCCATTCAGACCCCAGAAAGTGACACAGGAATGTAGCTCTTCCTTCTTCTATGAGCCACAGAAGAGAAAGACAAAGAGACTTTTAGTTCAAGTCCATCATCATTGTTGAAAGTCTGACGATGGCTATTAAAGGTGATTTCCTCTTTCAATGAGAAGTAGCAACCCTTGTAGCTTAAAATTTGTAAATAGCAGGTAAAATCATGCCTACATGTAGGTGAACTGCTTAACGACTGCACAGCAGCTGCACTGTAAATGTTTCAGATTGCAGGAATTTAGGGGACTAAGCTGAGCGTCAATCCCTCTTTCTTCAATTTTTTTAAACTTCAAACACTTCATCATTTGAACTTCATCTCTCTGAGTTATTCCCATTGAGTTATTCCCATTTCTTTTTTCTCCAGGATTCAATTTCTAGGCAAACACCTACTGACCTGCTTGTGTGGACATGTACGCACTGACCGCCAGATAACCTTTTACAAGGAGAGCGAGCGAGAGCGGACTACCTTGCCATCTCGCTCAATGCATCTTTCCCCAAGTGCATGTTGTATCAGGGTCAGGTCAAGTGCCACCAATGCAAAAAATGACTGAGGCTCAACTATCTAAATGTAGGCCTACATACATGTATGCAATGCGAGGTAGAATTTTAGGATGAAATATCTGACATGACATGACATGACATGACATACTACACTATTAATGCGCTGTCATCATTCTAGTACTTTGGATTCTCTTTGTGGATTTTACAATAATCACATCAAATTCAATTTCCTTAAAAAGTTTGGTGTGCAGCTGATTTTATATTCAGCATTCACAAACTTTTGTTCATCGCTTTCATCCATGTCGTACCTGAATTTAATTTTTAAAATTATTCAAAATGTGTCAATTGTAAGAATTTCAATTACTATTATAGTATGCAAGTAGGATGTTTCATACTAATGCAAAACATTCTTGAATCAGTAGCAAAATATAAATAGGAGCACTTTATATGTAAGTACCCTGTGGGTCAAGAAAGCCGAGACAAAGTTTATCACCTTTGTGGTAACCGAGAAGAAATCACATAGCAATCTTGTTAACCCTTCCTGAAATAAGAAGTCTCCCTGGATTCCAAAAACTAGGTCAGAATGCTAAATACCACCTCAAAGTGACGGGATATCTAGGCCAAATTCTACATTGAAAATCTCAACAGAGAATGATGCCATGCTTTATCTCACCTAATGTTTTTGTTTTCAAATTTCTATATTATACTTTACATGTAGAAGTATTTTTAAAATTCTCCCCTAAAACTGAATTCTTTGAAACAGTTTTTCTTAGCATGTTGACAATGATGTCTGAACTATCTTGCACTGGGGTCTACAGGAAACTGTGAGATAAAACAATTCAACACAATCAACAGGTGAAGGAATGATATAAAAAGTTGTTTTCTTTAAAGTAATTTTCTATACCCACATTTACACTGCCCAAAATTATGAAAAGAGGAATTTAATTACCATTTCTTTAGCAACTTGGTCAGGTTCATCTTTATTCAAATCAATCTCAAACTGGAGAGCTTCATTGTCTCTGTGCCTCTCTCTTCTCTTCTTGGGGTCTTCCACACGCAGCTGGAGCTGTATCTGATCTTTGTTGTCATCATGGACGATGTCCACGCGGAAAGCAGTATCCTCAAAGAATGTGTGCTTCAGAAGCTCCTGGATAAGATACCTGGAAAGGAGACATAATAAAGAGGAGACCATTAATTAGTCATGTGACCTTCAGCATTGAAATTAAAATATAGGCAAGGTGGTAGCCATAGCTAGCTGCGACGAAGTTATTTTTGTGCCAACAATTCACAAGAAATTGGCTTGGAGTGGTCTGAAAAAGATTGCACCACTATGCAAAGGAAAAGAGAATCTATTAACAGCTTATTTCACTTGGTATGCAGAAATATATACTTCTCAGTAGATCCAGTTACAAAATATCTCTTCAGTAGACACACTGGAAATGACAGAAAATATGAAAGAATAGGAAATAGACGGTGAAAAAACAACATAAAATTTATATTAAGAAGTTCAAAATCATAGTGATATCAAGCAAAATGTCTACAACACGTTAAGAACTTGAGCCTTGAGCACAGTGAAACAAATCTATTGAACAAAATGGACAAGGAAGCAAAACCTGCATCAAAACAAAGTATTTGTAGAGAAGTTCAAAGTATGTTTCACCATAGGTTACTGTTACTGATCACAATTAAGATTTTAGTCAATATCAGATGATTGTAAAATTTTATTAACAAGCTCAAATAGAACTTAAATCAAACCAAATATCAAGTAAAATTACACTTTTGAAGTCAATTCATATTCTTTCCTGACAACACATAGGAACGAAAATGACCAAATATCTTGGACTCGCCCAATTATAGTTTAGATATTAGATTGTGCATGCGATGGATGTGCATCAATCTTAAATGAGCCCCATGAATCCTGTCGAGACTAGAGGAGTTAATGATTGGATGACCATAAGCAGGTGTCTCTTGGAATGGAGATCATCACTTACTCTTCTACTTTCACAAAGCTGTGATATTAATAATTCAGAGAGATGAGCTCCCATAAATCTTGTCCTTGGGGAAAGGAAAGAATGGACAGGAGGCTGGGAATAAGGAAGCTAATCAAACTACTACATTTTCATTGCAGACATGGGATTCTTTTATATGTCCAGTAACTCACTTTCACCCTGGGAATATTTGTACACAAAGATTGTCTAGTCTGTTCACCTATTGATCATCTTTGTTAATATTTTAAGAATACATGACAAACTAAAATAATCACAATTCTGTACAGTCTTCATGTCATTGCGTTAATCGAAACAAATTCAATCAAATTCAAAATTTAAAACAAATTAGTTACTAAAGGTTCAAATTGGAGAATAAATTCAGGTGTATCAATAAAACTGTAAAAACTGTACATACATGTACATGTACATAGAGTAACATTGAACAGTATACACTGTCCATGATTTAGCAACTCATCTGTCTATCTTATAAAACCCCACTTGAAAGTTGATGCTGCCAAAAGATATGTGGGGAGAAAGAATAATCTTACTTTCTTCTTGAAGTTTCTTTTCTTTTTCTTCTTTCTTGCTTATTCCTTTTTTTAAAGTAATAATTCAATTCAAACTTTCTATAAATTGGAGCAGGTAGGTGACTAAATTACAAGTGCGGAGACCAGGAAGCATTAACAAATTTGTGGCCACAAATGGAATTAGTTCGTCAGTTTTTCCACAAACTTTCCATTAACATTAATGGCTAGTACTGTACATGTAACTAGTAAGTCTGAACATAATGTACCACGCGCACTATTTCACCACAAGTTATCACCACAAGTTATCACAATAGAGATAAGCCTGCACAGGAAAGGGGGGGGGGGAGGGGGGAATCAAGTAGATTGTGGTTTATTTCCGGAAAATAAACACATCCAGTCAATGGATGTGTGCCAATGTACATATGATGATAAAGAGTAGAACTACATGCAAGCCTACACATTGTGTCATATACTATATTTGGAAACAGCATTATCAACACTTGTGAAAACATACAAACCTGTTCTTTGTATTTCTGTTTTATAAAACATGTACAGTAATTCGTAATAAATGTATCCCACTCACATCCCACATTTTGTCATGTGTAAAGGATGGCTTTCACTTAAGAAATTGATTAATGGTTTCATGATTATTATTTTGCGCAATTGTCACTAAAAAAACATAAATAGAGAGCTGGCACAACTTTTGTAAAGGTAAAGGCATGAAAAGACTTCATATGCATGCACTAAAGCATAAACATTCATGATGTGTTTAAATTTTAGTTTTATTCTGGGATTCTCCTTCGAAAATACCGAAAAATATTGTATACACATCATTACTTTAGGAGGTATTCACAATCAGAGAAGGATTAATGTGTCTCATTGAATGCAAAGGACTGCATGAATGGAGCACAGAGAGATTCTTTTCTTATGATAAACATGGCAAGGTATGTGCATCATCAGTTACCTAGGAAACATACATGAGTTCTAGGGCGTTTTTAGAAATGTCTTTCTTGACTCCTCTAGTCTGAAAGAATATCAAAAGATGTGAACTTTGCTTTCAAATGAATAGTAAGTCAATATCCTGGTCTGAGCAATACACATCAATGAAAGAGGATAAATGCCTTATAAAGATTTCCTTCTTTTCTATAAATGTCATTGCTGTTCTTGCAAAAGAACAGGGTTTCCATATTTCAAAGATGACATAATCTATCAATAGTCGGGAAAGCACGATAAATTCCATTTCAAGTAGCCTTGCAATACCTCAATACAGATAATCTAGCAGATTTCTCATTTCTGTTTAATCTGCATTTCTTGGAATATCTTCTCATATTGTTAACAAACATTATTAAATTGAAACACCAAAAGACATTTTTAATCTCCTTCACTAACTTCGCATTTACACAAAAAATACAAATAATAAAGTAGTGTTGTTGATACCATGTACATGTAATTTATGACATTTATGATCCACATTTCTCAAAATGAACAGGACACACTCTTTTTAATATCTACATGTATATATGAGACGAAAGTGCAAACCTGTACAAGAATCACATAAAGAATGCAAAGAAAACATACAAGTGTAATTTGCATCAAGAGCAACCTTTCGGAGCGTAAGAATATCCAAATGTTGCCTCTAGGGGACAGTCCAATGACTACTTCATGAAAACTGTGACCACTGACATAGTGTATAAGATGCATAATCGAACTCCTGGTGCCATCAAAATTGAAAATTGTTACCCGTCATATCAGAATAGGTAGGTCAGAATAGAGACCTATGTTTCAAAATTGGATCAAATAAAAGGGAAAACTAGTTTTTCTCCTTTCATTCTAAGTAACTACAAGTTAACTAAAAAGAAGGGGGCTACTCCAGGAACACACAAGAGTGCTTCTTTAAACATACAGATTTAAAATAGTTAAGTAATTCTTTGAAGATCAATAAAATGTTGCATTTATTCAGGAATGCAATGACGAAGTATTTATTATATTTATATTTAATTTTTTTTTTATTTAAAGAAAACACATAATATCAAACCAACTGGAAATCAATGCAGACGAGGATAGGGAAAGCTCTATCTTAAATGGAATCATCTGCAAGACGGGTGCATATTAAAGCAGAGAAGTTGGGAAGACGGATCACGTTTAATGATGAGCTCAGGATGGGATGTATCGCCTCCCACTCTCTCTCTCTCTCTCTCTCTCTCTCTCTCTTATTCTCTTTTTCTCTCCAAAATGAACAGACTGCGGCATGTAGACTGCATTGATTGCCCAAATGCATGTGACCTGCATTGCCAAAATGCATTGCCTCTCATCCATAACTTGGCCTGACACCTTCTCCATTCTCTCTGACACTTTGCTTCATGCCATCTGCAATTTGCATTATTGAATGTGCTGCAGACATTGGTACATGTGAGAATCTATCATGAATCAAATGAATCAAATCAGATTTCTATTTTCCAACCATCCCAAGACATGAGGAAACAATATTCTTCATAAGTATAAACATCATTTTGTTTCTCAACATAGTAAACACTTATAGTAATACAAACATTACCCATGCCTGTATATTGCATGCAAAAATATTTCTCCTCATGATCATTTACACTTTCCGAGATGAATTAACGAGCTTCAACGCTCCCAACAAAAATAATTGGAATGAATAAAAGATGCAATAGTGCAGATCGCATATGGTATATGGGCCCCCAGAATGTTGCTCTTGTAGAAATGTCCATAATAAATGCATGAGGCAGACCTGGGTTATAAATCAAAGCTAGGCTTGCTTTCATGAAATAAATTTGCGGGGACCAGTCTGCCGTGCAGCTGAAGTGAAAGGGGTCATGTCAGTGTCTTCACTCAACAAGAGACTGTGAGGTGACGCCTCTCTCATTTCGAGAGAAGGAAGGATCATAGGTAAACCACATCTCAAATGAGGATCTCACGTGATTTTTTTTTTAAGCTGGGATCTGACCTTCGTGGGGCTTCTTCATGCCATTAATAAACTGGACTGATCTAAGACTCATTTTCCTTCTATAACTAATAAGCAATTTAAGCTTACTTTGAAATATATTCTTCCTCAATGTTTATATAGTGCATAGTGAAGCTTTGATTAATTACGGGTGACATAAACATAATTTCTGATATCATTGAATAATGAAAGATAAAAACATGTTTGTTTGTTTTTTCATTTAATGTACAGTGTAAGCAATTGTGTGAATGACAAGGAAATAACCCTAATGGTAAGAAGAAAAAAAAGTTAATTCATTCAATGCAATGATACTCCAATTATTGTCTACTGGTATTATTATACAGGGTCTCTTTAACCACATTGAGTTGACCTAGCTGTACCATCTGATAGCCTCCCCGCCACTGAATAATGGTCATACTCTCACGCTTGGTGTTCATGACATATTCTGCAACATAAAACCAACCCAGACAAAAGGTAGATGCATCATTTGGCAGGCCAGGGCAATTGGAATGTCTATAGAGTGACAAAGACCCCACCACAATGATCTTTCATCTGTGTCCAGAGTATCACCGCTTGATGATAAAATCTATAATATTGAAGGTATTGAGGGTATTCTCATTCGTGGGGTGTATTAATAGCAGGGTCATGAGGATTGTAATCATGGATGGATGGATGGTTGGGGAGGGGGGGGGGACTTAACTCTTGGCACTGTGGGAGACACTTCAGTATAATTGCACCTTACTTGTTCAAGTCCATATCATTCTCCTGCTTATTTCATGCCTGAACAATTCATAGCCCTCCATGAATTAATATTGTAATATGATCAGCACAACAGCCTTCATCCAATTGTGTTGTGTATCAGAGCTGAATTGAACTTAGCGGTACAACATTTAGGGGGCTTCCGCTTACAATCCATTATGTGGCAGATATTAACAGCAAGATTGAAGATTTTTCTTTTTAAAGTATACCAAGTGAAATATCTCTTTAAATATTAAATTTGCAGATTATTGGGGTCATTTTCTATCTGTGATGTGCATTATCCAACCATACAAAAAAATGGGCATCTTTCATCCAACCCAGAAATTTATATCACCCCCCCCCCCCTCTCTACATAGATAATATTGATTTTTGAACAACTCTGCTACCTGGATTTTCACTTGAAAACGTTGAACAGTAGTTTTAAGCTATAAACCATTTAATTGAGGTTTATATGGAGGTTATTGTTAATAATACTACTACATGCATCCATACAAATCTCCTCTTGGGGCAGACAATGTGTTAGATTGTTGGAGTGAGTCAGTCCAAGAATGCCTCTATCTCTTCTATTCATCTCAAGGTCTTTGTGAGAAGTAAACAATTCATTAAGTCAATAAGTCTACACCTCAGCTCACAGGAACCATCCAAAACAATCACAAAACAATAACCACAACATACAGACCACTATGCACTTATGCAGGTACATGTAGAAATAATGCCTGTTGGATTCAATTGTACATGTTTAGGCCCACACGTCTACTTCTATTTTTCTGGAAGTCTTTGATCGATGTTAGAAAAGACATAAACTATTTTCTGTGCAAATAATTGAAAAATTTGAAAGTAGTGATAGAGCCTGTCAGATAAATGTACTGTTTTCTGAGTATTTTATAAATGTTGGAAAATACATTAGAAACTACAAATATCACATGTGGCATACTGTGAATATTAATTTGTAAAATATTTGTTCAGTAGATGTAGGCCTACATAAAATTATAGAGAAAAGGTGTGACAGCTTTGTCAGAATCAAACCTATGTACAAATTCAGGTTTTATTTAAAAGGAATGCTCCACCTATAAATGCTTTGAATTAGGGCTGCGACGACTAGTTGAATGGTCGAGTACTCGCACTGTTGACAACTACTCGAGTACGATTTCTCGTAAAAAAATTCCCGATCACCTGGCACTGTCCAGGCCGACGCTTACCCGTGCCAGCGAGAGCGCCGGGCGCTGGCATGGTACCGTCTGTAAAAATGTTTCCCAGCTCAATCACAGTCAAACTCACCACTCAGAAACTGGGACCAAATGTCCGGATTTCTGTTTGGACTTGGAGGAAAATGGATTATTCTGCCATTTTGGGTTGTTAAAACAGCATTGCTAACTGTTATTATTATTATTAAATCGGCGCCTTCAACTGCAACTCAAAGTAAAACTGAGTTTTCCGAGACGGACCTGGGAGACTGCTCCCGTGGTATGGTGGTGGCAAAAAAATAATAAAAAAACATAAAGAACAAAAAATAATAATTAAAAAAAACAAAAAACATGGCGTCCAAATATTCAAGTATTCGCTTGTAAGCCTGGGAGTGTACTCGGCTACCTCATTACACGGTTGTGCACAGCCTTACTTTGAATCTTTCTGCATGATATCCCTTTAATTGTCAATAAGTGCACTCTATATTAAATGTACGTGTCTACTTAACTATCAAATGATATTCTGCATTTTGCACTGCATTCAACACGATACATTTTGTTCTGGGCACTTTCTACCAACATTTTGTGGGGGAACATTTCAAGTTAATTATTTCCGTATCCATGGCTATCTAAATGGAGTCCCAAGGTAAAGTCAGTAAATTAGTAATTATGCTCTACTCTATCTCCAATTATAAGTCTGGTGTGGCAGTAACTTGCTGAAGAGAGAGAGAGACTAGAAATAATTGACTTTACACCCACATCATACTAACAAAAATATAACCACCATGTACATCAAATGACCTTGAATGCTAAAAGGGCAATTTCATTTCACACACAGAGTGATATTTTTTAAACTAACAACTGCATCAGTGCACAGAAGTGAATGTGACACAAATTGGGCACTGTATGTGACAGAATAATAATTATAAATAAGTACATGAAGTGAGTCAGGCCCATACAATATACAGTGTAGGGTAATTTGAAAACCGGTAGGCCTACTTTTCAAAGAATACTGTAAAAGTAGAAATATTTGTGGAACATTAATTTTTGCGGATTTCGCACTAGAACTCACAAAAAATATGAGCATTATTTTGTCTGCGTGTTTTGGATGAGCTAAACTGCGTGCAACGCGAATTTAAGAACCAGCGAATATGTTTGGGGTCGCTCAGCGCGAAAAATAATCATGCGGAAAATAACAGCGTTTTAATACAGTAGAGCGTTATTTACTTCATTTTACATGTAGAATATCACTTTGCAACACTTCCAAAAACAAATGTGACATAACATGTGGTTTTCTGCAAAATTTCATTTCTTTTGTGCATTGATTGCAGTAAGGACATTGATTTCTCTTGTGATGAGAGGGGGGACGTTAAGGGATTTGCCGTCAAACAGTCGTCAATAACCAATGTGTTTGGCATACAACCAGCAGGATTATCAGATAGACTGTGTTGTCAAATAAGCTGGACAAGGCACACTAGAGTAGGATGCTACTTTTGTATTTCAATTTTTTTAAATTTGTTTATTAATATTTATATATACATGTATAATTAAATTTGAATGACAACACCCCGGGTTTTTAAATTAAAGTTCCCATTATGCTTGGTCTTTGGGTGGTCCAATTTCTTTTTCAATAGGAGGTTAATGACTCATAACAGAAACTACAGATTGCTGGAAATGAGCAGTAACATTTTTAACATAGTATGTTGACTAGATATTATCATGTTTTGTAGCTCTTGACTGATTTATAGCAGACTTTGTTCAAGTTCTATCAAATGGGGACTTTCCCTGAAGTCTTTGGTTATAATCTAACAAGGCTGCTTACTGGTCAGTTTTAATTACGGGGCAAATTGAATATTATGGGTTTTCCTGCAGCATTTTCAGATGATGAGTACGAAGGGGAAACCCTGCTTAGATTCTTCACTGATTGTATGCAAATGCAATAAGACATGTAGATGTATTAATAACTTACATGAGTATGATATACATATTTTCATCAGGAGAGTTGTTTTGCTACAACATCTCTGGACTCATCTCTTAGATATCAACGCCTCTTTGAGAGTGATATATTCCCTGTCGGAAACTGGACAGGAAGGTCGGAAAGGGGATTTATAGGGCAATCTTGACTTGGCCCATTGATACTGCCTACAAACAACCCTTGAACGAGCATGCAGCCCATCGCTGGCAATTGCAGCAGACAGTTTATTAAGACATTTCCTAATTAGCTGGTCCTTTCCTGCCTAATTTGAGCTACCATATTGGAAAGATACTTGTAGAAATGCCATAAACATGGAAGGGGTTTGTGAATCTTCCGTTATGGTCTTGAGGGAGATCGGGAGGGGCAAGTTGTCTGCATGAGACGTAATGACCTTACAAAGTCACCTTGTCATGGGAACTTCTATACTGTCAGACCCTTGTTTTAATAAGTTGACTCACAAGATCCAGTAATTTTACAAGGCAATATTCTGGCTTCTTCTTTAAATGGGTAGATCTTCCATTGAAAAGTGTGATTAGGGATTAACTTTCAAGAAATAAAATCCTCATGAAAAGTGTATTTTTTTTCTTCAGTTTTAGCACCAATGCATGGACATGTATGCTTGTTAAATTGCCAATATTCTCAGTTGCAATGACAAATATTCTTTACAACCAAAACAAACATGCAATAATCAGATTCACATAAGAATAAACAAAATTCATATCCAGATCATATTGGTAATTCATCAGATTGCTGGCAACAATGATCATGCTTGGTTTACGGTAGCATTTCTGCTTCTCAGCCTAAAACCTGAAGAAAAGCAATTTGTTAGGCCTTGTAATTTCATTCTATAGATTGCGTGTACAGAAGTAATTACACTTTCACTCTTCATTTTGATTTCAACATTTTTTTGAAGTTTCCACTTCCCTGAACTTTCATGTTCGGACGTATACTTTGTAGATCCACATTCATATTAGTATCAGAATCATAGTACATTGACATGATAGGTGACATCGTAAGAAATATTCTTAGAGCTTATTTAGTTTCGATTTTCATGAACAATGTATGCATGTTAACCCGAACTTAACCTGATTCGATTTGTCACAGATGCAGTTACCAAGTAACAAACCCTGCTGTTTTTCAGGGGAATATTACATGTCACTTGAGTGACTTCACACAGCAATATCAGTGGGCTCTGTAACATCCCTAGCTTAGAGTTAACATCTTCCTGACAAACAAAAGCTTACTCATATTCTTAACCTGCCTTTCTATGTTCCAATATATTGTATTTCAATACACAATAATGTGAATTTTATGTTCTTTTTTAATTACAACAAGGCCAACTCATACAGAAAACCTTTAACAAGAAAGCTCCCTTCTTTATTCTCTCATGTAAACATTTCCACATTCTCCCTTTTTTCTCTCTCTCTTTCTTTTTTTTCTCTATTTCTTTTTTGGTTATCTCTTTCTTTTCTCTCTCTCTCTCTTTCTCACACACACATACACACTCAAACAGACTCCCCAATCCGATCTTTGAAGTGTGTAGAATGTTTCAAGCAAGCGTTTTCGACCCTTCATTGCAGTAATCTACTGAACAAAGACCAATGTTTGATTCTGAAATGAATGGTCTGCTCCTCCCACACATCTTTCCATTATGATAAAGAGTTTCTGAGAATCATACACAATATTCCTCTGGATATCAATGGAGCATTCCTTTAGGTTACTGACTCAAATGACCTGGACTGGAGTCCATGATTCTACATCTGTTCAGTGCTCTCTGTATTAAACCACTGAGGGTGCCAAGATACAAACCACAGGGTTCATTAAATCTCTTTGCACTCGCCTAGTTACTCATAGTTTCTTGCTGGCAGAGTAACGAGGCTCGGAAGTGTTCTTACATTATCAAGCTATGAGCCACCCACAGACTGTAAGACAACATGAACTTTGCAATGTCTCCGAGCCATTTCATGTGAACGTGTTGTAGACCAGCAAATGTACAAGTCCACTATGTGTGTACAGTACATTAAAAATTCATTGCAAGTATAAGTAAATGGCTTGATGATTTGATGGCTGAAATAAGAAAGGTTCGTTTTCCAAAATCAAATTAACATAACTTATATGTATTGAAATAATATAAGGTTCAAAGTAATTGTATAGCCTACATGTATAGGACAAGAGAGGCAGAGAGTATGTGTATGTGTGGTCTGGTAAAATAGCATGTAAGATCCCTACACAGCTTCATATTTTTTAAAGGAACTGCATAGGGATCATACATTAAAAACAGTTTGGAAAACATGTATTCCTATGTTTGCATGAATATCTTAACATGGCAAGGCATAAAGCTGTAAATACACGTTGGCATGGTCTCCTTGACTGATGTGTTGGGTTACACCTGTGTATGGTTGGTTGGATATATTATATATTTCATATCTATAAATACTCCTGCACATAATCCAAACAGACTGACATCTTGACACGACACCACTGTGATTGATACAGTGATGTGGGTCAACATGGGGTTAACAAGGGGTCATGTCAAAATCATCTGTTATCCAGTTTTTCAAGATTCAATTTGCACTTGCCATCCTCCATAATGACTATCATGTAACTGACTGAAGGGGATACCTGTCTACAAGCATCAACATGTAAGAGATGATGGATCTCACAGCAATAGTTTTGTGTCTTGGTTGGAGACTGTTTCCTCTTGTCATTGGATACATGCACATGTACTTGTCCTCCAGGCAAAGACTGTTAACACAACACCGATGGTGGTAGAGAAATAGTCTTAACACAGGCTTTAATGGGCAGTGAGAGACGTCCTTGCCAGTAACTTTAAACAAAGTGATGGTAAGAAGAAACACTGCTGACAGATATGACGTACATGTAGCATGTTACACCATGTACACAATCAAAACAAACAATATCTATCCCCTACTTTTGTTATCATTTCTATTCGGGCCGGGTCAAAATGGATTATGGCTGCTTTACGTGAATGTACGCATTAGATAGATGGCAGTGCCTTTCAGCCTTTTTATTCTTCTCTCTAAACACTTCATAATGGCGGCCATTTCTTAAAATTGTAATAAAGAAACTTCCCAACTGCTTAAATAAGCATCCATGTAAAGAATGAAATATACAGGAGCTGCATATCTAAAACTTTGCCACCCGCCTCTTCCTTCCTCTACTCTAGCTTTCTTTGGAACACACCTGCCATAGAACCTTCCCAAGTTATTCTGTCTTTTTTTCTCTATAAAAATGCTAATGTGGCAATTACAGGATCATCTAATTATAATCGGGATTTGACATGTCACAAAACCCACCCTCAGTTTTTGCATTCTAAGAAAACATGTGATCAAGAATCACAGGAAATACTACTTGTCCTGTGGAGATATTCATGACATGAAAATTGTTAATGTTTACATCCTTTTTTCGAGGTTGATTATAACCGTAAATTTGTTTGATCCTTGTTCTTAATGTATTAGCCGGAAGAGGGTATTGACCACTTGCCAATATTTACTTTTAATCACACTGCCTCAACTTTGCAAAGTTTGGGACATACGTGTACCCATTACTATAAACTCACCACAGAGAGAGAGAGAGAGAAAGAGAGAGAAAAGAGAAAGAGAGAGAAAGAGAGAGAGAGAGAGAGAGAGAGAGAAAGAGAGGGAGAGAGAGAGAGAAAGAGAGAGAGAAAGAGAGAGGGAGAGAAAGACAAAAACATAAAGACGAAAAGAGAGAGAGAGAAATGGGGGTACAAATTAAGGCTGTGCACAACAGTGTAATGAGGTACCCGAGTAAACTCCCAGGCTTACAAGCGAATACTCGAATATTCGGACGCCATGTTTTTTTTGAATTTTTTTTAAATTGTTTTGAATTTTTAGATTTTTAAATTTTTTTCTTTTTTTGCCACCACCATACCTCTGGTGCAGTATCCCAGTATCACCGAAAACGCATGCAGTTTTACTTCGAGTTGCAGTTGAAGGCGCCGATTTAATAATAATAATAACAGTGAACAATGCTGTTTTAAAAACCAAAGATGGCAGAATAATCCATTGTCCCCCGAGTCTAAACAAAAATCTGGACATTTGGTCCCAGTTTCTGAGTGGTGAGTTTGACAGTGTTTGAGTTGAGAAACATTTTTACTGATGGTACCATGCCAGCGGCCGCCGCTCTCTCTGGCACGGGTAAGGGTTTTTTTTTTTTCTTACCCGAGTAGTTGTCAACCATGCGGGTACTCGAGCATTCGACTACTCGTCACAGCCTTAGTACAAATCGATGAGAGGTATCAAACAGAGCCATAATTATTTGGGTGAAAATTACATGTAGTACCAATAACAGCATCAATGCATGGTATTGACAATAAGTCCTGAAGTTATCCATGTCCTAGTTCTCCTCACATATTACACTTTTTCACCTGTCTGCATGTGAAATCCTGCTTAGTACATTCACACACATACCCCAAAATGTGTTTATCATTACATTATAAAATTTACAGACTTGTGGAAATGAGCTCACACATGCAGCATGCAAATTGTTTTAATGCACTGATGGAAAAATACTGAGAGATAAAATCCAGCAGCGTAGCTACATTGTACATTGTATCTGTATGCAACTAACCATAGGAAGTTGGCAATCACGATTTCTCAACACCCATCCTCTTGCACGGATATCCGAGTATTTATTAACCCTTGCATCCACATTTTGGTGAAACTAATCAAATCTTTGTCACATGGTGAAAGGGGAGGACTGGAATTTACCCTATAGATATTTCACGTTCATGAAAATGAAGGTTTATGTATTTCTTAATACAGTAATTACAGTAGAAAATTGGGAATGGATTGCAAATAAAATCAATTGATTTGGGTAAACTAAACACAAGAACACTTCTAATGTTCTAATGTTTACAGACAGAAAAGGGAAACAGTCAATGATAAATATTGCAGAATTAAGCAAACTGAGTGCAACATTTGAAAAAACTGACATCATTAGGAAAAAGAATCTGCTGGATCCATTTCTTAATGACAGTAAAGATAGCACCACTTTATTAATTGATAATTAGCTCCTTCTAAGACTTGAAACAAACATGAACAGACAATATCTTTTGTTGCCTAATGCCGGTAATTAATGCTTCAGATTATTAATGTTCAATTAATGTAGAAGGTAACATTATCTCAATTTGTCTAAACCTGCTAATGGTTTAATCAGCTAGTTCCTGGTGAAACATAATCTCTTTCTCATTTGTTTTTGTTTTTTCTTTAAAAGTACAATGGTATCGTGTTATCCCAATAAGTGTTGTTTGAGGGAAACATGTTTGTACCGATAGCACAAGGGGGGGGGGGGTTAAAAGTCACTTGATAATTTCTATTTCCTTTTAACTTTTAATGCAGGTTAGGATTTACCCATATATCAAAACCGCATACAAAAAAGGAGACTTAGATCATATTACAAACTGGTTCCAACCCAAAATTTGACAGGATTGTTATTAAGTGATCATACATGAAATTTACATTTTCAACTGGCCGAATTAACATGCCAAGAACGTGCACATTTTAGATTTCGCAGATATGTCACGTTCCATTCTGAAATTGCTTTCAAGAGAAGCTGAAGCTTTTTGCTTGGTTTTGAGGTAAGCTATTTCCAACCATTCACCTCATGATAGAGCTAAGATTGTTAACATCTCTTCCGTTTCTTTTTGCTAGCAGCAAATCCAATAATATCTACTACTGATTTACTGTTTGACAGCCCTTTCGCAAATCTTACATTCCAATCATAAAAGACGTATCCAAATTTCTACTTTGAAAAAGATACATACCACTTTCAAACCTTGTATATTTGACAATGAAATTAATCGTCATAGCTAAGATATTCCCCCCAAAAGTATTGAAATACAAATGCAAAGGAAATGTAAATAATGATATTGCAAGCTCCTAAGCACTGGGAGAGAGTTGCATATTTGAAATTCCATGACTTGGCAGGTATGAAAGTACCCTGCTGAAAATCACTAAGCGTATTATAGTCTAATAGCAACACTCAAATTAGAATCATGAAGCATCGCAATATGATGACCTACATCAGCAGGAATAAACAAGATATTTTCCACATGACTGCAACAACAGCGAATCGGCAAGAGGAAATAATACAAATTTGTATTTTTAGGATCAACTGTAGTATCAAAAGAGATTTCAGGCATTACACAGTGGACAGAATCCAAGGGGCAAAAGCCGCAAAACAATCCTCAGTTCATGATTATTTTATTTTTATGCTGATACATGTACATGTATCAATCTTTGGCATACACCATTCTTGAGAATTTGTGATGACTAAATATATACTCTTTCGACTATCAGCAGAAAAATGTTGTCAGTTTTTAGTTTGTTCCCAGTTCTGTTTATTCCCAGAAATACTCACAGTGGGGTGAATCTGTACTATTATGTAGTTACCTATTAAAGTTCTAATTTGTAAGATTTGTTACCTAAAACTTCTGAGGATGGTTTATGCGGCTTTTGCCCCTTGGATTCTGTCCATTGTGTTAATGCACCTTCATGCTAGATGAGCATGTCGTTAATTATAACTACAACTGTTAATAGACCATGATGCGTGAGACATGTCACTTCATCCATGTTGATTTATCATTGGCCTACACTGTAGACAGCAAGAGATTTACCATCAAGCTATAATTATAACGGTTTCATATGAAACTTAATTAGTCCCTCGGTTAATGCTATGCTTTTAACATACATTCTCTGTAGACTTCTCGATGCAATTTAACCCTATTTCAGGAACAAAAGAAAGATTAACTGTAGCCTTTCTTAAGGTTCAACAGCAAATTTGTTTAACCTTTCTACATGTAAACACAAGCAGTGGTGCAATGTACTGAGGAGAATGTAGAAAATGTGTCAATTGCGCTTAAGTGTAATAAAAATGAACAGGATTGAACAAATATATGACATTATTCATGGTGGAAGTATGGAAGGATTTAATCTTGACCCGATATCTACTTTAATGTTCAATATAAATTTTTGTAGACATTACAACATCAAGTTCAAAAACAAAAGATGAACTGATAAATATCTCAACCACTGACAAGCGATGCTTTAGTCATTAGCGCCTGCAAGAAGTATCACATGCGGGGATTGATTGAATAATCCTGGCTGGATTCCAAAACTTTGGCTCGACCTGAGGCGATAAAAGAGGGCAAGCGAGGGAAGAGGAAACCATGCAAGGTGAGGACCCGAGGAGAGAACAAAGTGACAAGAATGGTGATGAGCAAAACTTGAACTGGGCAAGAGATAGCCCCATATCCTCTCTAGTCTAAGCTATGATGAGAGCCTAGTCTGGTTACGATGCCCAAATTCAGGGCCTGACAATGATAGGAAACCAGTCCACATGAGCCCTCTAACCCCAAACCTTAAAACAGACAGTGCATGCAAAATACAGCCCATAGAAATTGGATCCCTGCAAAAAAATCAGAGAGGATGGCTGCATATAAACTGACAACTACAGGGTCTCCACTCCTAACCTGGCAAATTGCACTCTTTAGACAAATTTATTTTCATTTGCTAAAAACGAAGTTACTGTTGCAAAAAAAAATGAACAAGAATAATTAGTCTGCAGACAAGAATGGAAAATTCAAAAAGATTGTAGAGTAGGCGTAACTCATCCATATCTATCAAACATTCATCTTAACTGAAATTCATGACATTTACTAGTCAAAGGAATTGGCTGAATTCCTTCCTTCGAGCACCTAGAATAATGATTTTGAACAAACCTTTTTTTTCTTCAAACGTTCATTTGTGAAATATCAGCATAATCTACATGTAAACAATCTGGACTCAAAGTTGCAACTTCAGATATTGTGATCAATATATATACGTTTCATTTATTTTACATCTGAAAATGAAACCAAAAAAAAGAGAGACTTTGTTTTCAAAGTATGGAAACATATCAGATTTCTCAACTAGATCACAATCACTTTTATTTTTGTTGTACCATAAAGATGTCTCCTAATTAGATCTGACAGGAAATGGGAAGAAGTTATAAATGTCAAATGCTTTTGAATACTACACCCTGAGCCAAGGAATCAGAGAAAGAGAGTTCATCGGAATGACAAACTCATAATTAAAGGTTAATGCACTCACTAAAATATATTTATATAAAGTTTTGATAAACAGCACTGCCTGTTTTTTCCCACAAAAAAAAGAGAGACAAAATATTTGCAATTGTCAACCAAACATTGAAAGCAATCATGCTCAACTTTTTTGTAATATCTCTATTTTTTAATTCCAAACAACACCAGAAAGAAACTTATAGGCCCTAATTAACAAAGGAGGTTTAAATTTAACCCATGGTTTAGATCTTCAATAACATAACCTGTGGTCTAAAATTAGCCCAAAATAAGCGTGACACAGTCAGAGGTCCAATATTAAACGCACGCAAGGCAAGGTACGCTAAATTTGCGCTTATTTTAAACCATGGGTTATGTAAATGCAGGTTTAAACCATGGGATAAATTTTAACCTCCTTTGTGAATTCAGGCCATAGAGAAACAGAAAAACCAGAAGAAAAAAATTCTCCTTTATTCTGTTTTCAAGACGGATATCAAAACAGATTACATCTATCCCCAGATACATTACCAAAAGGAAGGAAGAGTACCCAACACACATGTATCCAAATCCAAGTCAAGGAAATTGTTTCTACAGTGTTCTTTTATAAATCGCAACAACAACAACAAAAATGAGAGGAAATATACTGTTGGTCAAGGTCATGGACAAGATGGAAATTGTTTTTCACGGTGCGCCTTCCCCAATTGACAAAACTGCATGTTTTGATGAAGATGTGTGCCTTTAAGATGAATTGTTTTTTCCTCCCTATTTCCTCACTGTTATGCCAAAAGGAAACTTGGCAAAATTATAAATGATTGTGTATCTGATTGAAACTGACATTGTATTATCTTGTAATACAAGCAAATAACTTAATCAGATAAAGGTCAAAGTATTTCACACATAGTTACATTCTTTTGATAATTAACAGATTTGGGAGCTATATTACAATAATCCCCTAGCCTTGTCTTCAGACTAAGTGAGTTTTCATCCCTCTACAAAATAAAATTACCCCAAATTTGCATAGGAGTAAGGAGACTATGCCCTATAATTCACAAGAGGGGAGGGGAAGGAGTTAAGAAAATAATATTCTACATTCTGAAGACTCAGTTACTACCTATTTTCAATGAAAGCAAGGGGACAAGATATTGTACATACTCAAAAATAATATAACTCATTTCAATGATAAAGAAGGAAACAAATCATAGCACATGGAAGCCAGGCTACAATTTACTATGGAATGTTGCACATATGGTGTTCTTTCCTGGGAAAGCATCAAATGGAATTCACCACAATATTAACAATCAATCAAATCAGCAGAAAAGTGTGTCATAGGTACCTGTATCATTGTTTTTATGCACAGAAACGTGAATTCATGTAAATCTACATATTTGGAAAACACCAACAGATAAAAACATTCGGAAAGAAGAGAAACTCATAAAGTTGTTACACACATATTCAAAAATACTGCACTGAAATAATACTGAAACATTTTAATAACATCTCAGTCATACAAATGCAAAAAAACATGTGATGCAATGTTTATTCATCCTGATTTATTGATAATGAATTATGGATACATACCTCTCTGTGTTGTTTGTTTTGGTGCAGCCATCAATGATTTCTTTGATCTTGTTGTCATTGACTTTTTCAAAGCTTTGTGGTTTCACTCCCTGCAGCAAAAAGAAACAAAATCATTTTTTTTTAATAGACATGTACAGCACTTTTCTTTTCAACAAAAAATCAACATATATATCTTGATTTAAATTACATTTGTACAAGTTAAATGCAAAAAAGATTCTGGACCTTCTTCTTACCTACGAAGACATCCAAATCATGAAGGATCACCCTCTCCTACATTGTACATGTAGGTTTCAATGAAGGATAATGACTCATTGGTCAAGTATACATCAATGGACAATATTCCCTGGGGCCCTAATCCTTTCTAATACTTAGGATCCTAAAATATCATTAACCTGGCTCCATAAAAGATGACCTAGCAGCGAGGGTGTTCCTCATGGAATTTCAATTTGTCAACTAATACAACTAACTACGTACTCGTACATCATAACATCTAAACAAATCTTTAATATATTCCTACAAAACATGGTGAAATTTTACAACCAATTCATATAACCGTGTAAAAATCAAAGAATAAACAAATTCTCACCTACAGCCCACTGCTTCCACCCACGCTATTTACACGATAAGATTTTAAATGTACTTTTACCCTAAATTTAGACTGAAAATAAAAGCAATTCATAATAAATTCAATCTATAAGAAAGGTTATGTACGTTAGAGAAAAAATAATCATCACCTTGATCACGCAGCTTTCATCTAAACTAGATGTATAAGCACAATAAGATATTTAATTGAATTTCTACCCTTGATTTAGAATGAAATAAATATGAAGTTCATTACAAGCACAGAGAATAGTCATCACTTGGCCTGGAATAATTGATTGAAAATACATTACAAATGCATTAAAGCGAACCAGACAATTAGATTAGAGTCTGCAGTCTCCATCTGCATGGCCAAGGAAGATGCTTGTGCTTACCGTATGCAGTTCAATTTCACTTTATTAGATCCAGACGGAAATGTGAGTAGACAAGCCAGTTCCCCCTGGCCCTGTTTTTCTATTACTGGCCATCTATCCATCCCAAACCCCCACCCCTCCTGATATGCTGCCTTTCTTCCCACAAATGACCTTCTACATACACCTCTCTAATTCAAACAGAATTACATCACATCTTCACAAAATGAATGTTCTCACATCTATAAGTATTATCTAATTTTGTTGTGCTCTACTGTCTCTACATAATTTTTTGCATTTCATACATTAAAAAAAAAAACCAATATCAAAGTTAAGCTATTAAATAGTTTGTATTTTAAGCGAATTTTTCTATGAACCTGTGCTCCCTCTAAAACATGATCATGCAATTTGAGTTGCTTATAAATCTCCAATCTGAAGGACTCAGGCAATCATGTTCTTGTCCCGTATTCTGTTGCAGTCATTTCAAGTGTTATATTGCAGCTATTTTTGTTCCTGCACCAATATTGTGCCAAAAATAAACACAATACCCTACTAGTTATAACCTCAGACAAAAATAAAATCTTCACCCCTCGATAATTCTGCCACCTGATTATCTTACAAGGACTATCAAAATTCACAGTCATGCACATAAAATGTTCAGGGATTAAACAATGTTTTCATCAAACAGAAGTCAAAATAACACCATTGAAATCTACAGTTGCAGTGTATAAACCCACAGACAAGTGACAAGCTATTGCAAGCTGGGATATATGGGAGATAAAGATTAAATAAAAAGCAAAACCATGTTCAATGATTTAAATTGGAATCATTTGCCCTTATAGACAATGAAGTACATTATACAGTGTATGTGCAGTAGTGTATGGATAGTTCCTTGTGAAGTGACTATCATAATGAAAAAGAATTATCCCTCACATTTTTCAATTCAAGGGATCTTAAAGCTTTTGGGTGATTATAAATATGATTTTAAGTCAATTCCTTGAAATCCAATAAAACCATATTGAGAATTAACGCGGCTCTGCATTTATGGACTACAAATTTTCCAAACCAAATCAAACTGTAGTCAGCCACTTGAAAAACTACTTCAAGTTTGTCTCAATAGCAGATGTCTACATGTAGAATGCATCTCTAGAACACCGATCTCAAAAGTGTCATTGTAAAGTCTGAACATGCAGACTATTCACAGCCGTCATAGACTCTCAGGTCCCATGTTGTCATTTACCGAAATGATCTTCATATCTAGCAGGGCACCGTGAGTAAGATCATAAACAACTTGCAATGCAATCAAGCATGCATGTAAAGTACTACTTGAAACCTATGAACTAAGGCCTACTTGTCCAGTCCAGTGTGCTGAGCTTACGTCACATTTCAAATCATGAGGTGACTGCCTGATCCCTTCCCTTATTACCCAATCACCTTGCTCGTTTACTACAATGCCAATGGATGAACAACTCAAGCATCATTGATGATACTTGATAGATGTATAAATGTACATACTGATCATCATAGCATACATCTACATGTAGTATCTTCATAATTCTCACAACATGACATTGCATCTATTTGTCTATACATGTATATGAATCCCTACAAATGAAAAGTGAAAAACATTTCAAGAAGGTGAAAAAGATCAGAATACAATATGTACAAATACTAGAGAGTCAGAGTGAAGACAATCCACCAAGACATATAACTATATGAATAAACCATAGGGACAGTATGGATGAAATGAATGATAGATGGATTAATTTATGATGACAAGTTATTTCAAGCATGATCTCAACATACTATGAATCATTTACACTAGTGAGGGTTCATCCTGTCTATCTGAAATGTGGTTTAGGTGGACCCATGAGGTAATGTAATTTGATGTGCTTGCTAAAATGTAGTGGAGTGTCGATCAGCACTTCTTTCCCCACTGTCTGGCGAATGCATTACAACATCATGACATATTGTTCTACAGCATTGGATTTTAGACTGCTGAGTAGATTTGATCAACAAAACAGCAAATAACTATTTCACTGCCTGTACAGCTATTCTATTATTGGAATGAAAAGTGAAATTACTCAGTTGTACATATTTGGTTTGATCCTAATATAAATAATGTGTGATATGGCACTTCCTCTATGTCCAAATTTGTTGCTTTTGAGACGGTCAATTCAACTCTGAATGACAGATCAAGGTGTTATCTGTTACTTGGAACAGGAACTAGCTATCTTGTCACAAATGCCATCCATTGCGCAGTTCCTTTAATCAACTTCCTGTGACCAAACAAAAGCCAAGACCACAAGAGGAACTGGCTTTGATGATGGCACAGATGACAGAATCTCATAGGTATTGATGAGGCCCCACAAACCTACATTCACATAGCAGACCTGTTCAACACTGTGATACTGACTCCTATGTGAACTAGATTCCATGGTGAGCCATGTCCGATGACAGATGCCACATTAAACTCACAAAGAAACCTTTGATTACTCATCACAGCAGAAACATCAAAGAGATACATAAAGCTAAGGTGCACATCCGGCTATGAAGGTACATTAACAACTATTCAACCACATTGCTTTGTGTGGAGACTCAGGATATCATTAGTGAATTATCCAGCTGGAAAATGAGCTATATGTATGTTTATCTATTTCTCACATAATAATCCATGAATCGATGACAAAACTCTGTGTGAACACTACTGACAGAATCATTTCATAAATTATAAAGAGGAATAACCAAGAGAAAAATTAATTGACATTCACAAAAGTACTAATTACACAATCAAAGGCATTTCAGCAAATTGATATTCAATCTTACCGTGGTAACTCTTCGGTAGATCTGTGCAGCATTGGAGCACTCTGCGTACGGATACTCGGATGTGGCCATCTCCAGCAAGCACATGCCAAACGCATACACATCGACAGCCTCGTCATAGTGCTCCTCGTACATCTCCGGAGCCATAAACTCGGGTGTACCTTGAATGCAAACAGGAGGGAGGGAGGAGTAGAGTTTGAAAACAAACTTTCTAACCTGTTCAAGGGAGAGAAGGGGGAAAAACACCACGGCAAACGAAGATAATCTGTTAGTTATGGTCTTGAAGGGCTCATGTCGGCTTGCTTCAAATGTAAAGGAAACCTGGTAAAAATATTTCAATGAGTATATAAGATAAAAAGAAAATGTACCTAAACATGAAAGTCAAGATCCCATATTCACAGAACAATTCACATATAACTGCAGTACAAATTTGATCAACTATAAGGGAATAAAGTTGAGTCTCACCTCCAAACTGTCTGTCAAAAAAACCTGAATAGAAATTTACTCTAAATTTATAAGGAGAATGTTGAAATAAGATGTATAAACAATGTTAGTACACATAGTGAATCACAAAGCAACTTTTTTTTCCCTTAACAAAACCGCATGAACACTCCTAAACTGAGTTATGGAGAAAAGACAAACAATGTAAACGTTTCCCAGATGTATAGAACACAACAATGAAAATTCCAATTTAACAAACAAGCAAATGAAAGATACATTTTTTTCATTATCCCCATAGAATAGTAATATAAGTAAATACTATTCAATAGCTAAAGTTTAGAACCATTAATAACCATTTTCTGTCACATTGTGGAAATCTAGAAACAAAGTTTTCTTTTTTTTTTCTTTTCTTTTCTTTGTTAAATATGCTTACTGAAACAACATGGATCTAACTTGTCAGTGTACTCTATGGTCGCTCATTAGTTTTAAGCAATATGGTTTCTATTTCCATCAAAGTTTTGATTTTTAAAAACTCAAGTCATGTTCAAATCATGTAACATATCAAATTTCACAATGATTCTTGACTTACCTATTACACTTTTGGCAAAGGAGCTCTTTTTGAGGGTGGCCAGACCCAGATCACCAATCTTGACAGCACCAGAAGTGCCTGTGATGAAGATGTTGTCACATTTGAGATCACGGTGTATGATGGGAGGTTGTCTTGTATGGAGGAAGTGCAGGCCCTTCAGGATCTGACGGCACCAGCTTCGCAGCACACGGTTCTTCACGCCCTTGAAGCGTTTGAGATATCTAAAGGTATGCAAGAAACAAAAGGTGCTCAGAGGTACAGCACTGATACTGCTTTACTGACCCTTAGATGAAAGGGATGAAGATTTGCAACTTCATTGGCAGTGTCTTGCATTGTCTATTTTTTTCTCCGTGTTTTACAACGGTATGCGACTACGCAATATAGATAAGACTGCTAACATTTTACCGTAAATACCATGTATTCCCGAAATGATGTAAAATTATGCACATCCCATAAGATTTGCATCAAAAGCAATCTAATTCAATCAGCCAAAATGGGTCATACATAAATAATTTAGTATCACTAATAAATATACATTTGGTATTATTCAGGCTTCTTAATGACAACTCTGATTTGCGCTTACGTTTTCAAGGTTCCAGATGTCATAAGTTCGGTGACAAGTACTATATGTTTCTTTCCTCTGGGGCTGACTTCTTCCCAGTAGTCATAGAAGCTAACAATATTTGGATGACTGAGTCCCTTCAGCATCTCGGCCTCTTCTTTGAATCTCTGCCGCTCAGAACGACTCAGCTTGCGCTCCTACAGAGGTTGGTTGGAATCAAAGAAGTTTAATTAAATTGTGAGTTCAAACAGTATATTCATGTACTTGATTGAACAAAACTATTGATAAGACTTCTCTTTATACAAAGACAGTTCATACATGTACATGTATATTACATAATTAATTTAACTAATGATGTTCTTATTATTCAATAAACATTTACTTCCTTCTTATAATCAAAATGAACATGCATGTACATGTACCTTGAAATATAAAACCCTAAAAAAAGTTTGGACACTCAAGTTGGATCGATTAGCGCTTTTATCATGACAAAATCATTATTTTGATTATTATCAATAGACAGTGTGATAATTCCTTTTTAAAATGACTGAAAAATAATAAATCGGGTATCATTTTTAAAAGGAATAAATTCACTACATACAGTGTAATAATACTAAACATTGCAATGATTATGCCATGACAAGAGAGATGCAATCGATCTGTACTTGAGTTTCCAAAAAAAATTGAGGGGTTTATTTACAGTGTAGGAAGGAGACAAATTAAAAGGGCCGTCACAGAAGTGCATCAATTCAAAAGTATTAGTTATATTGTCTGGGACTAGACTACCATTTATATTTTCAACCATAAGATTGATCCTACAATACATGTACATGTAGTCAAGTGGTAAACCAAGGACATTTGGTATTGACACACAATGGTAAACATGTACAATGCAAGTGACAAAACTGAGTCACCTACCTAAACCTAATTAATTCTAAAACATGAAAATTACTTTCTAACCCAGAATGCTATTGATTTCAGATGTACCATAATGGCAAGGAAAAAACAATTCCCAAATCATGAATGCAAAATAAAAATGTACCGTCGCATACACTGAACTGTAACTGTAAGCAACGTGTAGCCTACAATGTACATGAACATATTGCATGTACCTGAATAAATTGTATGCAATTTGTACAAGTAAATGAGCATGCTTAGTTAGGAAATTGACATAAAAAAAGCAAAATTGATCAAGGCTGCAAATTGTATTGCAGATGTACATTTATACATGTACATGTAAGTAAGCCGATATTTAGGTGAATATGCATCAATCTGCCTCAAATCAGTACCGATGAGACGTATTATACATGTACATGTACCACTTTTTAATCTGTATGGACACAAAACATGACTGTTCCAGATGGTAATGTATTTGAACTGCTTATGGCTCTTCAGCAGAATCTCAGTTCAAGAGAAACACCAAGATGTTTTCCCCATATGGCACAGAGATGTAATCAATCCCTGCCTGCATGATGCTGACAACGTTTAAGTTTCAGGACATTGGTATTGGTCAGAGACTTTGTGAGACTTATGCTTGGAGCATGTCATTGGTTGAAAATGTTCAAGAATGACAGTTTGGATTTATCTGTCTAGCTGTTTTGAATAAACAAGTACATGTAGTTCACTATTTTAGATCTGTATGCATGCATTCCAGTGCATACAGTTATTTCTTACTTTTGTCAATGCAAAAATGACCCCCACCATAAGGGGGAAAGGGGGGAAGGGGAGGGGGGAACGGTAAATAAGCTTGATGAAAAATCACGTCAATTTAGTCCATTGTCCACAGTTGGGAAAATTGAGAAAGTGCTGTCAAAGTGCATGCACAAGTTACTATGTACAAACACTGTACCTGTACAGTACCACAATGTTTAACTGTACATTTACATTTTAAATGGTACAGTATGTTTTACAAAATATAGTCTCAAAGCTGGTGTAATCAGGGAGATTAGAGATTTTATCCATATCACACCCTGATGTAATACAACGTTGACAAGATCAGTGTGTACATGTACATGTACATGTACTGTATAATGTACTGTAATGTATTCTTGTGAATAGACAGCATTCATTTTTTTTTAGATAAATATGATCTACATGTACATGTAGGCCTACATGTATATCCACTTCATAGAATTTTGTTCACTTCCCATTTGAATCAAAAAGCTATTTTACATTTATGTTCAGTACATTAAACACACTACATGTACAGTGTACACTGTAATTAATATGTACATGTGGGCTGTACATGTATACACATGCACTATTACATGTAGCCTTCATGTAGCCATACTGTACATGACAAGGACATGTATGAATGTATCCATGTACTTGTACGTACAAAAACATACTGGTAATACACATACCGGTACTAAGTATAAATGCAAACACAATTCAATGGCATTTGTCTAGTGGCAAAACACAATCAAATTGGTAATTTCAGTCATTTTTTATAATTAACTTTTAAAATCTTAGCCATAAACAATGAATACTACAGGCCTTCACATGTTTGTATGGGTCATATTTTTACTGAATTCTCTCCAACTCAACCCTTACAGTTACTTCAATAGTTTATAAAGTATGATCAACTGCGCTCCCTCATTATTCCGACTCTGGCAACCACTGGACTCTCTCGATATCCAAATACCTATTCATCAAGCCTACAGTACATAGAATGTAAGGTTCCTGATAAGCCTATTGAATATGATCACATGTAATTCTTTAATGTTCTACTTACATGTACATGTACAGTACATGTAAATGTATATTAAGTTCAGTTTATAAAACCAAATAAAAACAGGAATACTGTGTAAGTTTAAATTATTTGTTCCCTTCTGGAATCATCTTAACTAGATCGGGATCAATGTATCTTTAGCACTATTTAGGAAACGATCGTAAAAATCTCTGAAGACTTAAATTATCTGGCAAATTGCAAGAAAAAGTATTCCAATGACAATACACAATAACTTTATTTTAAGCAGTGGACCATTTACCGCCTACAAACATACTGTTTATTGTAAGTTTGTTCAACAAAGCATGTGATTCCCTCCACTGGTCCTCTTTGAACAGAGAGCTATGCAAACTTACAATAATCTCCACTAATCTCATTGGAATGTGCCAGAATTGTTTAGAAGTGGAAATAAAAAAGTGACTTCATAATAGAATTTATATTCTTCCCACAAGTGCGATAAAAATATATGTAGCACCCATGAATCATACTAAAATTCACATCATTCACAAGTATTCCTGGTGAGTACATCTTTGTTATAAATGGCAAATTAGAGGATCAAGGATTATACCTTTGATATAAAATAACAAATAAACACACCAAAAAAAATCTGCATTATTTTGAAAGTTTAGAAGTACTACATTCTTTTTGACATGTTGCCTATATATGAAAATACATAAAATCATTCTAACATGTTCTGCATACAGTAGTCTCCCATTCAATACACAAGTGTAAACAGCCTTTACAATACAAAGTCAACTGTACAATGTATACTACCAGCGCCATGTTGCTTGTGTCATTTTGTCAGTACTAAATAGTACAAAACATGACAGTTCTAAAAAACTAATTTGTTTAAGTTGTAAAAGGTAATCTGAGTTCTGCGAATGGCAGATATTTTTACAGAATCAAAACAAAATTTTAAATGAATATTCAAGACTACAACAAGACTACAAATATTTAAAAAAAGATGCTTGTCAAATTTCAAATCATTATAATACAAAGTGTTTATTAGCTACACTGTAAGCAAAGGAGAATTGGGCTATGATGTAAAAGTCCCAACATATATAAAAAGAAATCTGAATTGCACTTTTCATTAAACATAATTTCTACTAAGTGTTTGTTTATTTGACATTTCAGAACTGGTAAAAACCCTCTTCTCAAGGATGCAACTCAATTTCAAGAACTCAAAAGTAACTTTCAATCACACTACTGCGGTGTTGCCTTTACTCAAATCACATGTTCTTTATACACAGTAAAATGAACATTAGAAGTTTGTCCCTAATTAACACTAACAAAATAAGTAAGAGGCAAATAGAACACACTACGTGTAATGTATAATGCATACAAGATAAAACTAAGTATTCTTTAAAGCATATACACAGTGTTCATGTATAATAACGTTTTAAAAATAACAGAATTAATGACAAATTAGTCCTGTTACTTTTGTAGAAGACTGATATTAACAAACAAGAAGAAAGGTAAATTAAAAGGTATATGTATGTACATACCTGCAATTCACACCATGCCACTGCAACTCCAGTCTCTGTATCCAACCCTCTGAACACAGTCTTGAAGGAACCTTGTCCTACTGCTACATCATACTTCATGAAGCGGCCATCAGCAGACTTAGCAATGGCTTTTTCTTCCACTGCTTCTGGTTCTGCTTCCTCAGTTTCTATTAGGAGACGTCTTTCAGAATCATGCATTTCATGTATCTGTAAAGGCTCAACCTTCTCTTCTTTGTGTACCTCTATGTGACCATTTTCAGTGATATCCTTTACAGGAGCCATAATTACAACTGACTTTTGTTTCTTTCCATTTCCGGAAGCTATTCTACCCCTTTCTGGCTTCATATTACTGTCTTTTCTGGCGCTCTTCAGAGCAGTTCCATTTGGATGTGAATTTGCTAAGTGAACAGATGTATCAGGCACTTTTTCTTTTAATAGTTCTTTATCACCGATGCTATCTAATCTACTGCTATATCCAGTGGTGCTACTTTCATCACTGATTACTGTGTGTTTTGTATCAGCTGCACTTTCAGAGTTTTCTGTAACCTTGTCGTTGTGGAAGGACTCAACATTCACATCAGTATCAGAAAAGTTAGGAGATCTGCGATTAGAAATCACGACGCTGTTTCCCATACTGGACTCGCCATTTACACCCGAGTGACTCGCATCGGCAGCTTCTGCCTCCTCTGTCTGTGTGTCACCAGACTTGCCTTTGCTGCCTTGCTTAGTCACACTCTCACTGCTATGACTCTTTAGTGGGACGTCCGTGTCTCTTTCCTCCAACGACGCAACTCCGTTTGACAGCGAGCTGCCGCTGTTGTGGCTCTCTGACTTACTCATTGTGATTGGTAACTAAGTTCACCCAAACACAACCGTTACATTAGTCCCAAGCAGGGCTCAGGACAAAGTTACTCACTTGAGAGAATCAAATGTGAGCTAGCCTAGGCTTTAGGTACAAAAACTGGATAAAAATCCAGTTTTATGGACTACCTGGACACTATAGTGTTCCAAATGATACCCCTTTCACTGCCTATTGCACACTTGCACAAGTAGCAAATTGGCTTGCTGCCAGATGCAGCACACTGTTCAATTGGTATTTCCATTGTGTATTCCTCCATGATGAAAAATTGTTGTCCACTTCCCTTGCATTGCAGGATAGGTGGCTGAACAATCTACAAGTACTACAGGTCTACTGTGTTAGTTGGTAAGAGCTGGTCAAGTCAAGCCTGGGAGCCCTCAGTCATTCACTCGACACTTTGTGGAGTGAGAACTGATTCTCCGTCTTTAGTAGATCTTAAGTTATTTTCTTGGTATGATTTTCGTTCCGATTCTGCAAAAAAAAAGAAAAGTGACATCATTTAATTTAAATTTAACAAAGGGTCAAAAGATGAATGAGAGAAGACTTAGGGTCTAACTTGTTTATTTCTTAAGATATCGATCATCGCAAAGGGAACACTGCCGATAAAAATACATAATTATTAGTAGACTAGAGTCTACACAACATAGATCTAATTCTAAATTTGGAAGTCTCAAATTTCTGATCACTGTCCCTCCTTTTGAATCACAAAAAAGACATTTTTTTTCACACCAGTTTAATATTATAATATTAATCTAGCCTAATTTACCATCACAGACAGACACAGTCAACAAATGAACAATGAATGAATCAAAATGTCAAATGAATTGTCTGAGTGAGTGAATAAACAATTGTTTTAAAAATCTTTCTGAGATCTAGATCAAGTCAATCATTACAGAAATTACAAATTGAATGAGTTGGTGAAATTTTATGGTAGAATCTACATGATTTTTTTAAAGTTCGAGTCTACGTTACCGCTTCTGAAGTTTAATCACTTGCGTGGTCTGTGCAAAACCTTCCCATCTTCAATGCATAATTTGCATTGCTTCTCTACGCGATGTCTTTCTTGTGTGGGTTGCATCCATTCGACATGTTCAATGAAACAAGTTGGTGTAAAGTCACACTTCCATATCCATTGCCCAGTAAGTGATCCAGAAGTTCCGAATTTCCTGAATTATTATGAAATGGCTGTCCTATTGAAACTCAAGGCAATTCATGCAAAGTGGGGTACACCAACGTTGCTTACAACCCCTTGCCTTGTGGACACACTTCGGTCATGTTTTGCGTAGGCCCTCCATTTTCCCTATACTTATTACATATTCGATACCGATTCTACACGTTATACGTTATTTTGTATATACGTTAAAGTTGTACGTTAACCGAAGACTATCCACAACGCGGATGGATTATTTGATAGGTCATTTATTTCAAAACAGATATATCTAACATTGGCCTTGTCAGAGAAAATAGCATATCACGAAATAAGCAAAGTATTACATTCAGTTCCGACAGAAAATAAATATTCTCTGATTCTCCAGAACTTATGGATATGGAAAACACTCGATGACCTACTTTATTTCTCTGCGCAATAGTCTGTTCACCTTTCTAACATAAGTGGGCAGGTGTCGATCGCATCTCGTTTGTACTTTGACAATTTTGGGGGCCGTGTGAGGGGGCCTCCTACGGACCAGTGCCCTGACTAACAGTCCCATTTAAATTATATACTTTTTTTTATCACATCATTAGCCCCGGCTAGATCTCCGTTATTGCTATTTCTCTTTCTCCTCATTTTGAAGGCCAGTATGAGAAATTCTTATGTGTATAAAAACTTAATCCTCCACCTCCCCTTCTATCACCTCATCTCCTCCAGCTCAAGAATGGCATCATAATCGCTCCTCCTCTCTCTCTCTCTCATTTTCTTCCACTCCTCCTCCTGCCTTAGATAAATTAAGGCCTATTAGTTATATAATTATGTGTTGACTTGTGAGTCCCACACGCCTTCATTCTTCATTAGCCGTTATATTTTCCTCCTTTTTTTTTCTTTCTTTCTGTATTTCTTTTTCTTTTTTTTCTGTAAATTTTACTATTTTATTTATTTATTTCTACATTTCTTTCATTGTCAGTCTTTTTCTTTAAGTTCTTCTTCCTCCACTTCTTCTTCTGCTTCTTCTTTTGATATGAAATATTTATGATTGATATGATATTTTTAAGACATGGGCATATAATAAGTGCATTTTTGACGATGGTTTGCTAATGTTTTTTGCCCGGATCAGCTCTTCAATTTCTAAATCATTATGCACTCTCGGATCGCTCACGTGAAACATTATTTTTTAACACTCTATGTTTGTATTGGAAATTACATATTCGGGCATTCCCTGAATCCCTGCCCGAACTATGATGTGGTGGCCAGTGCCCAAATATCGGAACTTTAGAAGTTCCTTGGAGCTACAGCCCCAAGCCCTGCGCTTCGGCCTAATTATGTATCTTTCAAGACATTATTCATATTCAATAATCTGTAGTTAATTTTGCATCATTCCCAATTTGCCATTATCATTTCTATAGTACACATTTATTCCTTATACAGGTAGCCTTTGTTTTCGAAGGGTATTCTAAATTTGTGTAGCATGGTCGTTTTCTGTGTCTTTTTGTAATAGAAATTCGAGCTAAGATTGGAAAATAAGAGCAGTTAAATATGGTAATATAAAAAGGCGAAAATAATACCATCCCCTCCAAATTCCAATTGTTTGTTTTTATTCTTTCCCCGAAGGTCTTATTGAAAAGGCTCGGTTATAGTGTGTTCTTGACCTGCAGAACAACAGACATAGCATTTGTCAAAACAGGGATACATTTGACGACATCAAAACAATATACTAGCAGTATGTGATCGATGTTTACCGTGTCACGTTGGCATAGCGTGTGCCCTGAGGTGAGGGGGCGGGGGCACTAGGTGGACGTTCTTTAATTCAACATGGTTTATTAAAATAAAACAACCAAACTCCTTATTTTGCCCCCCCCCCTTATCTCTATCTCTCTCTACCTCTTTCTCTTTCTCTTTTCTCTATAATCTCTTTCCTTTTATCCATTTCGCCTTGAAGGCCTTTATCTCTTTATCATTATAATACCAATTCGACCGTGTCCGCAGACCCAACCCTTATGCAATGGTGTAAAATGGTTTATCGAACTTATATACGATCTGAATGATTTGATTTGACTTCCATTTTATTTCCGAAGACATTTCCTACGGGAGGGGAGGGGCGTCCGCTGGCCTCACTTTATCGCGATTAGATGCGCCACTGATTGTCAAAAGGAAGAGAGAATAAAGCATTTTATACGACCATAACGATGAAGAAAATGTCAAGAAAGGGGGTATACTTGTAAAATGTTTATTTTGATAGATTTGGGCACTAGGTTGTTCCTACTCGCGAGGGAAGAATACACATAGTGAAAATTAAAATTTTCTCAATAAATATTATTAGATGAGCAAAATACGCTATTAGGCCTTTGCCCACTCATGCCCACTCATGTTTCATACGAAAACCACACCCACCCCCTCCTCTATGAGGGCCAACTTTCCTTCCTCGGTACAAGGCACAAAGCATGATGTCATTTTCTATTTTTAACACGTTTATTGCTACGACGTAGATGACGCTATAACTCCAAAATCGTCCCCAATCCTGAACTGGCTAGATCCACTTAGCAGGCAAGCACTTTGTGATCTGAACCGGACACGACTTGTTCGACAGCCTTTTTTTTCTTCATAGTTCTGGTGCTGAAACATATTGGTTAATTAAGTCAAGATTACAAGCTGGCAGGGGTGGCGATTTCTATTCATGATCGGAGGGACGAAATGTGAGATTTTCTACAATATTTACCTGTACAATTTGAAGGATATTATGCGACGGAACGTAGCGACCGAGCTAGAAGATTTTTTTTTACATTTGTATAAGTCTAAACGCAGCACTTTTGGGCCTAAAAGTGTGTTGCAGTCTTTTTTGTCATCAGTATTTGGGACGATCCCCCTGAAAAATTGAGGTGGGGGTGGGGAACGTGTCCACCCGCAATCGCCGCCCCTACAAGCTGTTGCATATTTTATCGAGATATCGATATAATCAAGATAGGCCTGTTCAACTTCAAGTGCCAAATTATCGATACTATTTTTGCAATTATGAATATTGACACGCTTACAAAGACTTTAGACAATTTTTAACGCAGTCAAGGGCAATATGGACATCTAGGTTACAGTATATTCCAGTGGAAAAAGAAGATGGCTTACTAAAGTCTTTTTAATTTTAAAATGTTATTTTTTCAGCCAGCTAAACATTGTTAAATAGACATATCAGCTACGATCGATTCTATGTTTCTCTATGAATAATACGGTCAAACCTGCCTTAGTGACCACCCGTCTACAAAGACCACACTCTTGGTTTACCTTGAAATATGTTTCTCACTGAAACGTGTACTAAAGGAACCTGTCTACCAAGACCTCTTTTTGTGTTTCCATTGGGCGGTCGCTATAGGCAGGTTTAACTGTATATTGATGACTATTCTACTGTTTACCATGGAAAAGGTTAGCCGATAACTAAAGTGATAAAATAAAAGCAGCAAAACATAACAGTGTTTCGCGAAAGAGGTTTACGGTACACCATGTGTAAAGTCCTAGAAGGACTAAGGAAAGTGGATAGAAATAGAAGTGAAATGGAAAGGCGAGAAAGTGGAGGTTGGAAGGAAGAGTATCTTTCGGAAGTGAGTATAGTCCTGAAAAGGACTGTAAACCAGAAAGTTGTAGACAGGATGAGAGGTTTGAGTAGAAGACTGGATTGAGATGGAGAGTTGAGTAGATGAGAGAAGCTGGCTTGAGTCGGCGAGTAGAGTTGCAGAGCAGGAGCAGGAGAGTAGACTCGACGTTTCGGACAGGTTGACTGTCCGTCTTCAGGACGTTTCACTCCTTTTTACTGAAAACAAAATTATAATCGAAGCTAGAGACCTCCCGATCCTGATCCAGGGATAAAAAAAAAAAACATTGTGGTAATGGAAACAATGTCTATATCCCACATAATTATGCCGCTATGTGTGATCCTTCTTCACCATTTTCGCTCACTCTTATATTTCTTCTTTATTATCATTTGTTATGTATATATATATATATATACACACACTGTTGCTCAAAATGTTGGAATATCTTAGTTTTACCCCCAATTTATGGAATTATTTTAAAAATAATTAAAAAATAATAGATCTAGATAATAGTATACATTCTTAGATTTTATTGAATAATAATTTGCCAATGTGTGTTTTGCGGGACTGCTAAAGCATGTGTATGCTACTATGCTTATCAACTAGGGGACCTACGCCCTCAAGTCATAAATGACAGTAATGAGGATTAATGCCCCACAAAATGGCACTAATATAGCACATCGACACGGTTTTGATCCTTGGGCCTCACAGTGACGAGGCCATTGCTTTGTCACTGAACCATGACTGTACGCATGCAGCGGGGGCTAGGGTAGGGGGCAGTTTCCATCTGATCTTTCTAGATGGATAGGCCTGTTCGTTACATCCTCTCCTCAGCCCAGCCCCCCCCCCCCCGGCCCCCCCCCCCCAAAAAAAGAAACCACCCTCTCTCTCTCTCTCTCTCTCTCTCTCTCTCTCTCTCTCTCTCTCTCTCTCTCTCAAATGGGCGAGCCATGCTCCTAATAGTTTCACCGAATCGGGAATATTGATGTTGCCACAAGATGGGGCTATTTAAAAAAAAAAGTTGTGGTAACCAAAGACTTTTATATATGCCCCAAATTTTAATCAATATGTCACCTATCTATCCCTTGAGTCACAGGCCCATAATTTCCTGTCTTCAGCTCTTCTAGCCCAAATGACACGCCCATCCACTGCTTGATGTTATCAGTCCGTGCTTTAGTTGGTATGCCCCCTCCTTCTTTTCCAATTTCTCCTTTCAAGATGGTGTTTGCCAAGCTATTTTTCCATCTAGTTACATGCCCAAACCATGTTCCTTGATAATCAAGTTGATATCCACTCAAATTATGCCCTTCCCCGCCAACGCCCTCGATTATAGCTCCGTTTGTTTAAAAATGTTCCAGTCCAGGCCTATCAAAACAATGGTTCGAATTAGTGTGAGAAAATTTAGTCAGGTCGAGGAAAAGGAGGAAAGGGACTCGGAAAGGGTGGTGCCAAACGTCATCGCAAGGTTCAGTGCCCCAAATTCCCACATTTTTGGCCACTGTTTTTTTTGTTTTCAATGATATTTTATTTTCTTCATTGCTTTTCACAAACAATAACAAAATCAATACATAAAGTAATCTGCATGTTAATATTATTATATAGAATATGATTTTACATTCACATCTAAATAATACAAATGAAATTTTACTATTTACATCAAATAAAGCATGAAACATGCATGCATGAAGAAGGCATGAACATAAAAAGACATTTAAGAGAAGAAAAAAAGAAGAAGAAAAAAAAAAAGAAAAAAAAAAATACTTACATATACACACATACACACACGTGCACAGACACCCACACAAACACCCACTTAAAACATGCCTACATTTTGTGGGAATCTCGACCATTATATCAGCCATGTCCATTTCATTGCTTCTATTCGCCTTCCTTATTTTATTTATTCTGCACGAAGCTATTCTAAATTGTCCCACTTTCTAAAATGATATGTGAGTGTACCTCGGTCCCCAGCTAATTTCTTCTCCTCCTTTCTATTTTCTAATAATCTTTTCTTAATCTCCAAATAAGTTGGTGGTTTTTGTCTATTTTTACTATCTATAAAATTAATATCATATATTTTATCAAAATTATGATATGATTTAATAACTGTTCCTTCCCTATGTTAAACTCAACTATCCCTACATGGATACCTTTCCAATTTATATTTGTAATTTCTACTAAATTAAATGAATTCCCACACTCTTCCCAAATTGGTTTAATTTTCTCACAAAGACAAAATAAATGCTCGTAAGTTTCCTCATATTTACCACAAAAAGAACATAAATTACTATTAACCATTTTAAATTTATATAAATGTAATTTGGTATATATAATATTATAAAGCATTTTAAATTGAAATTCTCTAAGCTTACTATTCAATGTGCACTTTCTAAGTCTTAAAAATATTAATTGTATATCTTTTCCATGAATATTATAAGTCTGTTCTAAATGTCGTTCTGCATATGATTTTTCTACTTTCTTATTTAATAAAAAAGCGTATATAATTTTTGAGGTTATTTGATCTAACATATATACCTTTTCAAACATAATAATATCCATATCCAATTCCCTATCTATATTTGAGTGAGTATTTTTATTTAAAAATTGTTTCCATGAAGACGGGATGCCAAGAAAAATACGTTGTATTTTACTAATTTCTAAACTATTTAAACCTTTTCTTTGAAATTCCTCATTAGATTTTATATTACCTTCCTTATCAACAATATGATGCAACTTATAAACATTTTTGTTAAATAATCCCTCATCGAAATGAACATGACCATCGATAAAAACAAATCTATTATTATAGATAATCTCATTCCTCCTAGAAACACTTTCCTTTAACAAAAATATTCTCGTAGCCATCCAAACATCCAGCATGTCTCTATAAAATGCTGGTAATACTAATTCAGATATACCTACGGTTGCATTATTATAAAATATCAAAATTCCTCCAGCATCTTTAGTTAAATAATTAAAATATTGTTTCCATCCCATGTTTGCATCCCCCGTTAAAAGTCTTTTTACCCACATAATCCTCTGCACTAAAATAAATAAATGAAAGTCCGTTAATCTTAGTCCACCTCTACAATAATCCAAGAACATTACATTTCGCTTAATCTTATCTTTTCCTTTCCACAAAAATTCAAAAACCAGTTTATCCAAATCTTTAAATACCCAATTTGGTACTGGTGTCAGCGCCGATACATAAATCAATTTTGACAAAATAAACGTTTTTATCAATTGAATTTTCCCCATTAAAGTTAAATCTCTTTGTTTCCACCAAGACAACAACTTTTTTATTTTACTCAAAATTTCCTTATAATTTGTCCTTTCCTGAACTTCAACATCTAAAGAAAAATATATACCCAAAATCTTGACCATTTGTACTACTTTACCAAATGGAAGAGCAATATTTTCATTTTGAGAAGGGCCTAACAATAATATAAAAGTTTTTTCTTTATTAATTTTTAATCCAGAATTTCTAGCAAAATTTTCAAACAGTTTTTTTTTGTCCCAGAAAGAAACCACACGTAGAGGGCGTTGTTAACTTTCGAAATGGCGCTCAAGGAATCAGAAGCTGCAAAAATAGCACAGGATTCGGGGTAATTATTTAACTTTTAACATCATAATAAATGTTATGAAATACTTTGCCCACTATGATCATTTGTATTCCTACCATTATCTGTAATATAACGTGGTGTCTTTTTAATTTTAATCTTAAAAATTGACATGTTTACGGACTGTTCTTTTTCCTATTCACAGGATTCTTACAGTCCCACTCGTTGGTTGTATTGTGGGTCTTTATCGGTATCGTAGCCTTTATTTAATTTAAATTTTAATTTGACACAGACTCTATCAAACCGGTTAAAATTAGTGTTCGATATGTATAGGGCCTTTTCGTGAAATAAGCCACTGGTATTTGAATGTGTACACACACACGTGCCTGCATAATCTAGGTCTAGGCCTAGCCCTAGACTGTGGATGTTGAATCTTGATTGAGGTGAAACTGAACTTTCTGAAGTCAAAATTGAAATTGAATTAGATCTGGAGTCTAAGACATTTTCTTATCATTTAATATCGGCTTCAATTGGAGGCAAAACGCGAACATAATTAGTTTAACCCTTGGGTCTTTCCTTCCCGTAAAACTGAATGTGGGTGTGCTGGTGGATCACTAGACTACAATATTATGATTCGTGCAGTGGGTTCTTAAGGACAAGGTGGTGGCTCTAGACACATAGATTATGTAGGTCTAGATCTAGTAGTTTTCTGATCGCACACCAGGTTTTGTGTGCTAAAAGTAAAACCCTTCCCATAGACATTGCACACATCCCTATGCAGTCTAGAAAATCATGCATGTGCATTGCAAAATTGGTCAACTTTGAAAAAATAAATTTAGATTCAAACCTTTATCTGTTGTGATCCTGAAGGTGATACTCAATAAATGAGGTATCATATGAAAGGGCAGATTAATCCCCATATTTTCAAAGGGGGTCATTTCAGATTTCTAAAAATATCTTGTCAAAACAACGATTTAAATGTTGTTTCCATGGCAACTCGGGAGATTTCCCACTTTTGAGAATTGACCTCCCGAGGGATAATTAGTTCAAGTCATAAGGAATATTTTGATGTTCTTTTTTTTTTTTCGCTAGCCCCAAGGGATCACATACGATTTAAGTTTGAAAATACCCTTCCCCCACTTTTTGCATATCACCTAATGCATTAGAATGCAGCTATTTAGCAAAAAATGATAGCTCGGCATGAACCACTTTTTTGTCCATTCTGACCAAAATGCTGTATTGCAGAGTTTTTGAGGGGCTGTATCTTTTGATAGAAACATCGGTCAGTCTTGAAATTTGAAATCTGATTACATTTTTTATTCAAATATCCAACAACAATGGTGAAAAACGATCCCAAATTGAAAATTGAAAAATCGTTCAGACACCTACTGAAGTACACACAGGGCCTCAATTGGCCATTTAACTTCCTATCCGAGAATTTTGCCACTTTTTTCTGATGATTTTTCCACTTCACCTTTAAAGTCAACAACCGCTTGTTCTGTAAGCTCATATTCACAAGTTTTTACACCGTTATGCTTTCAATCCTCGCTCTTTTAGTGTGAAATTTTCCTTTTCACTTGGTATGAATTGATTTTAATAGATTTTAATTTTAAGTTTTTTTGTAGAATATAATAATCAATGATCAAAATGTAATTTCTCAAAACTTAATTACATCTTACTTCTTTATTTTGTTTATTCATTTATTTTTTAATCACAAACAGATCTCGATCTTCAGAATCAAGTGATGAAGCCATTGGGTTGTGTAAAATAAGTCCTCTGACATCCTCAAGTTTTAAGGGGAAAACTGAACCCAAGCTCGAGGATAAAAATGGCAATAAAAATGATGATGATGATGAAGATGATGAAGATGAGCTAGTCATCGATGAGGGAAAATCACCTCCTAAAGAACATCATGAAGACAAGAAGGAGAAGCCAGAGTACAAAAGACAGGTATCAACGCCCTTGAAGAAGAGGAAAGTGTCGCTTGCAGAGGAAGAACCGGTACCTACGCCCGCTCCTGCTGAAGATGAGACACTGGATGTAGAAGAGGAGCCCACGATAGATCCCATTACATTTGGCCTACCCACAGGATGGACGCGGAAGATCACAGAAAGAATGTCTGGGGCATCTGCTGGAAAATTTGATGTGTACCTCACCAGGTAAATGGGACATCTCAAATTGGTATTTTGACACGTGTTCCTGCAATATTCGCTCCACAATCAGTTTTCTTCACTGGTAATGGAATATGTAACTTCAACCCTCAGGTTAACACCTTACAGTACCTAACCCTAACCCTAACCCTATACCCTGGGCAAAGTAAGCCCTGAAGCGTATGTCAAGTCACCCGATATCATGAGCTTTAAAAGAATTTCATTCAAACTTTTAGTGAAACTGGTATTCTAAGCCACAGCACAATTGAGGAATCTTGTTCAATTTTCTGGCTTGTTTACTCTGTTTTAAAATATATAGCAAAGTAGATTATTTAAATTTTCTTGGAAATTTGGAAGTCATTGCACCATATCTGTTTATATACAAACTTGATGATACATGTATATGGACTGGTTCTAGGACAATTACCCCCCCCCCCCCAGAAAAAAAACGTGGACAATTACCCCCCCCCCCCCCCCCCCCTTCCTGGAAAATTAAAATTACCCCCCTGTTTATTACAGGGAAAGTCCACCCTGATAATAAGTTGGTTTTGATAAAAGCAGAGTTTTTTGAGGGAGGGGGGTAATTGTCCTTGGGGTGTGGTTGTCCTTGGGGGGATTTTTCTGGAGGGGGGGGGGGGGAGGGGTGGATTGTCCAGGGGGTAATTTTCCTGATACGATATGGAAAATGCCAATGCCTTACTTGTATTTTTTTGGTTGAGTGTTCAAATCACTTGTCTTAGATAATTCCTATGACTCTAACCCTATAACCTGGGCAAAGTAAGCCCTGAAGCATATGTCAGGTCACCCTGATATCATGAGCTTTAAAAGAATTTCATTCAAACTTTTAGTGAAACTGGTATTCTAAGCCACAGCACAATTGAGGAATCTTGTTAAATCTTCTGGCTTGTTTACTCTGTAAAAAATATATAGCAAAATAGATTATTTAAATTTTCTTGGAAATTTGGAAGTCATTGCACCATGTCTGTTAATATACAAACTTGATGATACATGTATATGGACTGGTTCTAGGACAATTACCCCCCCCCCCCCCCCTCTCCTGGAAAATTAAAATTACCCCCCCCCCCCCTGTTTATTACAGGGAAAGTCCACCCTGATAATAAGTTGGTTTTGATAAAAGCAGAGTTTTTTTTTGAGGGGGGGGGGGGGGTAATTGTCCTGGGGGTGTGGTTGTCCTTGGGGGGATTTTTCTGGAGGGGGGGGGGGGGGAGGGGTGGATTGTCCAGGGGGTAATTTTCCTGATACGATATGGAAAATGCCAATGCCTTACTTGTATTTTTTTGGTTGAGTGTTCAAATCACTTGTCTTAGATAATTCCTATGACTCTAACCCTATAACCTGGGCAAAGTAAGCCCTGAAGCGTATGTCAGGTCACCCTGATATCATGAGCTTTAAAAGAATTTCATTCAAACTTTTAGTGAAACTGGTATTCTAAGCCACAGCACAATTGAGGAATCTTGTTAAATCTTCTGGCTTGTTTACTCTGTAAAAAATATATAGCAAAATAGATTATTTAAATTTTCTTGGAAATTTGGAAGTCATTGCACCATGTCTGTTAATATACAAACTTGATGATACATGTATATGGACTGGTTCTAGGACAATTACCCCCCCCCCCCCCCCCCCCCCCTCCTGGAAAATTAAAATTACCCCCCTGTTTATTACAGGGAAAGTCCACCCTGATAATAAGTTGGTTTTGATAAAAGCAGAGTTTTTTTGAGGGGGGGGGGGTAATTGTCCTGGGGGTGTGGTTGTCCTTGGGGGGATTTTTCTGGAGGGGGGGGGAGGGGTGGATTGTCCAGGGGGTAATTTTCCTGATACGATATGGAAAATGCCAATGCCTTACTTTGTATTTTTTTTGGTTGAGTGTTCAAATCACTTGTCTTAGATGATTCCTATGACTCTTTTATGGACAAATTTTCTCTTAAAGGCATTGTTTAACAATGTTAAATCTGAGATGCATTGCCCTACGTGTTATCAGTGTCTCTGACATGATGTGTAACATTTAGGCCCTTAAAAAATTGCGCTTCTAAATGATCATGAAGTGCCTCAAAAAAGTCAAAATCTTTGAGTGACCGGTTTTACCATACCGGTACACATTTTTTTCCAATAGACTTTAGTGTTACAAAAACTATTAGGAAGATGAAAAATGAAATTTTGATTTCCAATCATAAATATCTTGATAATCAGACAGGCGATCGGCTTGTAAAATTCATGGGATTCCTGACTAACCTAAAGGTTTATGATTATGATTATGATTGCAGCATGAGCTAAATCCAGGATTTTGTTTTAGAATCTGAGGCAATGTTACCGAGTCACTTTAACAGTAATGCCTGTACATGTGCTTCTGTAAAATTTGGCTGATATCCAACTGGTACAATGGGAATGAAACACTCAGGATGTGTCATTTGAACTTTCAACTTCAACTTTGACCTTTGTGAATATACCTAGGAGTCCTGGGATTCTATTTATCAATTTATTATCTTCCGTATTTCCAAATTCCAAGTAGAGGATTTTTAATTAAAAAGACATTCTTTATTGTCATCCAGATTGATATGTAGCCGGCACAACACATGTTATTTATTATTGAGCCATCACTGTGTGTGTTGCGCAGTATGGATATTGCACCATTCTTGGCAATATTTCCTGACTGTATGATGTCAGGAAGAGAGTGCTTAGCCGATGAATCATATAACTGGGAACCAAACGATACAACATGCCATAATGATGTGAGATACTCATATAGTGTATTCTTTCTTGTCACTGATGCATTTCATCCATATTATCTTGTGCAATTGTTTTTCAGCCCGGAGGGAAAGCGATTAAGGTCTATGAAGGAAGTGGCCGATCACCTTGAGAAAACAAATTCAACCTATACAAGCGCAGACTTTATTTTCAAACCTAAGAATCTCAAACCCAGTGCTATACCCGCTGCACTGAGAGTGCCAACTAAATCAGAAACGAGACCGGCCAAGCGTTCGCCTTCCAAGACACCTACAAAGCGACCGAGCTCAGCAGGTAAAAAAGAAATTGCAAAGAAAGCAAAAGTAGAAAAGGTTAAAGCAGTGAAAGAAAAGAAGAAGAGGAGCCCATCAAAAAGTGCCACGCTTCATAAACAGAAAGAGAAAAAGCTGCGGCTTGTGAGAAAACCACCTCCTGAAAAGGCAAGTGTGAAAGCGAGCAAGCAGCAGAAATTTCAGAGACTTCTTGTGAAGATAAACTTCCAGCAGAAAGGTGTTGAGGATAGTGATTTGGACAGTGAAGAGGAGGAAGAGGAAGATTCTTTTGACGAAGGGAGCGAACCAGAGGAGGAGGAGGAAGAGATGGAGGAGAGCCCAAAGACAACACCCAAAAAGAGTCCTAGAGGTTCGAGAAGTAGTCTTTCTGATTGAAAATAGGAGGTGGATATTTTGCACTTTGCTTAGTAATTGAATGTCCTTTCTAAAACCAAAATATAATTTATAAATTTTAAGATTCCAAAAATGAAATATTTGCCTTTATAAAAAATTAATATTCTTGCTTGCAATTCCACTTTAAACATGGAATTATTGACTCTATGTGTTATGAATTTCACTCAGTGCAAATTAACCATCTTCAATTTCTAGAATTTCATGAGCATTTTGACAATTTGAATATGTACCTTTTTAAATATTTCTTGTTGATGCTTTGAAAATGCTTACATGCAATTTCTCAGGAAAATCAAATGAGCGTAAGGTTTCGTAAAAATTCAGTAGCACAAAAATTTAACTGTGAGGTTGAAATGTATGAATGTTATTATGTTGTATTTGTTCATTCATTGAAATCAAGGCATTCAGTTGTATATTCATAGAAATAGGAGAGATAAAAATCAATAAAAAATAAAAATGCAGAGATTTTCTGAATTGAATCTTGTATTTCGTAATGGTTTTTAAACTCTGACTAATGAATGTTTCCTACAGAAAATAAGGTCTTACCATTTTCCCCTTTTATTCTTTTCTGATAGGAAAAAATCAGTTGGCACAAAACAATTTGTCATTTACAATATGTTGCAATATAGATGCAATGCAGTAGCATTTAAAATAGATTGTCTTAATCATGTTTATTCTTTTTAGCTGGGGATACAAAATTTTCAATAACCCCTCGGTCTACAACATGGTATTTCACATTTTCTTGCGTTCTTCTCTGAACATTACACATGATAGCATTTAATAATATTAAAGAACAGTTCAAAAGTTAAGACAAATTATGTTATTTGCACAGCAATCCCAAGATTAACCAATTTCAAATTTGACACAGAAATTTACATAGAATCATGGATACCTAAAACTGCCAATTTGTGTCTACAGAGCATTTAAACTTGTCCACGTCATTTTTACTAAATCAAAAGCAAGTTTGAAATAATTATCAAAAACATGAATACAAACATGGAAATTAATATTTCACCAAATTATGTCCCAAAACACATGAAGCATATATGCCAATACCACATATTTAGGTAGCATATATGAATATATTCAAATTATTTCCTAAGTTTTCAACAAAATAGCCTATACAGAATTCTCTTCTTATTTGAGGGCAATTTGAGGGCAATTAGCACAGATCTTATAGTATGGATTCGTCACAAGTACTTCTACCAAAATGTATCCCACGGATCCCCAGTCTGATGACAAGTTGAAAATAGCCTAAAACAAACAATTGTTATTTGTGTGTGTGTAGATTTCCCTTTTGACCATACCCATACACGTATTGACTTGTCCTAAAGACTTTTCAGATTTTGTGTTTTTTATAAAAAAATAAAAATCAGACAAGTCATTGGTTACTCTCTGTGCAAAGCTGCCTGCGTATGCTTTTAGTTTCAAGAAACATCCATGCAAGCATCAGTAATAAATGTCTATTCCATGCGATTACAGTTTGTTATGAAAATTAACATCTTTTCCCGAAACATAATAAGATAACATACCAGGGTAATTTTCAGAAGCAAAAGGAGAATTCTGGACAGAAATTTAAAAGTAGGAGATGAAGAGGAATGGCAGGACCATCGCTGCATTAAAAATTGTACATTGTTTCACTAGTTGTAAACTAGATCTTGCCTGAGAGATGATACTTTTATCTTAAATTTTCATAGAAAGTGTAAGATAATACGTTTCTAACGATTGAGAAAGGGCAAGTTTGTAAAAAGAATAGGTTGACGGTATTAGGACTGTGTGTCCATAGTTAGAAATTGTGGTCTGTATACAAAGAAATTGTTCACAATGTGTGGGTAAACGAAAGGGCGTTTTAAGTGGTTATTATAAAGTTTTAGGAAATGTGGAATAGGAGGAAAAGATAGATATTAATTCTAAACTGAAACTGGTATTTAAAATGAGCCTGGAAGTGTAATATATTTATTAGATTAAGTAGAGGAGACTTTGGTGATTGAACTGTGTTTTCATCCTGGTTGAAAGGCATGGTGATTGCTTGACTTGTTACCCTTATGATTTGACACCCTTTTCTTCCAACACCCTGTAGTTTCTAGTCTTCAACACACTTTGGTTTTAACAGTTTGTACATGGAGATGTATGTATCAGTATGGGATAGTTTTTGTTGAGACCAGCTCTTAAGGCAATTGTTTTTTCATCTTTTGTTAGCCTGTGTGCTTACTGTAGTAGCCTACTGTATGTCATAAACATACAATAGGTGTGTAGGACGTAGGGATGCTAGGACATAGAAGTATGGGATTAGGAGGTCATTGGAATTTATGAGCATTGGATTAATGACAAAGGTGAGTTCTGGTAAAAAAAAGAAAATGAATACTCACAGAATCAAACGAAACTTACACTGAATGTTCAAGATTACAAATACATGTCATTTGTTAAACAATTTTGGTAGAAAATGTACACTGGCTGAGTAATGAGCATAGAAAGATTAGTAGTTCAAGGTTAGTAGCCCAGACACCATTTGTGTAGTCCCATATACATCTTTCTGTGTAGGCCTACAGTGCTTGTTACTTTACCAAGACTGGGCCAAATTTATTATGATTTTGATGACTCCAGAACTTTGCAGTACACACCAATACTTACATGATCTACTTTTTCTGATTCATTCCACACCTTTTCTTTCACAATGCAATCGGATGACCAGAACTCACCTTTATCTTTAAATGTAACATCATGCACACAGTGAATGAGCCAATTTTTATATTGTATTCTTTTCAGTTATTAGTATCCAAATTTGTTGTAGAAAACTGCATGTTTGTATGATTTTGAATCATTTTTTGTTAAAAGAATTATTTAATGATATTTATAACCCTTAATCTTCAAGTGTCACTTACATGGAGCAGTATAGAACAGCAAGAACAGGATGACATTTTTTTTTCTTTCTTCAAAATCAGAAATTTGAAGACAATTACCTGAGTTTATGTAATATGACAAAATACTCATGGTTTTAGCTTCAGATTTTTTCTGTGTCAGAATTTCAAAATAAAAGTTTTAAAATGTTTAGTTCTGCAAAGTAGAATACTTCAAATATTTAGGAGAAGAAAAAAAATGAATTATAGACTTAAGAGCAAACCTTTATCAGAGATTTTGTCCAAAAAGTCTTGAGTAATTGATTGCATGCTTTTCCCTTATTGATAATGTATGTTTCAGTTCTGCCTTTGGACTGAATGACTATATACTGTGTAAGTAATGTTAATAGATGTATACATGGAGTATTTTTGATAAAGGAGATGTAACATTAATGTTACTTTATCACGCACTTGACGTGGTTTTGATCGAAATCAGTTTCACATTGACCATAACCTAGTCTTTCCTTTATAGTTTGCATGTGTACTTCAAATCTGTTTACTTCATTATTGGCACGAGTGCATGGTGATGGGTATGTACACTCATTTCAAATCACTATGTGTATTGCCTTCAATTCACAGAGAAATTCTTTGATAGAGGAGGGAGGGAGTGGTGTGGATTTTATGCTTTATATTGAATTGTATATATGTAGGAAATGTCTTTCTGAGGTTGGTTTCCAGAATGAGGAGTAGAGAAGAAGTGAAATGTTTTAGAGATTACCAACAAGACCAGAGCACATGTGGCAACTATGATTCTAACCACTTTATAAATGATACAAGTTACCTGAGCCTTATGGGAAGCAAAGTTGATTCTAATTACTTCAATGAATAGGCAGTCTCACTGAGCAAGAATCAGCTAGCTGTAGTGGTAGGGTAGGTATAATAATTTTTTTAAATAAATATGTGGATTGTATTGTATCAAAGGAGTGAAGGGTGTGTACAAGTACTTGTACTTGGACAAAAAAATGATAATGTATGATTCATATAGGAGCAGACAGCACTTGGTGTGCATAATATAGCTGGTCACTTTAAAATTATTGGGTATCTCAGAAAAGAAGTATGTATGGACATGTGATACTGTTTGAATTTTTATTAAAAGGAATATATTTTTCAATTCTTTAATACCATTACTTGTAAAGTTGTTTGTAAATACTGGATAATTTAATATCTTTTATCAAAGTGGTGGGGTTTGTTTTTCATGAGCATTTACAAACTGAAGTTATATAATTCTAGCTATCTGTTAGATCTGTCAATATCTTACTGATTATCTGAATGTACCTGTATGCACATGAATATTGAACGTCACCATTCCTGACTATTTTTCTGTTTAATTTAGACATGGATGAAATTTCAAAAAGGATTTACATCTATTTTTTTGTGCACCATTGCAATCATATAAGATTGTGTTGTTTTATTCAATTAAAATTTCATACAGATTTTGTACTTCCAAATGGATGTTTATTGTATATTCTTTTTGAGTGATTTTGTGTGAAAAGACAAATTCTGTATTTTTTTACATCAAAAATTGTGGACCTTGTACCCCATATAATATAATTTATTCATTCAAGGAAACTGATTATTTACAGCTTCCGGACAGGTATCATTTTAAGTGATACTATTACTGACAAAATTATATAAATGCAAAGAAAAAATCCTGATGTTTGTGAAATATAAAATAGTATGATGAATAATAATTTGAAATGATCAGCAAAATTATAATACCGGTACACATGTAGTCAATCAAATAATATTGTTTTTAAAATGTGATAACACTGAAATAAAAAGCATGTCATAAACATGGATTTATGGAGCAAAAGATGGGCCTTGCCCTGTCTTTGATGTTCATAATTTAAATATATATACATTTAAAAAATTGAAAAATGTGTTCACTAAAATTTATCGCCACCCTTCACTCCTTTCCACCGTCCTCGGCTAGCCAAATGATCGGGGCTAACTCGGCTCAAAGACAACTCGGCCCAGCTGCAAATTTTTTTTTGTCATTTTACCCTAAACCTAACCCTAAACCTGCAAAAACAAAAACTGACCGTTTTTGCAGCTGGGCCGAGTTGTCTTTGAGCCGAGTTAGCCCGACTCTCTATGGATGGATCTAACATCTGCATGTCAATACAGGAAGTGGTTTGCTGTTACAGTCGATCCCCGTTGTAATAAACCCATTTAACCTACAGTAACTAAATTTTATCATGATAAGCAATTTTACACTTTCATGCATTTTATTAGTAAACTAAACTGGTTTTTCTTGTCTAGGAAATACTGCAAACAAAAAAGTTGCTACCTGCATTGTTGTAATGAGACGATTTTTGTGGTCTAAGCACTTATAATATTATTATGAGGTTTAACTCTATTTGCATGTTTAAATACGGGAATTTTCTGTTATAGTGCAACATCGTACTAATTTAAAACGAGGTAATTCTGCTTCGTACTGTTTTGTGTGTTGCTCTTCTTTTTGAGCACCGATGAGTTACCTTGATATAACGAGGTTTCAATAATAATGGAAGTCAAAGCAAAATAGCAAAAGAGAGAGCCTCCGCCCGGGCTCGAACCGGGGACCTTCTGCGTGTAAAGCAGACGTGATAACCACTACACTACAAAGACGTTCATGCAAGCGGAGGGCCTTTTATTGTTCCTAACACAAAAACTAGCGACTTTGCCTATGGTTACGGTATTTACCAAAGAGATACCAGCTGTTGGTATTACGAGATTCCACTGTAGTGTATTCAGTGGTGGTCATTGACACATCTTTTTTCCTTTCCTTTTTTTTTAGGGGGGGGGGGGGGTGATACGTACCCCGGAGAGGGGGAGGAGGGCCTGGGGACAGTGCCTCTAAATTTCATCATTTTATTGGAAATTTTGTTCTTAAAAACTCATGGCTGGATTCTCACCTGCAGGAAAGGGAGATCTAAAGTTGTTCAAATTAATGGATGCCGAACAAGGTGACTTCGTGGCAGCATCCCCAAAGTACTCCTATGGCAATAAATATACTTTTTTGTTTTACTTTCTTTAAAATTCATGAAGAAATTTGACTTAACTCGATAGGAAGCATTCCTAAGGGAAAGGGGGATATGAAATTGTTCTGAAGTGCTACTGATCGACTCCTGCAGAGGGAGAAGCCTTGGGAGTAGCCCCCCCACCCTAAAGGTCCCCTGGATTACATGTTTTACTTCTCAAAAATGAAAGGCCGGATTTTGGCAAGGCAAGGGTGATCTATATTATTGTGTTCAAAAGGAGTACGTAATCCCAAAGGGGCCTGGGGCAACGCCCCCAAAGTTCCTCAGCGGGCAGTAATTTGACAATTTCTTCTTCTCGAAAACCCATGGCTGTATTCCAACCAAAATGTGTATGAATTACCCATGCAGGAAAGGGAGATCTATAGTTGTTCAAATGGGGTATATGCCCCCATGGGGGCTTGGAGTAGCCTCCATCTAAATAGCAATGCGAGCAAACTTTTAAAAATGCGCGCACGCGCGAATCTTGAAAAATGTCGAAAGATGTTTTTTATTAATTTGCATCAAGGATACCTCTTTTAAATAGCTGGCTATCCTCTAAAATGTTCGCGAGGTACATGTCGAAAATGAATGCAAGAACCCCCATGCACACCCCTTCTCCCCCCCCCCCCAAAAAAAAAATATATATATATATATATAAATAAATAAATAAATAAAATAATGATAATGAATAAATACAAAATAAGATGAAATAATAAATAAAAATAAAAATAAAAATAAATAAAAAATAAATAGAAAAATTAAAAAAAATCCCCTATAATACCACTCCTGCTCTTAAGGAGAACCAATCATTCAGATTTTACTGCATACAAAAGTTACCACTTTCAATTAGTTTCATTTTCAATCGTGGATAGTCATAATGAATCATCTGGTAAACCATAAAGCTTATCTGCCGTAGTTTACAGGAGGGATTAGACTGCCCTGCAAGGTCATTGGACAGGTGGTTATCTCATCAACTCAGCTCTCAGTTAACATAAGAAAAAGAGGATCATGGGGACCAATGGTCACCGATTAGGCATTGTTTGTTATATAGAGGGCGCAAGTAGCTACAAGTAGTGCAGTGGGCCTTTAAAGTAAACATGCATTCTCCACAATCAATGAGAAAAATGAACATCACCTGGTAATTTTTTTCTTCTATTTATCCTCTTTCGAGGGACTTTATTATTTTGTTCATATCATAAAATAACAGCTATTTACAACAGCTGTGTATAATAGCAATAGTTTTTCTTGATGATGAAAACAAAATTAACTTCCTGAAGTGACATGAAAGAAAATCGAATAATGGATGCCATTTTTTGTTTGGGGGATGCCATTGGTTGAACGTTATATCCCTTTTATAGATCGCAAAAGATTTACAAGAAGTGAAATCCTATACCATATTGTATTGCCAATATCATTTTTTTATCACGATTGTATATTTCGATATTTTGAAAGTCCCTTCAATCGTCTTGGATAATCTTATGAGAATAAGGTTTTGTTCATTTCAGACCATAATCAATTGTAACTATTGTCAGATTCGGCAAATAACACGGGGAGTATAATAGTTTACGAATATTGACTGCTTTGAGGGGCACGGTTAAAACTATTGCCCAAGGTGATCTCGGAACTGAACTTTACAGTGTGTTCCTGATTCTCAAGTCAATATTTGTTTTGACCAATATCGCAATCAACTTTGCAGTCAATATTGCAGTTTTGATCAATTAGAAGCCTATATAATCTTCATTATGCGGTATATAATTATATCACAGCGTAGCATGGGATATTATAACAAAATTCCATTGCATAACTGATTTCTTTATTTCTATATTATTTTCTATTCTGCACATTTACAGCTCAGAAGACTGAAAACGCTTCTCACCGTGTCACCCGTTCCCGCTCTGCACGATCAGGTACATCGACGGCGAACTCCACCACGACGACCTCCACCACAAGGAAGAGCCCGTACTTCGGTAGAAAGAAGGTCGTGCTACCGTCACCAAACCCTAGCAAATCGTCTACCTCCTCGCAATGGACCCCGCCTCGATCACCATACAACCTGGTCCAGGAAAGCTTGTTCCACGATCCGTGGAAACATCTCGTAGCTACCATCTTCCTCAACAGAACCAAAGGTAATAACTTCTTCAGCTGGGGGCGGATCCAGGATTGTCGGAAAGCTAAGAGGGGAAAGGGTCGGGGAGAGTGGGTGGGGGCGATTTATTTTACTTAAAATAGAACTAATGAATTGACTTAATTTTCAGTGGCGTATTTAGAATTGATAAACACGCCTCGGAATCCTCAGACAGGGAAATGTGTGTCTCGGGGCAACCCGCTGTCGTAAACTCTCTGTAAAGTTTCGTTTTTTTTTCTTTCCTCGGCGTTTAAACAGGTAGGGGGCATACGCCGGCTCCTTTACGCTGAATAACGCAACTGTGAGTCTTTTGTATATTAAATCAGCAAATCGTACAATGATTGAAATGATGTACGGGGTTGGGCTTCAAATTAATGATATTTCATTTAACATTGCTTTTGATTTTTTTGTTTACCACGTTATTTTATAGCATGCATTCGTTGTGAATCTAATTGTAAAAAAAAAACGTTATTCTATGTTTTATCTGCAGGATCGAAAGCCATCCCTGTTCTCTGGCAGTTCTTTCAAACTTGGGACACACCAGAGAAGACTCGATCAGCTGACTGGCAGTCGATCGCTGATCTAATCCAACCACTAGGCCTTCATACCAAGCGCGCAAAGATGCTCATTCAATTTTCTGGTAAGTATGAGCAAGAACTTAGGGGGAGAGAAATAGAGAGAGATCGAAAGAGAGAGAGAGGGGGGAGGCGAGAAGGCGAGAGGAGGGAGAAAGAGAGAGAGGGAGAGAGAGAGTTCTACTATTTTATTTACTGCGTGAAGATGTTTATGTTTGGTGAGAATATTATCTAAAAATTGATACCATTGTTACCATAACGCACTTTTAACTTTTATCCCATTTTTCTTAATAACAATATGTAACTATTTGACAAAAATCCGCTTGAACTTCTTAATTAGTTCATTAAAAATTGTTGCCACAATGGCTAGTTATATTCTTGAAAATAATAGCGAAACCAGGATGTGGCTGTCTATGTGTTCGCCATCCTGCTCATAAGTATACGTTGCATTATTCAGTGGCGGGTGGTGGGGGGAGGGGCACGTGGGACATGTGCCCCCGGCCAAAACCTGCCAAATTAAATGCTTGTGCCTCCCTCCTGATCAAAAACTCTCCCCTACTTTTTCTATGTTTGATTTACAGATATTTTTATACGTAAGTACGATTCTTTGTGATGATTTTTGTCATGTCAGGGATTTAAAAAGTACTTCCTGCCGTCCATGTATTCCTGAATCCGCCACTGAATACTACATCTAGAAGTTTCGTTCTTAGAAAACGAATAAATGGACACACTATTTACCTCAATGTAAACATAAATTAGAGAAGTAGATAGTTTTTTGAAATGTCAATTTTATTATATCCATGTATAAAATGTTGGGGTTTTTTTTCGATAGGAAAATCAAATCTACGTTTTCCGATAACATGCTTTGATAATTTTCTCGTTTAACAAATGGTTTGAACTATATATCATTCTTTTCACAGATGAGTTTCTAACGAAAGATTGGACCTATCCTATCGAGTTGTCCGGCATTGGGAAATATGGCAACGACTCCTATAGAATCTTCTGCGTCAATGAATGGAAAGAGGTATAACTTTTTTGTCCTTTCTTGAAAATTTCCTCCCCTTGTTCACTTTCTCTCTCATGTCAATAAAATTCTATTCATCTCGTTCTCTCTCTCTCTCTCTCTCTCTCCCTCTTTTTCTCTTTCCAACTCCTCGCCATCTCTTTTTTATTATATTTTTGTCTTAGACCGATCTCTTTTTTTATCCTCATTTTTTCTCTCGTTCTATTTCCGATATTTTATGCTTAAATATCCCATCTTTATTTCATGGAACGCCATGCAGGAGTGTCAAGTCTGACAGACATGAGCGCTGTACAAGAACCCACTATTATTAATAATATTGTTATTATTCGTGTTCAGTGTTTTAAGTCAAACTATTGTCATTTTTTAAAAACAAAATGTTGAAGACATGTGCATCATCTTCATAACATCGTTTTTAAAAATTTTGATTCTTTTGTTTGTTTGTTGTTTGGTAGGTCAAACCACAGGATCACATGCTCAACAAGTACCATGACTGGCTATGGGAGAACCACGAAAGACTAGGACTATGACGTCATCTTTCTATATGAGCGTCAGATTGTCTTTGATTGTTATATTTAGATTTCGCTTGACACACAATTATATGTGATCTGGTACTATATATTGGAATTATTATTATATTTGTATAATCCTGTATGTATATACCCTGTACTGTGTCTCCTCGAAACTGAAGCATTTCATTGCTATGTTTCTTGATCTTACTAAATGTGTAATAAGCACCATTTTACGTCGATAAAGTTGTGCTCAAACTATACGGATGGCATAGATTTTCTCCACGCTGTATTTGTATTGAAACGGTTGGTATCTTTTCTCTGAATCATTCTAAATATATAATCATAATTATGCATGGAAACTTATTGAGGCTACATTCGAGGCTGTTCATGTATGAAGATAATCGTTAAGTCATCAAGTGTGACTTTACGAATGGTTAAATATCTGAGTCTGCTTTTCTCTTCATGTAGATAGTGATAATGATTCGTCTTTCAGAGATAAAAGTGTTGAAGCAGCGAAAATTGAACACGAATGGACGAATTTGATTTAGCTTTTTAAATGTTTGACAGGAATTGTTTGATAAGAATGGTATACGAATCATGACTGTGGTGTGCTTACTTTTCAAGAGAAGGAACAAACTTTCTACATATATATACTCATATCTTGTATTCCTATATATTATAACTCATATAATATAAATTAATGAAATACAAACTATTTCAGAGGAATCATGAATGCCAAAGGTATTTATAGATAATCATTCTGTTTCTGTAATCCTTTAAAAATTAATCTGTGTAAATAATTTTTCGCATATCAAGATTTTACGGTATAATACATTAATTCTACCTCATAAAATCACACAATATTGAGAGAGAGGTTATTTTCACGCATCATCACTGCTCATATTAATTTTCATTGTGCCCATCCTTGCGTAGACTAAACTAATCTCATCCATCTAAATTTAGACATAAATATAGAAAAACGTGTAATACATGAAATGCGTTTTAAAATGTCCATTATACCAGTGAATTGGACACCGATCGTTGAAATTTAAATTTGTATATACATTTAAATAAACATATTGTAGATCATGTACTTGTATCGTGAATATGGTGAACAATAAATAATTTCGTTAATACAAGGAACTGTCTAAGCAGTTTGCGTAGTTTGTAAATCAGTATAAATATTATGTACATAATGTTCTCAGGTGTTTAATGCAATGCACAGTGGCTAAGAGAGCATCCCTCCCCCCCCCCCCCTCCCCCTCTCCATGGCAAGAAAAGAGCAAGGATGAATTAGAATGGGTGAAAGAACGGTACACGACGTAGCGTGACGTCAGAAGAAAGGGGCCCTCTCCAAGATTCATCTGGACAGGTCATTCCCCCTCCTCCATTCTCGAATATTAAATTTACATCTTAGTGCTCCGCATAGAAACTTTGGAAAGAACCAGGCCCCACACTATGAGTAGCCTATCCACCATCGTCTATGGCCTTCTTCGAAACAGAAGAGCCATTGTGCACTTTGGCAATTTCGATCTTGATATTGAATCTGAAATCGACGGGTTCTCCTTCAAACCATAAAGGGCTTCCTGGCTTGTGTGATTCATTTATCTTCCTCTATGGCCAACAGTCTATCCACCTTGCCCAAATTATTCTTAAATCGTAGCATCTTATGTGTGGATCTCCTAGGCGTCCCAAGTAACGTCGGTTCGCCCATATCTTCAAGTTTCTGCATCGCTTCTGACTGAGCCGTTTTCAGATTAATGATATCGTCCCCAGACGAACATCGAGTCTTGCTCTTGATGACCGCATCCTCGATTAAACGACTCGTCAAGTTCTTGTCCCGTTTGCTTGAATTAGTCTCGGATTTAATAGCGGGTAGAGGTTTTGGTTTTTGCATTGCCCTTTCGTTCAAAGTTTGTTTCCTTGTGTCGCGATGCTGCAACGCCATTTGTTTACCAATCATCTTTTTCGCTCTTGTGGTCTGCAGCCGATAATTCGACAAAATGTCGTTACCTCTATGGGGCTGACCGAGTGGATCAGGGAGATTTTGATCACTTGGTAATCGACGAGTCTGAGGCTCATCAATCTTTGAGGAAGTCCTCGAAGCACTAGATCCTTGAGAATCATCCTGTATAGAAGGGGTACTTTCAATTGTCGGCCGTGGTTTTAATTGGTTCTTTAGCTTTGCATGACTTCTTAAGCGTTGTTGACCGTTGGCGTCAGTTTCTTTAATGTCGGCGACCACGACAATTGGTTTATTGGTGCTTTCTTTCGCTTTGTGTTTGGACATCGTACCCAAAATTTTCCTATGAATAAAAGAGAGTTCATAAAAATAATATTACATGTACTGTCAAATACATGAATAGCTGTTATGTAATGTTATGATAGTGAAATTTCAAAAACACAACTCAACGTAACCGGCGAGGTAGAGTGTATCACCTGCATATTTTGTGGATGTGCTAATTAAGCAGTTGTTCCATACTTTCTTCCTCTTCTTTCCGTCTTTATTTCCATTCATAAAGTATCAGTCGTGTTGATTTATCATCTTCTCGTATAAAAGGACTGTTTGATAATATTCACAAAGAGGGACTTGAGCATGATGCCTCTACGAACACAGTGACACAATTCGTGCTTTTAGCTGCATTATTATGATGACCGAAAGCACCCGGTAACCAATATGATGGGTGCCGAAAAAATGGCACAATGCTCGATGGATAATACAGAACATAATCTGGATGTAAATGTTATGTTAGCGTCCTTGGAAAATATGAGATTTATCGGGATCATGCTTTTGTCATATTTGTCTAAATGACACAGAACTTGAGTGATACTGACATGACGAAAAAAGAACTCCTAAAACAACTTACTTGATATGTGAACTGTGGCGTAGTGCATACGGAACATGGCGAGACTTCAGGTTCCTATATCAAACAAAGTTCAAGAACAACAACAGAAATCAGATTAGACAGAAAAAACGAATAATTCAATACAGACAATATGGAATTTGAAGAAGAAAAAAAAACTTTCACAGCTCAGTGAAAACGAATTCTTTTAATCAAATTATGGAAATGCAAGCACTACTTTAAACAAACAGAACTTTGTTATTCCTAGCTCATTTTTCCTGAATGAGGTGTCATAATATGAAAGGGCAGAAACTCAACTTTCTAGAAATGTGATTTTCTCTTTGAAATTCAGATACCGCCCGCCAAACGACTTTTCGGCTTCCTCTCTTCAAATTGATTTTAATCACTCATGCGTGAAATATGCATTATTATGAGTTGCATCAAATGAAAGAGGAGGATCTAAGCTTTCCAAATATGTGTCATTTATCAATTATAATTGTGACTAAGTTATAATAAAACATCGATAATTATCGGGACGCACTGTATAGCTTATTATCAGTTCATTCACTCACTTATGTTTTCAAATTTTATGCGCTTATATTAGGTATATACAGGGCGTACACTCTTATTTCCACGGAGTCAAATTTTACTCTAAATGGCGTCAGCTGGGAGTCAACTCTATTCCTAGTTAAAGTGACACGGATTCCGAATCAATTTGACTCGGAATGTGTGGCATTAGCTGAGAATTGACTCAATTCAGAGTCAAGATGACTCCTTTTCCGTGTCACTTTAACTAGGAATAGAGTTGACTCCCAGCTGACGCCATTCAGAGTGAAATTTGACTCCGTGGAAATAAGATATATCATAATAAAGGATATTGAAGTTTAATGACGATTTATATGAAAACTACTGATTTCATAATCAAGCATTTTATGTCTGTTGTAAAGGACCACCGTGTGAAAGTTGCACTGTGACAAGTTAGCATTCACAGATAAATTCTAAAGATTAGTGCTTGTGTCAGCCCAGACATATTGAAATGCTGAACAATGAGTGGATTATGTGTCTAAGAAGGAAATGTTATCAAACTTGGCACAGTGCACCTTTCACATGGTGGACAGCAATGCTTTGTTATTCAGTCAACTGTGACAGTAGTAGTATGATCGGGGTGTCATTAACAAGAGGACATTCTGTCCTTTACAACAGACATAAAATGCTTGATTATGAAATCAGTAGTTTTCATATAAATCGTCATTAAACTTCAATATCCTTTATTATGATACGCCCTGTATACTGTCAACCATCACCATGTCATATCACATTTTGAATACAAACACTATATCATGATTACAATCTGCATCAATATCATACAATTAATTTTGTTAATGGAAGTCGTAAATAATGAATAAGTCTAACCTGCTTAATTATTTTTTTTATCACACGTACATGACGTTTACGCCAGGCGCGTACGCAGGGGGGGGGGGGGGGGTTTGGGGGGTTAAACCCCCCCCTTTGGAAATTTTTTGTGTGTAAACCCCCCTAAAAAAAACCTAAAACCCCCCCCCCCCCCCCCCCCTTTTGGATTTTTTTTTTTTTTTTTTTTTTTTTTTTTTTAATTATTAAAAAAAAAAAAAAAAAAAAATTATTCCCATGGCCGACCTAAAAAAGGTGACCTTACCCCCCCCCCCAACGGAGCAAAATGTCGAATTTCCAAATTTCGAGACCAAAAAAAAAAAAAAAGTGTCCTCTTACCCCCCCCCCCCCCCCCCCCCCCCCCCCCCCCCCCCCCCCCCCCCCCCCCCGCTTATTCAGCGGTCGGCTGAGTCGTTGCGATTTTTTTGGGACCAAAAAAAAAAAAAATTTGTCCTCTTACCCCCCCCCCCCCGCTTATTCAGCGGCTGGCTGAGTCGTTGCGAAATTTTCGGACCGATTTATAAATGTTAAAACCCCCCCCCTTGAAAAAATCCTGCGTACGCGCCTGGTTTACGCTATATCTTTTCCCCGTTTTCATTCAGGTATTGTACATGTATTATATTTCATGATAATTCAAATACAATATTGTAGAGGAAATAAAAAGAATGTTTGCTTAATTGAATTGAAAAAATAGTATTAAACGTTATTTTTGCTAATGAATTGTAATACTGTGGTATCAAAATCCTTTCTAATGTCTATTCAAAATTTAATTTTTCATTTTTAACAAAAAAGGTCATTTATTCAAGATAACTAGAGGCGTCGATCCATCTACAGGACGGGGGCAGAGGGCAACAATATGCCCCCTCCCCAATGACAACCCCGGTGACCACATCTATCTTCATAACAAGTCAGCTCACATACCCGATGGGTAAGATGCTCGAGCCCAGTTCTAGGTTATCCACTTTCCTCTGCAAGACTCTTTTGATGAGCTCACTCATAGGGATGGGATCGGCGCCCTTGATGTCGGATTGCGTACGATCTGAGACAACTCCGCCGGAGGAGGGCAACATGTCTGGCTGCCTGTAATGGGGGAAGATAGCAAGGTTGGAACTTGGAACATAATGAAACATAAAACACCTTTCTATAGACTTTCAACAAGTCAAACATTATAGGCCATTTGAAAAGCCTCGTGCGTCACCTTTGGAAATTGCGCGAATGTTGTAATGAGACAAACATTTAATCCAATTTCTATAGGCAAAACAACAAGTTATTCGAATTGCCCTCGACTTGATCTCTCGAAAGTCTCAGCGATCACTCTATTATAGGAATGTGGAAATCCATATAAAAAGAAGATGGGTACAGGTTTATAAAGGTAGTCAGCGACGTTTGTGTGGGTCCCAAAATTGAGGAGGCATCGTCACGTTTGGGGGGGGGGGGTGTCTTAATTTCTAAATGTCGATGGATAAAATCAAAAAGGTCACTGGTAAGGGTTTTTTTTTCCCTTTCCTTTCTATTTTTTTTCGTTCTTCCCCCTTTTCGCCATTCTATTAGGAGCACGCGTCCCAGTATTAATATTTTGATTGGAAGATGGATAATTATGTTAAACGTAGGCCAGCCTAATTGAACATCACTTTCTCTAATCTATTAACCGAATCGGTATGATAAAGATGAATAAGTTTACCACGAAATACGATTTACTGACGAAGGTAATATAGACATAATTATAATTTTCTACCATTGAATACTGATATGCACACTGTTGCGCATTAGCATAAGAGCAGTTTGATTCCATGATGTTGTCTCTATGGTAACCTACCAATGCATGTAGTTAGTACCCAGAAGATCCCCCGGCGTCACGGTTATAGATGATGCCTTATTCATCATGCCTCCCGACAGACTGGTATCACGTTTTCCATCACGAAATGTGTACCGTCGCCGGGCTTGAAGCATTGTAGATGAGGTTCCATGTCCTTTCATAACAATTTTTTAAAAGAGATAATATATTTGATGAGTCACACATAAAGATGTCTTATTCTATTGTATTACTTTAAAAAAAGAAAAGAGTGAATTTCACTCGTTTTCTCACTCCCCCGAGAGTTCCTTAAGTGATCACTTGTTTAAGAGTGAATACCGATTTATCGAGTGCTTTTATTATATCGAGTAATTTGCACTCTATTTTCACTATACATTTTTACTCTCAAGATGAGTCACATCTGTTATCACTCGATTTTTTTTATTTTTTTTTATTTTGGGGGAGTAACCTTTCGAAGTTTCATGGCAATTCGATAGCGCTACATATACCAACAAAACAATTTCACATTCTTATCAGTCACAAAACTCAAATGACAGAAGAACTATATACGAAATATCTCGATACGCTTCTACTCATAACAATACATCAGGAAAATGATGCTATACAGTTTAAATTAATGTAAACATAACAAAATATGTGCAGGGATTATTTAGAGATTAATTCAACTGCCCAATGAAATGTTTCCCGTCACTTGTGTCACGTTGCCAACAAGGGGGGGGGGGGGTGGGATGGATAATGTACAAACTGTCTCACCTTCTCCCCGCTGTCGCATTCGACTTCGGAGCTGCTCCTGGGCCTTATCACGCTGTAAGAAACAGAGAGATGGAATCACTCATGATCAAAGGGTAGAAAGTAATATATGATTTGATTTGATCGTCCATACCGGTGCTGAATTTATGTTTGGCTATAATTCGTAGTATATATCAACATAGAGGGCCTTCATAATGTTGCATAATAATTATGTCAATGTAATGGTAATAATGATAACGTTGCATAATAATAATAACGTTCAATTTGTATAGCAATAATGATAATTAATACACATCATAAAAGATTATAATTTTCTCTGTGCTTTAACCATCGTTACATCTATACTGTCTTTACCTTGCGTTTCTGTATCATCATTGTAGTCGTCATTCTTTCTTCAGGACTGTAGTGCTATCCTAATTGTTATGAAGACAAAGAATAACAAATGTAGGATTATCAATGAGATTGGTAACGATATAACATAAATGTATGTCATATATATTTTATTACTTATAAAGCCTTTAGCTGTATATGGGAATATATTGGCCTACACTTGCATATTCTACATCATACTGCTATACAGCTCAGTTAATTCTTCGCCACTTATAGTATAGGCCTAATAACCATTAACTCTGCATAATCATAATGCTTATTATTTGAGCCATAATCTTCATGATAATGTTTAAATTTGTATTGTAGTATGCACTCACTCAATACCATGCACATAATGATGTCGACATGAAACAACATGGAGTTAACCTATAGTATGGACGAACACATACATGCAAACTATATAATCAAGTATGATTTTATGAGTACCTGTATAATATACCTGTATACTTCCTGTACTCGTCAAACATCCATCTTGAGGCTACATCATATAGTTTCGGAATGTCTTCCTTCTTTCGATGAACCAAAAGTCGAATGATACATAATTAATTTCTCATTTGAACAGACTATAAGTGAGCGAGAAACTTGTTGATAATCCATAGTTGAAGTTATAGCTTACACCAGAATATCATCACAAGGTGCTATATAAATACACCTTCGTGCGTTACGCCATCTTGTCATTTTGGGCGAAGATACTGAAACAAAAATGAACAAGACTTCTCGAAATACTTAAACCATTGTCAATTGCAAAGTTTATATAAGCGTCAACTCCATTGTGTGACTCCTGTCTGAACGGCTCCTTACAGTCTGAATCCCTGCATGCCGAGGAAAATCAACAAAAACTATAACTATCCTGTGGGCCAATAATGACAAGCAAAATGACATCTTGTTTGTCCTGTCCCGCCCCACGCCATTACTCTGGTATTCCTTAAGACGTCTTTATACGGGTCTTTTTGTTTTGTAGTCTGGTATAATTATCGATTTTCAGAGAGGAGGATCTCATGTATATGGGTTGTGGCTATACATACATGTACGAATTACACCCTTTTGTTTGCGAAACCGACCCTCTGCCAATTTACATACAGAGGGAGTATCGACCCGTTTTGTTATGGACGGTCGAATCATGGAAAAGATTATCGTCATTATTAGATGTGTTATATCACATGAAGATTTAGAGTAGATTGTGATCTCAGTTTAATTGGTAATATTCTCCACGGTTGGCGTTGAAGCAAACCTCTAAATATAACATTATAACGGAAAATAAAACATTTTAACGTCAGTTTTCATGAAAACATTGATAATTCCTAACACATAACAATATCATACTCATTTCAAACTCCAGAATAAACCCTATTTAACAAAATTAAATAACATGTATTATATGACAGAAATTGAGAAAGAAAGAGAGCAATAGAGTAGTAGTTAAAGGTGGAGGTGATAATATGGGAAAGCAAGACAGGCACATACAGAGAGAGGGGAGAGAGAAGGAGAGAGAGAGAGAGAGAGAGAGATAAAGAAAGAGAGAAATAGGGAAAGGAGCAAGAAAGAAAGAGATGATAAAACCATTTAATTTTAGAACCCTTGATCTAAAAGCGCGACTGGCCGGGTTACAACTAAAAAACAGTGAGGTAAATTTGCGTTTGATTTAGGGGACTTGAGTTTAATTTATCCTTTTAAGCGAGAAACCTACTGATTTAAAAGCTCTTAAATAGGAAAATGAAATGTATTATTATTATTGTCATTATTGTTGTTAGGGTTATAATTATTGATACATTTCTTCACTTACTCATCACCATGTATATATGGCCAATAATCACTTGCTACTAACTGTTGACCACTTAGTTTTGCAAAGAAATTCTGGTTCCCGCCCCATCATCATTATGTTTACTGGCACCCCTTACCTATGCCAGAGTGACCCTAGGTATTTTCATCGAAAGTCTGAGTACCTCGAAGACTGGTAAGATGGCATTATAAAAAGGGTATAGGGTAATGTCGGTTCGTATTAGTTTATAGGGGGGGGGGGGGTATTTGGAGCTATATAGCGAGTAAATTAGAATTTAAATGTTTTGTAGAAATCAGGAAAAAGAAGTGAATAAAGGTATAAATAGCTGACATAAATAGATATAATTTCTTTTATACTTTTATGTGAACAAAAGGATATACTTATAAATTCTTCGATTAAAAACAACTATATATTAATAAAATCTACCACCTTGTCATTTTCTTTATTGTTATAAAATAATTATAGTAATATTTATAACGATGATGATAATAATAATAACGATACCAAAAAATACAAATAATAACAACAACAACAATAATAGTAATAATTATTATAATAATGTAGTATAGTTGTAGCAGTATAATCAGTAGTAGTAGAAGTAGTAGTGGTGGTAGTTGTACTGATAGAAATAGTATGAATAGTAGTAGAAGTAGTAGTAGTAATAGTAGTAGTTGTAGTATGTAGTCAGGGGCGGCGATTCTTTTCATGACCGGGGGGGGGGGGGCGAAATGGGAGGGACGAGGGGGCATAGTGAACGAGAGAGGCGAAAATGATGGAAGTGACTGTCCCCCTCACAGGTTTTTGAAGTTTTGTTGTATTAAAATGTTCTAAAATGTACATTCCTTTGCAAAACTACAGTGTAAAAACAAGCAATATACTTTTTTTCACACTACATTGCCGGTAATTAGTGTGCCTTCCGAAGGGTTGTAAACTTGTAAATATTTAGTAGGTCAATATTAGTAAGTAGGGAGCTTGCAGTGGGCATGGATGGGATTTCAGAATGTGAGTGAAACATTAAAATGGGAAATTTTGAAAATGGCCGGATATATAATTTCCAAAGGGAATAGCAAATCGATCAATTTAGTCAAGAAACGTTGTTTTAAAGCTAAATTAATATCTCGACCTTGGGAGGGAGCTATACAACATGAAGACTTTATTATTTACAATTTCATCACTTTAGACTCGATTTCAACCGCGACAACGATCACTGAATATTGTAGGATCGAATCAGTGCTTCCAATAAGTTCAATTGAACCAAATTCATGACCCCATATTATACCAAAACATTGTATTACCTTTAGATTAGGTCATGTAATGAAGGAACTTGACTTAATGTAAGATGTACACCCATTTCCCCTTAGGCGACAATACTTATATAACAGTACTAGGCAGGAAGGGTCTGCTTAAAAGAGCAAGCGAAATATTCATTTTTGTATATAGCACTGATCTGTTTCTAGTATGCTTACAAGGTTAAGAGTTATACTGAGTATAACTCTTAACCTTGTAAGCATACAGTGTAAACTGTGCTTACCTGATACTAATGGAATACACATTTTCTACAATATTAACTAAGGATATTATGCGAGGGAGAGAAGCGACCGAGCGAAACTGATATTTTTGCATTTTGATTAGTCTATTAAAAGCTGCACTCTTGGGCCTTCCAGAGCCTAGAAGTGTGTTGAAGTCTTTAGTCAGTATTTGCTATACATTTTTTTGTTTCAATTTTTTCGGGAGAGGGGGGACGACCCCCTATAAAAAATCGAGGGGGGACGTATCCCCCCGCCCCTCCCCCTCCCCCGGATAACCACCCTTGGTAGTAGTAGTAGTAGTAGACATGCATGGTAGTATTAGTAGCAGCAGTAGTAGCGTCAGTGGTAGTGCTAGTAAGTATAGTAGTAGTAATTGGATATCCCCTTCCGCAAGAAGTGGAGGGTACCTCTCTCACCCCACCCCATAGCCCCCACCCTGCCAGTACCTGCGTTCACATATTTACGTGATTACCCCCCCCCCCCCCCCCCCCCCCCCCCCCCGTGTATGTTCATCGTTGTGAACGAACAACAGACAGAGCGAACTCTGTAAAAGTTTGTTCACCTTCACGGCATACGCTGATTTATTAGTCTGATAGGGGAGTCCGTAAATGATTTTGAAAACAACGAGATAGTAATTTTACTACATAAATGAATATATATACATTTAATATACTCTTTATTTATTTATTTAAATTATGATTTTACAGTCTTATTATCGAGTATAACACAAATCATTCGCAATGTAAATGTAAATATACATTTAATTTTACGTATGAATTTCAGACTAGAATAGAGAAAGTTTGTTGGCCTTTCGTCTGGCTCTCTCCGATGCAATATGCGTGCACCGTATACCAACGTACGAAGCCACCGTACCGTGTTGTTTCATTTTGTATTTACAATGGTTTCTCTCGCTCTGGATACATGTTTAATAATAATAGCGTTGAGATGATCTGAAGAAAGAGTGCAAGTTCTTTTCTGACAGTTTATTTTTCATTGTTCTAAGGCAGTCCTCAAGAAAGAGTTCTAGCCCGTCTTTTCAATAATTTAGCGGGTTTGCGGAGAAATGGAGCATGTGAATTCAACTTCAAGCAGGAATGAGGAATCGAGTTCTGCCGATCTGCAGGCGACGTTTGACATCGAAAGGAAATCTTGTGATGTGCGACTCTCCTCCCAGTCGATAACGTGGTGGGAGGCATCCTCCACACTTGGAATGCATCACCAACTCCGTGAGTCGTTGGATTGCATCCGTAAAGTGCCATAGACTCTAGCTAATTATAAAATAAAATATATTATAATTTAGCCTAGAAATCTACCCCTGTTTTACATTTATGTTCGTGTTTTCATTTGAAGATTGAGAAATCATTTCTACTCTTTCAGGCCCTAGAATTTTGTGTCCTCTTTTCATGCTTTTGGTGTTGAGTTTTTTTTTGTGTGAGATGTTTTTTAATTAAATTTCAGTATTTGTGGTGCCATGCAACGGTATGAGGAGGCATTGCAAAGAAATGTTAAATTATAGTTCAAATTAGATGTACATATGTAAATGTAGTCTAATTCATTTTGTATGTTATGTGTATTGTGTAGTCAGATTTATAATATGTAATCAGTGGCTAGCTATGTCACACGTGTATGCCTAAACTGCTATAGCCATAGGGATTGAAGCATTGGCAAGGCCAAGGAGCCACATCCCCACCTCCTGGAAAAAGGGAGAGGACAAATGACAAGAAAAGCAGTTGGTACTTAGTAGGACCCCCTTCCCCTCCAGTCGACAATGGGGTAACTAATTCACATTTAAATGAGTAAGACCGGTGCCCTCCCTCGCCCCCCCCCCCCCCCCTCACCCCCTCCCCCCCCCCCCCCCCTGCCAGATGCTCATCACCCAGTGCCCCCTTCAAAGGTTCACCTGTGATACACAATTGCTTTGGTTATTAATGAGCTACCTGTGAACATTAATGTTCTCTTCTATGATCAATATTGCAGACAACCACCAATGCATCCAGCTGAATCGCATCGTTGGGGTTCGTCTGAAGGGACCAGAGAAGCCTTCTTCACCTGATGGAAACCACATGATGACCCTGTCTCAAATGGGTCAACTCTTTCAGGTCTTTACACCATCAACCCATCACCCTTTATTCAGCTTTACAGGTAAAAAAATAAAAGCTGGAATTTGTTATAATATTGATTTAATTTTTATGCTTGTTTTTAATGACAAACATGCATGATTACCTTATAATTCATATGTCAACAAAATATGCTGTTGTAACATTGAATGGAAGCTGGGAGAGTTTTGATAAATGATCTGATTAAAAAAAAACTTATATTTGCTTGAGATGTTGAATCATTTCATGTCTATAACATATGTTTAATCCAATGTAATATGTGAAACATTGATTAGGGAATGTAGCAATCTTCATTCTTTAGTACCGGTATAAGTATCATATATTGCTTAAACAATGATATACAATGTGAAGTGATTTTAAAAAAAAAGTAAATTAAGGCTTGTCAGCAATGAGGGTATGAAAAAGAACTTAAAAACATGACTTGTTTATTCTTTGTAATCTAATGAAAGCTTTGATCTAAAACTGTACTGATTTCATTCCTCTCCTCCCTCATAGTGTATGTCGGTAGGAACAGTCGACAAACGAAGTGGAAAGTCCAAGCTGTCACATTTTCTTCGCATGATCAAGAGCTCTGTATGATGTGGGTTGATAGAATAAAGACAGCTCTACAACAAGGTGAGAAAATAGAGAAATGGTTCATTTTTATATTGTCAGCCCCTAGGAATCTATTCTATTCCTCAAGGAGAGATTTTTCATCAAGAGTGACATTCAAAGAAGATCTTTTCAAGGACCTAAATGCTAATATGACTTAGAGTGTATTGTTTAACTTGAGAGTTAGTTTAATGAAAACACAAATCCTTGAAAAGAGATTTGTGTTTGCATTTCTTTATGACCAACGATCACAAATAAACTCTTTGAAGAGTAAAGAAATAAGTCACGATTGAAAAAGATCAATTGAAATTGCAATTGATGATGATCATGCTGTTTTAGATAGGGTTTTCTAAGTTGAATAGTAATACAATATATCTGCTCCAAATTACACAAAGCATTTAAATAAATTTGAAATGAAAAATGGGTTTGGTGTTGCTATTGGCTGCAAATTTTAACATTAACATTGTATAGCACTAGTGTGTAATTGGATTGAAAATTTACCCTACTTAGAGTAAGAGTGTAATAATATGAATGTTTTTTATGTGATTAAGTTATTAGTATTTGGGTAAGTATGAATGGGAAACATGGGTTGTAAATTTATAAGATACATGTAGTTGCTGCAATGCAGCTGTATCAGATTAATCATTCCTGACATTTGCACATGTAAACACTCTGTTGCAAATGAGAACAATGACAAGAGCAGAGAATTTTTAATCAGGTGTTGAATGCTTCCAAACAGCTCTGAATAAAAAGAACAGAAAAACAACGACCCCCCCAAAACCCAATAAAATATCAACTATGAGAAGATACCCCTTTTCATATTTTCTGTTTTGTTTGTGTGTGTGTGTGTGTGTGTGTGTGTGTGTGTGTAAAGAAGCTCCTGAAAAGAAAAAAAACGCATCTATTGTTTAATTGAAGTTATAAGAAGGATACAGTTTGTTCCACCACAATTAACATAAGTTGATCTACATTGAGAAAGGTGTAGAATTAAATCAGTTTGAGAATGACTAACACTTGATATATGAAAACTTCAAATCTACACGGGGAGGTAATTATGCAAAATACCAGCCTTAACATGCAAGACTGAACATGTTTCTGCTTCAATGCAAGTGAGATGCACAAGAGTTTGCCATAAATACCGTTCATTATAACCATACAATATGAATATGTGTGTACCATTTTCATAATGCACATATTTGTATGCACTTGTGAACAGAGCATATAGTCAGAAAAGTGTAGTGTGTATAATATTGTATTAGAATCTATTTTGTAAAGTGTACTATTGTAGTGGGCTTTGTAAATTTCTGAAATGTTGTATACAAAATCTCACTTGTAGTTTTATTGCTTCTTTTGTACTTTGTATTGTTTTATCTTAATTTATTCCTGTTTAATAACTTTTTGTTTGTTCTCACCTCACATTGTGAGAGAGTTCAGCACAAAAATTTGAAATATTTATTTAAGTTCTAGATTGCATTGGAAGGCAATCAAATAAACATGAAGAAATAGCAAATAAAAATTGTCATGGAAACATTCTAAATCCTGACTAAGATTCAGACAGTTCATGGTTGACTACAGATTAACAGATTTTCCAAATTAATTAATATGTCCAAAAAATTAAGTACAAAAATGTGTTTCACCTTGGATGAGAATTTGTATTTTGTGATAAAACTGTAACTAGTTCTGGGCAATTTTCTTGTCGGCATAGGGCCAAACAGGCTAACATCTTCCCTTGCCAAGATTATGATGGTTCATTAATTCCTCTTTCCACATGTACATGTAGTTTTTGTTTCATGAAATTCAATTTTTGTCATAAGCAAAGATAAAGATATACTGGAAGAAAATTATAGATTACAATTATAGATAGTTCATCATCATTATTATTAAAGTCAGCATTTTCCCTCTTATGATAGGTTAATGACTTTTTGCAATCAAAATCTAAATAGGCCAACAGACTTGAAAATGATTTATATATTGTCAACACTTCATATTTTGCCATTAAGTTGGAAATGCAAGCATACACACTTTGAATTAATCGTCATTTTCTTCTCTTATATTTGGGGAATAGGGATTCGGGATTCAATTTGATTAATGTGTATTTGTCTACTTACATGTACATGTATGTGAATGTCAGGGGAAAAAAATGATTGTTTAAAAATAACTAGTGACTCATTGAAATGAAGGAAACATAGCGTTTGATGTGATATGTTTGATTTGACTCCCGATTATAGGTCATGGCAGACCAAAGAGATTACATGTGATAGTGAATCCATACGGGGGTAAAGGAAAAGGACAGTCAGTCTACGACATTAAGGTAGCGCCTCTATTCCACCTAGCAGATATTGAGACCAGTATGACAAGTGAGTCACCAATGACACCAAATACATTCATTCTTGTTCACCCTACTGTCAAAAAAGTCTTTATATCTACAGTGCACTCTTCTCCCTCTTTCTCTCTCCCCCCCCCCCTCTTTCTCTCTCTCCCAACCCCCCTCTCTCTCTCACTCTCTCTCTCTCTCTCTCTCTCTGTCAGCATACAAGTTTGTATTAGATCATTATGAATAATTATTATGTGTTTTTTATAGATAACCGATGGAGTATGATTTTATTTTGGTATAATTTACATTTTACAAAGTATTGGACTGAGTAAAGCATTATTTTAAAAAGATAAGATTCTACTTCAACTGGAATATAAAAGGATTTCTTATGAATTATGTAATACACGTCAGCCTCTTTGGGTCAGATGATAGATCTTTCCTATGATGTTAGTGTGGTGTTAAAATAACACAGATGATTCCAAAGGCACATGATTTAAGTTGCTTTTTATGAAAAAGATCTTGTTCACAGAATTCCTTTAATTTACAGATATAATTCAATCTGTATTTTCAATTTTACAGTCACAGAAGGCCCTGATCATGCAAAGTCACTCATGCAGATGATGGACCTCACTGGAATTGATGGGTAAGATTAAAAATCTTGGCTTCTAAGCGTCTTCTTTTTTACTTTTTCTTGTACTTACCAGTGTAACCTGTATAAAAGGCTTCTTAGAGGAGTAAAGAAAAGTGGTCTTTACATCATTGAGAATCACAATTCAAGGAATCTGAATATGTGGTGTTTCTAAACAGGTAGTTTCTAGAGCTGGTTTCAGTGTATCTTTCTCTTTTTTTTCTCCCTTTCTGCCTTGGTGCCTCTTACTCTCTCAGCTTTGTTTTGTACTTTATGCAGTATAAGGTGTGGTTTCTGCTACTAGATAGAATTCCAGTAGGGAGGAAGAGGAAGAGAGAGAGAGAGAGATAGTGTCTATTTAGATGAAGGATTACATTTATAAGCATTTCTATAGAAATAGGAATGTTAGTATAACCACTATATAAATACACTGCAGGAACATTTGTTGAGACGTAGCATGAGTCTGAATTCAATTCACTACCATATCCCCACAGCTTGCTTACGTAGATCTGTGATGAAATGCTTAAAATGCATGAAATGTGACATATTTGGCACCGAAAACACTGAATCATTTGGTTATAACCACTTCCTTGTATTTTTTTTCTCTACTCTCAGGAAAAGGAAATAACTTGCTACTTATTTTTATCTTACAATCATTGTAGGTTTGTGTTGTACACATTCAACGTTTTCATGACAACCTCCAGAACGTTATAAACAGCCCCACTCCATTAGACCATAACGATGGCTTGTGTGTATTGTCATATCTAAACTGAGTTTGAACTCGCTCGTAAAAAGATCTTACACTCCATATTTTTTTCTAAACCCATCGTTAAAAAATGTATGTGGGCACACCTGTGCTTATTGAATGTGTAATTTAATATATAAGCCTAAATGAAAATGGACACCAATAAAAGTGCAGCAAAGTCATTTAGTCACAGTTAGGTGTAAGAAAGATTGTATAATGTCCACTTTGCAATTTTCATATCAATTTTCATATCAATTTAAGTATGCTTTGGCGTGCATTTTACTCTAGATGAATACATTCATATTTGGATAATGATTGATAATACAAATTGAAAATAAATTGACACTTCATAATGAGTAACATATTCATGTGCATGTATATTGACAAAACAATTTACTTAATAATGGGATGTCAATGTCTAAATAATTACTGATAACACAGGTCTGCTCAGTTCACAATAGAGTGACGTACCATGTTATTCCTAAAAGTTTGAGGGTTCAAGGAACTATCATCAGTCACCCGGCCTGAATAAATTAATGTCTTATCTCTGAATTAAAGGCATGGTGAACTTGTGTTCAATTTGTTTTACATGGTGTATGTTCTAATGGGAAGCTGCGATTTTTATGACCAAGTTTTTTCATATTGTTAGGCCTACACATTTGATGAAATCTTTTTTTTTATGCAAACAATTGTCATGGGAGAAATGGAAATTTTAAGAAAACATTAGCTACATATAACTAGTTATTAAACCTAAATGGTGCATGCTTTTCATTGGGAATTAGTGTTTTATGATCAGGTGTTTCATATTCAATATTGTACGCTTACTACATGTACATAACCTATATTTGTATACATTTGATGAATTTTTTTTTTTTTTCTTCATCAAACTTTTATGAAGGAAATGGACTTTTCAATGCAATGATATCTCATAATAAAAAAGTTTTATTTTCTTAAAAGAATATACAAGAATGGGAGATAGGTTTATGTACCTTTAAGTTCTGGCCAAAGTAGGTGTTCCCAGAACAACACAGGTTGATCAAATATTGATACTGCTGCTTCCTTCCCAATTTGCAGGGCCAATGATGCCAAGTTGTTCTTTAACTACGATTGTTATCAAGTTCGGCCTTGAATGAACTAGTTTCTTGTAGAAATGCTTTTGTGGATATAAAAATTCTATTAAAAAATCAATTAAAAAGTGAATATATCTGATATGATCGAGTGCCAGCATTTCATGTTGATATGAAATGACAAAGTATTATAATTGAAAGAGAAATGTAAAAGGTGCTGTTGTATACACAGAAACATATTGAGATATTGAAAGTTTGAAACTGAAAGCTCTCATTTTATATCTGCCTTGAAATTTCCCAGCCAATGTTAGATTCCATGAACAAGAGAAAGAATTAAGCAAATACATGAACAGTACATTTCTATAGTGATTTGAATAAAACACTTGAGACTGATGATGTTTTTCCTGCTTGACATTGCTATTAAATATTAAGTTGCACATTTCATCATGGATTTTCATATCGTTATTGATACAGAAATAAAAGAGGAGTATTATCCAAAGGTCAATATTAACAGTAATTCAGTAAATATAGTCCCATCCATCAAAGTACTCATGAGTTGAATTTATTGGCACAAGGTTCATTTCTATAATTTGAATGTTTGTAAATATCTTAAGCACACCTGGTGAAGGCTCAGTATAAAGTTAAGTTTTATTTCCATATTGATATTTCCTTTTGGATGTTTGTAAGTAAGTTAATATCCTGCATCTACACCTGTACATGAACATGGTGACTCCCCCCCCCCCCCCCCCCAATTGCTCCGGGGTTTTATTTTGTCAAAGATACAGGTTTAGAGTTGGTGTTGAAATAGAGTTTTATGTCACATCTAGAGTTAGGGTTACATGTAGGTACCGGTAAAGTGTTTGTACCAGGATTGAAGATGGGAATTCTGTTCAAAGATATTGACTGCAGAACAATTGTAACCATAGCATTTTTTTCTAGAGTCCTGTATACAATATGCAAAATTCCTATATTATTATGATTATATTGTATCAATGTACAATGAATATTGTTTGTGTGGTAGTCCTAAAGGCTTTAGTAAGTCTCTATCTTTCATTTCTTACGACAGCATTGTACTTTTTGATGGAAATACATTTTCTGTCAATATAATTATGTGACCTACATGTATGTGATCAGTGCTCTGATAAAGGCTTTCTCTGTCTTTTCATTTCTCTTGAGAGCTATGTCCATGTATCTGCTGTTGCTGACACATTTTCAGTGATTATTGTTCATGTGACATTATGATCAATGCCCTTGTCATTTCTCAAGTCTAGTTTTTGTTATGTGTCGGTGGAAATATAGTTTCAATATATATTGTGTTTGATGCTCTTATAAAGGGTGATCGCTATCTTTTCATTTCTCAATCTAGTATTGTATCTGTTGGTGGAGATGGTACCTTTGCTGATATTGTGAATGGATTACTAATAAGAACCCAGCAAGAGGAAGGTATAGACCCTAACAACCCAGCATCTGTACCGGTACCTCTAGGCCTCAGAGTAGGCATTATACCAGCAGGTGAGAACAAGAATCAGGGGAAATTCGAGTCCCCATTATTATCATCATCATATAGTTATTAAGCCTTCTCAGGAAGGGAATATATAAGGGCTATGATCAAGAAGACTGTTCTCATTTTCATCTTCAAATTGGTATTAAAAGTTTTAACTTTATTGCTACATTGTTCTGAGCGAATGTTACGTCACTGTAAACAGTATCCATGGGAATGAGCTATGTGGAGAACTGCCAATTTTGTTTGAAAAACTGTGATATTGAACCTCTCTTAAGGATTTAAAAGCATATACCGGTATTCCTTTTTAAAATTCCTGGAATAAAAAGGAATGTGGTAATATGGTTATGCAGCTAGTATGGACACAAGGTATGCAGAAAAAATAATTGTCCATTCTTTTTATGCATCTGGTATAATGTTACGGCTCTGAATCAAAAGATGCTGAGTAGGCCAAACCACAAAATGTGCAATATTGGTCTTTAAAGGGTATTAACAGAGACCACATGGCAGGTGCAGCAACTTTTTTGCTTTCTTCATTTGGAGGTGGTTATAGTTGTTCTTTTTTGTATGCATTGTATGGTACGTTATCAATTAGTTATTTTGAGAGGCATTCAGTGAATCACTCAGTTGGCCCACCAGAGGTCTCCCTGAGAGTCTGCTGCATCAGCACGTTCAACAAATCCATTAAATGTCTTTTGACTCCAGTGTTTACCTTTTGTAGTGTTTATGCGTTAACACATTATTGTGATAAATATGTTTCAATAGAAAAATGGATGAACATGAGAATGATTCGTGTACACTTTATGTGTGCATATCTTGTTTATGATTTTATGGATACCCTATCAATATGAAGAAAATGGAATGGGGTATTTTTTGTCTATGATTTTGAATGCTTTATACATGTACATGCAAGGTATACTGGTATTTCACAATTGAAACGATCATTAACATGGAATTTTGTTTAATGTCAATGTACTTTATCTTATCTTTATCTTGATCTTATTTCAGATTCCATGTGCAATAGGTTTATATTTGTTTAGAATTTGCTAGATCACCTAAATTTAGGAACTCATAGCTATAAAACAATAAATATATTTGCTTATTAATGACACCTTGATTGGTCTTGTTGAGTGGACCTTTTCTTCAATTGCTGTTTATATAGTGTTAGATTATGATCAACTTAAGAGGTAAAGTACACAAACTAAACCTTTGATCCTTCCTTTGTTATCCTTTCAATGCTCTACTTCGAATGCAAATAAACAATGGACCTTGCTCTTGTGAGCTACATTGTTTTGAGAAACAAAACAAAATAAAGAATTTGTGTTCATTCTATTTTCTGTTCTTCTTTGTTTCTCCATCTTTTAACAGGTTCCACAGATGTAATGGCCTATGATACCACTGGAGTGAATGACCCTGTCACATCTGCAATACAAATCATTTTAGGTATGGGAATACAAATTTTGATTATATTTTGGCAGTTTGAACTTGTGATTCAATCAGCAAGAACATGCTGTATTTATTTTGGCTTCATGTTGAACTCTTTTTAAGTGCTTTTTATGTTTTTCTTTGCGGAAATAGATCTGGCTTGAGCAAAACTTGTTTGCATTTTTATTTACTTCCTTGTTCGACACAAATATATGTTTTTGCCAGATAGATGGCAGTCTGTGCAAAGCTTTCGTTGTCACATTACTGGTGGAGGAATCAATGCACATGAACAAAATGGACAAAACTCTTAAATTTGCAGAATATTTCCTGCCAATTATTGTGATGATTGTATTGTATGACTATGAAATTAATTTGAATGCAATCTTTTTTAAATATTTCTTGGAGGATATATACTGTAGACAAGATGATAAAGTTCTTACCTTAAATTTTCAAAAAAGTGAGAATTTGTTTTATGTCATGTCTAACATAAAATGAGAACATTGATGGCCATCCTTGTACAGTTCACTTGAAGCCATTGATGTAGACATGCATTAGATGGGTTTATCAGAGCATTATATTGGTTCTTTATAGTTACAAAACTATGAAGAATAAAAATAGAAAATTTTGAGTTACAAGGTGTCATCCACAGTGACAATCTATTTTTTGATTACCTTGAACTAAAGGAACTTTTTGAACTTTGTACTGTTAGCTTTCCTCACCCCATCTCTCTCTCTCTCTCTCTCTAACTCTCTCTTTCTCTTTCTGTCTCTCTCCTCTCTCCCTACCTCCTTCCCTCTCCTCATCTCTGTATCTTGCTCTACTCTCTCTGTTATCCCCCCTCTCTCTCTCTCTTTATCTCTCTGTCTCCCATTTTTTTAAAATGATGTATTTGTCTTCCTCACTCTCTCTTCCCACCCCCCTTCTTTCTCTCTCTCTCTCTCTCTCTCTCTCTCTTTAACATGTAAAAGTGAACCAAAATTTATGTAAAGCCACATAGCTTTTTCATTTCTTGGCGAATTCCATATTCTCCAAAAGAGATATAAAGAGCATTTCTATTCCTTTTTGATCATTGAATTGATTTTTCAATTCGTTTTTCAGTTTTCGAAAAATTGCAAAAAAGACAAGATGAACAATATACTAGTTAAGTACGTACATCTATATAAAAAAACGTTTTTCTCTCTGAAACTAAAACTTATCTGTAATTGTAATAAAAGTAGTGCAGTAAGAATTGATGGTGCTCCGGACAAAGAATATACCCTAAATAAATAAAAATGATCATTTTTTTCCCTGAAATTATGCAAGAAAATATTTTTAATTAATTTTTTACATATTAAATATTTGTTTTGGACGAATAGCACATCTATAAAATTTGTCATTGTGGAACAAAATTTAGGTTTTAGTTTCCTTCATAATTTCAAATTTTTCGATGAAGATTATAAATGAATGTTATTAATTGATTATTTAACAACTATTTTTCGTTTTTTGTTGAAATAAAAGGAAATTTAGCATTGAAAACTTAAATATTTCATGGTGAAATTTAAGGCATCTCTAGAGAATGTGTATGAATGAATGGGAGATTGTCATTGTGAACCAGCTTTCGGGTCAATTCATACACCTAGTTTGACCATATATTTGTTTTATTTTTGTTCAAATGCTATTCTGAAATATCAAACAGATGTTAGATTTTGCTTTTATAGGATTTTAGAACTATATTTTCCCACTTTTATAAGTTAAAAATCTGTTTGGAAAAAGGGTTATTTCTAATGTGTTAAAAATACGCCCTCTTTTGGTCGAAAGTGATAAACTACGTGTAAACATATATGGGGCTCTAAAGCGAGTACATGTGTCACGATTCTGATCCCAGTCGGAGTGAAACAGTGTGTCTAATCTCTCACAAAATCATGAAAACACATCGGAAGTCGGTGGCCATCATTTTATTTATTCATCGTATTCGACTTCAAGCTCTGATCAACAATTTTGGTAAGAAATTTGTAAATGATGGATAAGATCTCCGTCTTTTCTGTGATGTTTGTGTTGTGAATATTACGTAGATCTAATCAGCAAGCTCCCCAGAACTCTGGCAGGGGGAAGCTGCTGTTCCGAAGAGAGTACGCGAGCACATAATTCTTACTTTACCCTCGGCCGTTTGTTTGATAAACGGGTTGTTTATCCGGACATTCAGGCTGAGAACAGTTGATATCAAACAGTAATTGAGTAAATTACTCGGCTTAACTTTAGGATTTATGTACATAGACCCAGAGTTAGGGTTAGGGTTAATTAGGGACTTAGGGTTAGGTTAGGGTTAGGTTAGGGTTAGGGTTAGAGTTAGGGTTAGGGTTAGAGTTAGAGTTAGGGTTTGAATTAGGTTTAGCGTTAGACCAAATAACAAAAGTGAAGTGTTTCTCGTCCCTGCCAGCCTCCTTTTTGCCCGCTGCCTCCTTTTGTTTACTATTTACTATTTAGTTGAAATATACAACCCCCCCCCCCCCCCCAAAAAAAAGAAGGGTTGCGATGATGTTCCAATAGCTTCTAGAGTCTATTCTAAGGTGATACAAATCATTTGTTTTGTCATACATGGCATCAGTATACTCACATAGCACCATATATGTGAATTAGATAGACTTGGAAAGCTATAATTAGTACGGCAGCCATCTTTTTCCGGACGAGAAACACGTTATTTTTGTTATTTGTCCTTATAAGAAACAGAATTCTTCAGATTTAGCGTTGGGTAACCTAAGATTTCTCTTCATTTAATACAGAGGCCATATTAAGCGAGCCCTCCCCTGGCCCCTCACACATTCCGCATGGCTACGCCCCAGCATATTTCCCATCTCTTTCTCGACTATAAAAAGTCAGACTGAAATTACTTATTTTCCCTTTATCTAATACAGAGCCTGCATTATGCGAGCCTCCATTATGCGAGCCTCCCCCTTTTCCCTGTGGCTAATCATATTTGCTTACTCTATCTAGTCTATTGATAGTTCCGACTGAAATTAAAGATTTGTTTCTCTTTATTATACATGACCTGTATTAGGTGAGCTCCAGATCCCCCCTTCCTTTGCCCCGTGGCTACGCCCATTATATTTCCCTACTCTTTCTCAACTATGATACGTCTGACTGAAATTACTTTACTTTATACAGAGCCTGTATTAGGCAACCCCCCCCCCCCCCCTTCAACCTTGGGTTATGACAAACACGTTTCCCTACTCTTTCTCAACTATGATACGTCTCACTGAAATTATAGTTTTGTTTTCTCTTTATTTAATATAGAGCCTGTATTAGGTGAGCCCCCCTCCCCTTTACCCCCTGGCTATGCAAATCACATTTACTTACTCTTTCTCGCCTATGAGAGTTCAGACTAATTTAAAGATATTTATTCATTTCATATTATACAGGGCCTCTATTAGGTGAGCCATTTATACTTGCTCGACTATGACAGTTCCAACTAAAATTAAAGATTTGTATTCTCTTTATTTAATACAGAGCCTGTATTAGGGGAACATCCCCCCCCCCCATACCCTATTTAATACAGAGGCTGAATTAAGCGAGCCCTCCCCCCCCCCCCCCCACCCATTCCCCGTGGCTACGCCAATCACATTTCCCAACTCTTTCTCGACCATAAAAAGTCAGACTGAAATTACTTTGTTTTCTCTTTATTTTATACATGACCTTCATAGGTGAGCCCCCCCCCCCCCCATCCCCCTTCACCCCGTCGCTACGCCAATCACATTTCCCTACTCGTTCTCAAATATGATACGTCCGACTAAAATTATAGTTTTGTTTTCTCTTTATTTAATACAGAGTCTGTATTAAGTGAGCTCTCCCGCTCCCCATACCCCTTGGCTACGCCAATCACTTTTTCTCTCTCCTACTCGAATATGTGAGTTCCAACTAAAATAAAAGATACATGTATGTATTCTCTTTATTTAATACACAGCCTATATTAGGGGAACCCTTCCTCCCCCCCCCCCCCATTCCCCATGTAATACAGAACCTGAATTAAGCAAGCCCCCCGCCCCCCCCCCCCTCCCCACCCATTCCCCAGAGCTACGCCAATCATATTTCCCTACTCTTTCTCAAATATGATACGACCGACTAAAATTAAAGATTTGTATTCTCTTTATTTAATACAGAACCTGTATTAGGGGAACCCTTCCTCCCCCCCCCCCCCATTCCCCATGTAATACAGAACCTGAATTAAGGAAGCCGTTTACTTACTTTTTCTCGACTATGAGAGTTCCAACAAATTTAAAGATATTTATTCCTTTTATATAATACAGGGCCTCTTTTAGGTGAGCCACCCCCCCCCCCCCCCCCCCCTTCACCCCCTGGCTATGCAAATCGCATTTATTTACTCTTTATCGACTATGAGAGTTCCAACTAATTTAAAGATATTTATTCCTCTCATATTATACAGGGCCTCTTTTAGGTGAGCCACCCCCCCCCCTTACCCCCTGGCTATGCAAATCACATTTTTTAAAACTCTTTCTCGACTATGAGAGTTCCAACTAAAATTAAAGATTTGTATTATTTTATTTAATATAGAGCCTGTTTTAAGTGAGCCCTCCCCCTCCCCATTCCCGCTTGCCTGCGCCAATCACATTTACTTACTCTTTATCGACTGTTATAGTTCTGACTGAAATTAAATATTTGTTTTCTCTATTTTATACAGAGTCTGTATTGAGCAAGCCCTCCCGCCCCCTAACCCCCCTTTACCCCCTGGCTACGCCAATCACAGTTACTTACTCTTTCTTGCCTATGAGAGTTCAGACTAATTTAAAGATGTTCGTAAAAAACAGGGAATCTATTAGGTGAGCCCCCCCCCCCCTTTACCCGTTGGCTATGCAAATCGCCTTTACTTACTCTTTCTCGACTATGAGAGTTCAAACTAAAATTAAAGATTTGTATTCTTTTAATATAATACAGGGCCTCTTTTAGGTTAGCCCCCCCCCCCCCCCTTCACCCCTGGCTATGCAAATCGCATTTATTTACTCTTTATCGACTATGAGAGTTCCAACTAATTTAAAGATATTTATTCCTCTCATATTATACAGGGCCTCTTTCAGGTGAGCCACCCCCCCCCCCCCCCCCTTCACCCCCTGGCTATGCAAATCGCATTTATTTACTCTTTATCGACTATGAGAGTTCCAACTAATTTAAAGATATTTATTCCTCTCATATTATACAGGGCCTCTTTTAGGTGAGCCACCCCCCCCCCCCTTACCCCCTGGCTATGCAAATCACATTTTTTAAAACTCTTTCTCGACTATGAGAGTTCCAACTAAAATTAAAGATTTGTATTATTTTATTTAATATAGAGCCTGTTTTAAGTGAGCCCTCCCCCTCCCCATTCCCGCTTGCCTGCGCCAATCACATTTACTTACTCTTTATCGACTGTTATAGTTCTGACTGAAATTAAATATTTGTTTTCTCTATTTTATACAGAGTCTGTTTTGAGCAAGCCCTCCCGCCCCCTAACCCCCCTTTACCCCCTGGCTACGCCAATCACAGTTACTTACTCTTTCTTGCCTATGAGAGTTCAGACTAATTTAAAGATGTTCGTAAAAAACAGGGAATCTATTAGGTGAGCCCCCCCCCCCCCCCTTTACCCGTTGGCTATGCAAATCGCCTTTACTTACTCTTTCTCGACTATGAGAGTTCAAACTTAAATTAAAGATTTGTATTCTTTTAATATAATACAGGGCCTCTTTTAGGTTAGCCCCCCCCCCCCCCCCCTTCACCCCCTGGCTATGCAAATCGCATTTATTTACTCTTTATCGACTATGAGAGTTCCAACTAATTTAAAGATATTTATTCCTCTCATATTATACAGGGCCTCTTTCAGGTGAGCCACCCCCCCCCCCTTACCCCCTGGCTATGCAAATCACATTTTTTTTTTAAAACTCTTTCTCGACTATGAGAGTTCCAACTAAAATTAAAGATTTGTATTCTTTTATTTAATATAGAGCCTGTTTTAAGCGAGCCCCCCTCCCCTTACCACCTGTCTACACTCTACACCAATCACATTTACTTACTCTTTCTCGACTATGAGGGTTCCAACAAATTTAAAGATATTTATTCCTTTAATATAATACAGGGCCTCTTTTACATGTAGGTGAGCCAACCCCTCCCCCCTTCCCCCCCCCCCTTTCCCCATTCCCGTTTAGCTACGCCAATCACATTTACTTACTCTTTCTCGACTAAGAGAGTTCCGACTAATTTAAAGATATTTATTCCTTTAATATAATACAGGGCCTCTTTTAGGTGAGCCCCCCCCCCCCCTCCTTTACCCCCTGGCTATGCACATCGCATATATTTACTCTTTCTCGACTATGAGAGTTCCAACTAAAATTAAAGTTTGTATTCTCTTTATTTAATATAGAGCCTGTTTTAAGTGAGCCCTCCCCCTCCTCATTCCCGCTTGACTGTGCCAATCACATTAACTTACTCTTTCTCGACTGTTATAGTTCTGACTGAAATTAAATATTTGTTTTCTCTATTTTATACAGAGTCTGTATTGAGCGAGCCCTCCCGCCCCCCCCCCCCTCTCCCTTCTCGCTTGGCTACGCCAATCACGTTTACTTACTCTTTCTTGCCTATGAGAGTTCAGACTAATTTAAAGATGTTCGTAAAAAACAGGGAATCTATTAGGTGAGCCCCCCCCCCCCTTTACCCGTTGGCTTTGCAAATCGCCTTTACTTACTCTTTCTCGACTATGAGAGTTCAAACTAAAATTAAAGATTTGTATTCTTTTAATATAATACAGGGCCTCTTTTAGGTTAGCCCCCCCCCCCCCCTTCACCCCTGGCTATGCAAATCGCATTTATTTACTCTTTATCGACTATGAGAGTTCCAACTAATTTAAAGATATTTATTCCTCTCATATTATACAGGGCCTCTTTCAGGTGAGCCACCCCCCCCCCCCCCCCTTCACCCCCTGGCTATGCAAATCGCATTTATTTACTCTTTATCGACTATGAGAGTTCCAACTAATTTAAAGATATTTATTCCTCTCATATTATACAGGACCTCTTTTAGGTGAGCCACCCCCCCCCCCCCTTACCCCCTGGCTATGCAAATCACATTTTTTAAAACTCTTTCTCGACTATGAGAGTTCCAACTAAAATTAAAGATTTGTATTATTTTATTTAATATAGAGCCTGTTTTAAGTGAGCCCTCCCCCTCCCCATTCCCGCTTGCCTGCGCCAATCACATTTACTTACTCTTTATCGACTGTTATAGTTCTGACTGAAATTAAATATTTGTTTTCTCTATTTTATACAGAGTCTGTATTGAGCAAGCCCTCCCGCCCCCTAACCCCCCTTTACCCCCTGGCTACGCCAATCACAGTTACTTACTCTTTCTTGCCTATGAGAGTTCAGACTAATTTAAAGATGTTCGTAAAAAACAGGGAATCTATTAGGTGAGCCCCCCCCCCCCCCCCCTTTACCCGTTGGCTATGCAAATCGCCTTTACTTACTCTTTCTCGACTATGAGAGTTCAAACTTAAATTAAAGATTTGTATTCTTTTAATATAATACAGGGCCTCTTTTAGGTTAGCCCCCCCCCCCCCCCTTCACCCCCTGGCTATGCAAATCGCATTTATTTACTCTTTATCGACTATGAGAGTTCCAACTAATTTAAAGATATTTATTCCTCTCATATTATACAGGGCCTCTTTCAGGTGAGCCACCCCCCCCCCCTTACCCCCTGGCTATGCAAATCACATTTTTTTTTTAAAACTCTTTCTCGACTATGAGAGTTCCAACTAAAATTAAAGATTTGTATTCTTTTATTTAATATAGAGCCTGTTTTAAGCGAGCCCCCCTCCCCTTACCACCTGTCTACACTCTACACCAATCACATTTACTTACTCTTTCTCGACTATGAGGGTTCCAACAAATTTAAAGATATTTATTCCTTTAATATAATACAGGGCCTCTTTTACATGTAGGTGAGCCAACCCCTCCCCCCTTCCCCCCCCCCCCCTTTCCCCATTCCCGTTTAGCTACGCCAATCACATTTACTTACTCTTTCTCGACTAAGAGAGTTCCGACTAATTTAAAGATATTTATTCCTTTAATATAATACAGGGCCTCTTTTAGGTGAGCCCCCCCCCCCCCCCCTCCTTTACCCCCTGGCTATGCACATCGCATATATTTACTCTTTCTCGACTATGAGAGTTCCAACTAAAATTAAAGTTTGTATTCTCTTTATTTAATATAGAGCCTGTTTTAAGTGAGCCCTCCCCCTCCTCATTCCCGCTTGACTGTGCCAATCACATTAACTTACTCTTTCTCGACTGTTATAGTTCTGACTGAAATTAAATATTTGTTTTCTCTATTTTATACAGAGTCTGTATTGAGCGAGCCCTCCCGCCCCCCCCCCTCTCCCTTCTCGCTTGGCTACGCCAATCACGTTTACTTACTCTTTCTTGCCTATGAGAGTTCAGACTAATTTAAAGATGTTCGTAAAAAACAGGGAATCTATTAGGTGAGCCCCCCCCCCCCCCCCTTTACCCGTTGGCTTTGCAAATCGCCTTTACTTACTCTTTCTCGACTATGAGAGTTCAAACTAAAATTAAAGATTTGTATTCTTTTAATATAATACAGGGCCTCTTTTAGGTTAGCCCCCCCCCCCCCCTTCACCCCTGGCTATGCAAATCGCATTTATTTACTCTTTATCGACTATGAGAGTTCCAACTAATTTAAAGATATTTATTCCTCTCATATTATACAGGGCCTCTTTCAGGTGAGCCACCCCCCCCCCCTTCACCCCCTGGCTATGCAAATCGCATTTATTTACTCTTTATCGACTATGAGAGTTCCAACTAATTTAAAGATATTTATTCCTCTCATATTATACAGGGCCTCTTTTAGGTGAGCCACCCCCCCCCCCCCCCTTACCCCCTGGCTATGCAAATCACATTTTTTAAAACTCTTTCTCGACTATGAGAGTTCCAACTAAAATTAAAGATTTGTATTATTTTATTTAATATAGAGCCTGTTTTAAGTGAGCCCTCCCCCTCCCCATTCCCGCTTGCCTGCGCCAATCACATTTACTTACTCTTTATCGACTGTTATAGTTCTGACTGAAATTAAATATTTGTTTTCTCTATTTTATACAGAGTCTGTATTGAGCAAGCCCTCCCGCCCCCTAACCCCCCTTTACCCCCTGGCTACGCCAATCACAGTTACTTACTCTTTCTTGCCTATGAGAGTTCAGACTAATTTAAAGATGTTCGTAAAAAACAGGGAATCTATTAGGTGAGCCCCCCCCCCCCCCCCCCTTTACCCGTTGGCTATGCAAATCGCCTTTACTTACTCTTTCTCGACTATGAGAGTTCAAACTTAAATTAAAGATTTGTATTCTTTTAATATAATACAGGGCCTCTTTTAGGTTAGCCCCCCCCCCCCCCCTTCACCCCCTGGCTATGCAAATCGCATTTATTTACTCTTTATCGACTATGAGAGTTCCAACTAATTTAAAGATATTTATTCCTCTCATATTATACAGGGCCTCTTTCAGGTGAGCCACCCCCCCCCCCCCCTTACCCCCTGGCTATGCAAATCACATTTTTTTTTTAAAACTCTTTCTCGACTATGAGAGTTCCAACTAAAATTAAAGATTTGTATTCTTTTATTTAATATAGAGCCTGTTTTAAGCGAGCCCCCCTCCCCTTACCACCTGTCTACACTCTACACCAATCACATTTACTTACTCTTTCTCGACTATGAGGGTTCCAACAAATTTAAAGATATTTATTCCTTTAATATAATACAGGGCCTCTTTTACATGTAGGTGAGCCAACCCCCCCCCCCCTTCCCCCCCCCCTTTCCCCATTCCCGTTTAGCTACGCCAATCACATTTACTTACTCTTTCTCGACTAAGAGAGTTCCGACTAATTTAAAGATATTTATTCCTTTAATATAATACAGGGCCTCTTTTAGGTGAGCCCCCCCCCCCCCTCCTTTACCCCCTGGCTATGCACATCGCATATATTTACTCTTTCTCGACTATGAGAGTTCCAACTAAAATTAAAGTTTGTATTCTCTTTATTTAATATAGAGCCTGTTTTAAGTGAGCCCTCCCCCTCCTCATTCCCGCTTGACTGTGCCAATCACATTAACTTACTCTTTCTCGACTGTTATAGTTCTGACTGAAATTAAATATTTGTTTTCTCTATTTTATACAGAGTCTGTATTGAGCGAGCCCTCCCGCCCCCCCCCCTCTCCCTTCTCGCTTGCTACGCCAATCACGTTTACTTACTCTTTCTTGCCTATGAGAGTTCAGACTAATTTAAAGATGTTCGTAAAAAACAGGGAATCTATTAGGTGAGCCCCCCCCCCCCCCTTTACCCGTTGGCTTTGCAAATCGCCTTTACTTACTCTTTCTCGACTATGAGAGTTCAAACTAAAATTAAAGATTTGTATTCTTTTAATATAATACAGGGCCTCTTTTAGGTTAGCCCCCCCCCCCCCCCCTTCACCCCTGGCTATGCAAATCGCATTTATTTACTCTTTATCGACTATGAGAGTTCCAACTAATTTAAAGATATTTATTCCTCTCATATTATACAGGGCCTCTTTCAGGTGAGCCACCCCCCCCCCCCCCCCTTCACCCCCTGGCTATGCAAATCGCATTTATTTACTCTTTATCGACTATGAGAGTTCCAACTATTTAAAGATATTTATTCCTCTCATATTATACAGGGCCTCTTTTAGGTGAGCCACCCCCCCCCCCCCTTACCCCCTGGCTATGCAAATCACATTTTTTAAAACTCTTTCTCGACTATGAGAGTTCCAACTAAAATTAAAGATTTGTATTATTTTATTTAATATAGAGCCTGTTTTAAGTGAGCCCCCCCCTCCCCATTCCCGCTTGCCTGCGCCAATCACATTTACTTACTCTTTATCGACTGTTATAGTTCTGACTGAAATTAAATATTTGTTTTCTCTATTTTATACAGAGTCTGTATTGAGCAAGCCCTCCCGCCCCCTAACCCCCCTTTACCCCCTGGCTACGCCAATCACAGTTACTTACTCTTTCTTGCCTATGAGAGTTCAGACTAATTTAAAGATGTTCGTAAAAAACAGGGAATCTATTAGGTGAGCCCCCCCCCCCCCCTTTACCCGTTGGCTATGCAAATCGCCTTTACTTACTCTTTCTCGACTATGAGAGTTCAAACTTAAATTAAAGATTTGTATTCTTTTAATATAATACAGGCCTCTTTTAGGTTAGCCCCCCCCCCCCCCCTTCACCCCCTGGCTATGCAAATCGCATTTATTTACTCTTTATCGACTATGAGAGTTCCAACTAATTTAAAGATATTTATTCCTCTCATATTATACAGGGCCTCTTTCAGGTGAGCCACCCCCCCCCCCTTACCCCCTGGCTATGCAAATCACATTTTTTTTTTTAAACTCTTTCTCGACTATGAGAGTTCCAACTAAAATTAAAGATTTGTATTTTATTTAATATAGAGCCTGTTTTAAGCGAGCCCCCCTCCCCTTACCACCTGTCTACACTCTACACCAATCACATTTACTTACTCTTTCTCGACTATGAGGGTTCCAACAAATTTAAAGATATTTTTCCTTTAATATAATACAGGGCCTCTTTTACATGTAGGTGAGCCAACCCCCCCCCCTTCCCCCCCCCCCCCCTTTCCCCATTCCCGTTTAGCTACGCCAATCACATTTACTTACTCTTTCTCGACTAAGAGAGTTCCGACTAATTTAAAGATATTTATTCCTTTAATATAATACAGGGCCTCTTTTAGGTGAGCCCCCCCCCCCCCCTCCTTTACCCCCTGGCTATGCACATCGCATATATTTACTCTTTCTCGACTATGAGAGTTCCAACTAAAATTAAAGTTTGTATTCTCTTTATTTAATATAGAGCCTGTTTTAAGTGAGCCCTCCCCCTCCTCATTCCCGCTTGACTGTGCCAATCACATTAACTTACTCTTTCTCGACTGTTATAGTTCTGACTGAAATTAAATATTTGTTTTCTCTATTTTATACAGAGTCTGTATTGAGCGAGCCCTCCCGCCCCCCCCCCCCCTCTCCCTTCTCGCTTGGCTACGCCAATCACGTTTACTTACTCTTTCTTGCCTATGAGAGTTCAGACTAATTTAAAAGATGTTCGTAAAAACAGGGATCTATTAGGTGAGCCCCCCCCCCCCCCCCCCCTTTACCCGTTGGCTATGCAAATCGCCTTTACTTACTCTTTCTCGACTATGAGAGTTCAACTAAAATTAAAGATTTGTATTCTTTTAATATAATACAGGGCCTCTTTTAGGTTAGCCCCCCCCCCCCCCCCTTCACCCCTGGCTATGCAAATCGCATTTATTTACTCTTTATCGACTATGAGAGTTCCAACTAATTTAAAGATATTTATTCCTCTCATATTATACAGGGCCTCTTTCAGGTGAGCCACCCCCCCCCCCCCTTCACCCCCTGGCTATGCAAATCGCATTTATTTACTCTTTATCGACTATGAGAGTTCCAACTAATTTAAAGATATTTATTCCTCTCATATTATACAGGGCCTCTTTTAGGTGAGCCACCCCCCCCCCCCTTACCCCCTGGCTATGCAAATCACATTTTTTAAAACTCTTTCTCGACTATGAGAGTTCCAACTAAAATTAAAGATTTGTATTATTTTATTTAATATAGAGCCTGTTTTAAGCGAGCCCCCCTCCCCTTACCACCTGTCTACACTCTACGCCAATCACATTTACTTACTCTTTCTCGACTATGAGGGTTCCAACAAATTAAAGATATTTATTCCTTTAATATAATACAGGGCCTCTTTTACATGTAGGTGAGCCAACCCCCCCCCCCCCTTCCCCCCCCCCCTTTCCCCATTCCCGTTTAGCTACGCCAATCACATTTACTTACTCTTTCTCGACTAAGAGAGTTCCGACTAATTTAAAGATATTTATTCCTTTAATATAATACAGGGCCTCTTTTAGGTGAGCCCCCCCCCCCTCCTTTACCCCCTGGCTATGCACATCGCATATATTTACTCTTTCTCGACTATGAGAGTTCCAACTAAAATTAAAGTTTGTATTCTCTTTATTTAATATAGAGCCTGTTTTAAGTGAGCCCTCCCCCTCCTCATTCCCGCTTGACTGTGCCAATCACATTAACTTACTCTTTCTCGACTGTTATAGTTCTGACTGAAATTAAATATTTGTTCTCTCTATTTTATACAGAGTCTGTATTGAGCGAGCCCTCCCGCCCCCTAACCCCCCTTTACCCCCTGGCTACGCCAATCACATTTACTTACTCTTTCTCGACTATGAGGGTTCCAACAATTTAAAGATATTTATTCCTTTTATATAATACAGGGCCTCTTTTAGGTGAGCCACCCCCCCCCCCCCCCCTTCATCCCCTGGCTATGCAAATCGCATTTATTTACTCTTTATCGACTATGAGAGTTCAAACTAATTTAAAGATATTTATTCCTCTCATATTATACAGGGCCTCTTTTAGGTGAGCCCCCCCCCCCCCCCTTCACCCCCTGGCTATGCAAATCGCATTTATTTACTCTTTATCGACTATGAGAGTTCAAACTAATTTAAAGATATTTATTCCTTTCATATTATACAGGGCCTCTTTTAGGTGAGCCCACCCCCCCCCCCTTACCCCCTGGCTATGCAAATCGCATTTATTTACTCTTTATCGACTATGAGAGTTCAAACTAATTTAAAGATATTTATTCCTTTCATATTATACAGGGCCTCTTTCAGGTGAGCCCCCTCTCCCTTACCACCTGGCTACCCCAATCACATTTACAATACTCTTTCTCAACTCTTTATTTCTGGTCATTGTCAAGCCTGTAATCAAATTACTTTTCTTTTCAAAATAAATAATCAATCAATGCTTCAAATGTAATGAACTTCTACATTTTTTATTGAAATAATTCAGTTCATACTATTCATGTACAGTGTACATAGCAATTAAAATATTGTTATTAACTGTATTCAAAACAATATTTAACAGAAGTAAACTTCATAACTTTTGTTTACATGTATACTAATTGTCAAGCTCAGAAATGTGCATTTAATGGAATCCATTGTACATTCACATTAACTTATATTCAATCGCATTACTATTAAAAATAATTATTATACAATTCAGAATTGAGTATTACACATAGTGTTTGCTTTGCCTCTAGCAAAACATATATCACAATTAAAATACAGTTTTATATTGTCATCATAGTGTAGACTATTCTTTACCATTAGATACCATAAACCTTGAAGCCCTCTAACATGAAACATATCCGATGTCACTTAAAGGGATTTGGTAACATTGTTAATATGAGTGAAAATTGTGCTAAGGTAATGACTTCAATGATAATCTGAAAGTTTGAATAAAAATGGACCATTATTAATGATAAAAATGGGAAAAACTGATCTAATCGATTCCTGAATTCTCCAAACTATATTATCATAATTCATTTTAACTTCAGGTGAATTTAAATCGTCACAAAGCAATGAATTGGCTCTAGATATGCCATTCCAAACATTTAGGTGTTGAAATATTTTTAAAAGCTTGTTTTATGTCTTATTTTCATGGAAAAAACGTTTGGGAAATTAAAAAATTGGTTGGGAGAATTTACTGTTAGAGGGTGTCACACAGTGACGCCTTCAAGAAGAAAACCATAAATATCTTGGTGGTTTGAGAATTTTTAAAGCATTTTTTGCATGTTAGAGGGTTAGTACGGTAAGAGGAATATAATTAGTAACATTTCATACAAAAATTACGCAGTTTTTTCATCTACCTTCAACAATGTTACCGGTTCACTTTAAATAAGAAAATGACTACAAGAGTTGTTTATAGCTTTCTCATTTGACATGTTGATGATTGCAATGCTCTCTTTTCACTCTGCCATAAACTCAACCAAATTTGAAGCATCCAACATTCTCTGTTTGTCTCGTTTTTGAACTCCCTCTCAAATATTAAAGGCAGGCTTTACTACTTCAGCCAGAAGGGATTAGACCACCCAGCGACCCAGCGAGGTCACTGTGACAGGTGGCTATCTCATTAACTCAGCTCTCATTTAACATAATAAAAAGAGGATCATGAGTGACCAACAGGCACCGATTGGGGAAGTTTTCTATATAGAGGGAAGTAGCTACAAGTAGGACAGTGTGCCTTTAAAGGAATTATACTGGTTGTCTTGCTCATGCTCTAGTAGACTTCAAAATCCTTGTTCTAAATTTTAATTGCCTGAAGAGATTACCAGCGTGTCCACACACAAAACAATTTATCCTGAAACTCTATAACGAAACGTGGTATAAAGAATCATCGTATAAATTTCAGGGTGTCCACACGCAAGAAACGTCGTATAAAGAATCATTGTATAAATTCCAGGATGTCCACACACAGAAGAAAGTATAATCCTGAAACTCAAAGCAAAATGTCGTATAGGTACGCAGTTTGCTACTGCAATCATGAAATGGAAGCGGAAATGAGAGGTCAGGTCTCCTTTCGCTCGAGGTCATGTTAAGCCCCGCCCAGTTATACCGTTCTAGTTCGACTAGTTATACTAGTTACGTCCACACACATCACATTCCGTGATTAGGCGTGATTCTTTGTACGTCGTATAACGAAACGCATGTTTTGGCATCGTTTTTGTTATACGACCTTTTGTTATACGACGTTTAGTAATAGTAAGCGTCCACACACACAATTTCATCGTATAGCTATTTCGAAACGGTATAACTAATCACGCCTAAAATTTGTGTGTGGACACGGGGAATATGTAGCTCTTGTTTAATTAATTAATTACCCGATATACACAAAATAGAAACGTAATCTTCCCAGAAGTATGTTCTTGTTACAAGGGTGAACAGAATATTCTGTGGATTTAGATCATTTTAAGCTGGATGAACAGTATTAATGAATATTTATCATTATATCTCAAACTTCCTCCTTTCTGGCCCAATGATCCTGTAGTATTTTCCTCATTTCATCCTTCTTCATTTCTCAGTTTCATTAGTTATTTGGCAAACCCAATTTGGGAGGACATTGCCCTCTGACTTATGCCAGGCACTGCCACCCCTATATATTTATCAACAAGTGTCAGCTTAATGGCGTAATGGCCCTGGACACTGCAGTTATCACCAGTGACCCACCCTTACTTCTCAGAATTGGTATAGAACTCTCTTTGTTTTAATCCTGCCTCCCAAGAAGGATGAAAACAACATCTTCTCTCTAAACTCTCTCCATCACTACACTTCTCGAAGTTCTTCATCAAAGCAACACGTCAATTTGAGAACGTCATCATAATTTGGTTCCAGCATACACTTGGAGCAAATCTATTTCAATTCTATCTCCTGCATTTCATTTTGGAGAATGTAATTTCTCTGCCATTCACCCAGAGAACCATCCTTAATTCGCTTGTGCTAGCCAAGTTTATTTTTTTTTGTGATATCATCTGTGGTGATTTTGTGGTGAGTGCCTTGGAAATTGTGCAATATTTGGAATAGTTGTATATATGATTGGAGGATTCATTGCTGAGTGTCTCAATACGCATTAAGTCGGTAAGTGGTGATTGGTTTTTGTAATCATTTTATCTGCTCAGCGACCGTTCCCGCTTCACTGGTGACCCCGACGTGATTTAAACCCGACCAACGTGCTGAGTAGCAGACATCCTTCATCAAAATTGTTTCAATTATTGTCTCCTTTCCTTCATATTTCTACTGGCAACTTCAATAGTCATCATGCCTAATGACGATCACACCCATTGGTCTGTTGTGTCAGCAGGTGGTGATTGTTGCACTCCCAAATTCTCTGCCAAAAATTTCATTTAAATTCTGCTTTTTAATGCTTGTTTTGTGTAATCACATGATTAGCTAACTGCCAATATCCTTGTGAACACATTAAATCAATTTTAATTGACAATTCTGGGTTGTCATCGTGAAAATCTGCAAAAATCTGCAGATTTCAATCTAGCTTCTCAACTTTCCACAGTAAGCAAATGGATTTACCAGCCCTGCATACTACCTCTTGTGTTGGTAACTGACATCCACAAGCCAACTTCTGCAAGTCTTCTGCAAGTATTGATTTCATTTCCTTCTTCGCTTGTATGATGTTCATGAGAGTGATGGCAAGTCTGAGAGCATAATTGATCTTGACTTGAAGTGAGAAGCTGTTATAAATTTGACTTAAAGCTGGTTTTTTAGACTAGACTGAGATTGCTACAATAGTACTTAGTAAATAGTAGTACAAAAGTAGTCCAACTTCATGTATCTTGGTCAGTAACAATGTATATTATCGACTTGCATTGTACATTGTACATTTATATGCAACATCATATCATTCTACATCTAGCATGGGTAGACATATTCCTCCAGCCATGATCTCATCATGGAAACATCCTGTCATCATGGTCTTCTTGATTATTGCTAGCACAGGCTTACTGATAATTAAGCCATTCTTTCAGCAGGATATTCATCATGAGCATGAATTTCGCTCATTGGATACCTCTCTCTGCCCTCAAGCAGACGTGCACCTTGTATGCAAATCAAGCACATTGCTACTTCTTCAAGCATTTCAGATATAAAGAAATTCAACCAGTGTGCTGAATCTTCGCTCTGCTAGTCACCTCGCTATTCTACTACTCTTAAGCGGCCAAGTTGAGCGAAACCCGGGGCCAATAGACACATTCCCATGTGCTATTTGTAATGCGAATGTCACGGACAACGACCAAGCCCTTCTCTGTGATAACTGCAACATGTGCCATATTACATGCAATGGTATTTCTGAGCAATCATATGAAGTCCTTGCCAGACTCAACAGGTTCTTGTGGGTCTGCTGCAGATGTCACAGCATAAATGCAGAAACAGCAGCTTCCCTCAGCAGCAATGCCAGCCTCTCCACAAGCAATCGGTTTGAGTAATTAAGCATCAGCGACACAACTGATGATGCTCAATATCATTGTCAGACGTCAACACCAACTTCAACGTCATCTTGTCATGCATTGAGGCTACCACCACGCCCTCACTTCTCACCATCTAAAAACCGCAGGAAGATCCTGAAGGGTGTCATTATCGATTGCAATGGTCTTAAAAGTTCTGCAAAGTACTCTCAATTCCAAGCAATGATTAGTCATCACAAGCCAGATGTGATCCTTGGTTGCGAATCTAAGCTTGACGAGACATCCCCTACTTACAGCGTATTTCCAATAGAAATTACACAGTATTCCGGAAAGATCGAAACGACCGTGGGGGTGGTGTCTTTGTAGCAGTGCATGAGTCTCTCATCTTAACCAACTGTCCGGAGTTCGACTCAAATAGTGAAATCATCTGGTGTAACTTACAATTCACCAACGCAAAGCCACTATTTATAGCAAGCTTTTACTGTCCCCCAAGTAACGGAAAGCAAGACCTTGAGGAACTCCAACTCTCCATCGCTAAGTTTATGTCTAAACACAGAAGAAGTCACCCTAATATCATCATTGGAGGAGATTTCAATCTTCCAGACATCGACTGGGAATCCTGCTCACTGACCAATCCAAACCATGCAAGCATCCATCAACTTTTGCTTGACACCTTATTGGAATTCTCACTGACACAACTGGTAAGGGATGTAACCCGTCCTGCGTCTAGTAACATCCTGGATCTTCTTTTGATGTCCAACCCTGGCCTCATTACAGATGTATCCATTCATCCTGGCATATCAGACCACAACATTGTGTCCTTCGTCTTTTCAGGAAATCCGAAAACAGCCCGTGCCCCTCCCAGGAAGATCTACCAATTCCACCAAGCAGACCACCAGATCATTAAAGAAACTGTTGAAAAGTTTTCAATCGATTTCTTCCTTTCATCTCCAGAGCTCCAAACTGTAGATGAGAATTGGAACAGGATATCTGCGTTCCTCAAGAAGTGTATGGAGGATCTGATACCATCAAAGATGAGCAAATCCCGGCGACACCTTCCGTGGATCACCACCGACCTCAAACGAAAAATGAGGAAGCGTGATAGGCTCTTTAAGAAAGCCCGTAAAAACCCCAGTACGTCAAAATGGAAGGCTTTCAGACAGCATGGCAACGTGGTAGCGAAACTAGTTCACCAAGCACACCACGATTACGTGAACAACATCATAGGGAACAGTCTGCAAGGGAATCCCAAGACCTTTTGGTCCTATGTCAAGCAGTGTCGGACTGAGAATATGGAAATCCCATCGCTTAGATCTGACAAAGGCATCCACACGACCAACAAAGACAAAGCAGAGTGTCTCAACTCTTTCTTCCACTCGGTATTCACCAACCAACATGTAGCTGCCAACAACATCCTGGTAGATGACCAACATGGATTTCGGCAGAAACTTTCCACCACCACACAACTCATCTCTGCTACCCAGGATTGGGCACACACCTTACAATGCAGAGGCCAAACAGATGTCATCTTCCTTGACTTCCAGAAAGCTTTCGACCGAGTACCTCATCGCCACTTGCAGACCAAGCTCGAGCATTATGGCATAAGAGGAGACACATTACATTGGACTATGTCGCTACTTTCCAACAGGCAGCAAGCAGTTGTTGTCAAGGGCTCCCGGTCATCTTGGATGCCTGTTACCTCTGGGGTACCTCAAGGTTCAGTGATCGGACCAGTCCTCTTTTTGCTGTACATCAACGACATCACTGCAAATATCCAGTCCAAGATGCGCCTTTTTGCTGATGATAGTGTGATTTACAGAAATTCACACTAAGAATGACACCTCCATCCTTCAGCAAGACCTTCAAACCTTGTCTGACTGGTCCGATTAATGTCAAGAAGTGCGCCTCCCTTACCATCACGAGGAAAAGAACACCAATACAGCATGACTACCGGATTTCCAACGAGATAATACCCAGGATAGACAAGTACAAGTATCTCGGGGCAGGTCAACAACCAATCAACCCCGAGTTAGAAAATTCTGACCAGCCATCACGGATAGTGACATCAATAATTTGGCGATTCATGACTAATTCAATAACAGAGTTGATCTAGGGATGAAATATAGACATGAATAAAAAAGAAAGCTATACCTATACACTTGATACATGTCTAAAGAACATTTTTGCATCCAGTCATGAAGCTTGATTATGAGATAAACCTTTTTACACTAGCTGAATACTATTGGTATGTTTTATCCCACTAGACAGGGTAGAACTTTCAATAAAGAATATCCATCATCTATATCCATACTCTAATTATTGTCTACCTCTAAGTGGGGCTAACAGCTGAGAGTTAGGCCTGTCATTGTACCCACTGGTGATGCAAAATTTGGCGATTTCCCCAAAAGAACGTTTAACTTAATTGAGATGAAGAAACCTGATCCAGATGAAAAAATCATAGATACAAAACTAATAAAATTGTTGCTTGAAAAGCGAATGCCTGGCCTTGTCTTGGAACTTCCTGAAGGTAACTGTAGCATGAATGCTTTTCATTTCCCTGTACACCAAAGCAATCTGCAATTTGAAACAGAATAATGTAATTTTAGTTGAAAACAATACGCTTATTATAATATGTTATATTATTATATTTTATCCAATGGCCAATTGCCTTCTCCAAGTTTCAGAAGAATATCCTTTAGCTTTTTTCCAATCATGTTGGATATGTTTATCCAATTTTGTGATAGTTATTGTTACATGAAATATGAGAAGTAATAAATCATTTTTTGTTATTTGTTCATATTTCATGAAAGTTATCAATATTGGTACAAATAATGATAAATAATTCTGCTGATGATTCTTATTCAATATTCACTTAGAAATGCTGATTATATTCAGAGGTTAATGGGCCACCCTGCCTTTAAATAATGTCCCAACCTCAAGTTTTTATCAAATCAAATTGCGTAATGCAGGCGAGGCCGCGGAGAGCGTCTCCCTTGTTTATTATTATTATTATTGTTATAATCATAATGATGATTAATCTTTTCTTTTGGGAAAATTTATAATTGATATTGAAGATGAAAAGATAATTATGATAAGTTCTGCAAAATCATATGACTCTAAACTCGAACTGATTTCATGTAAATACAGTGTATATCAGATTAAAGGAAACCTAACACCAAGATATAACTTCAGTTATTCTAACAGATTTATTGTATTTTTTGCCCATTAATCTACAAAGTGTATGAGAAAGGCATTAAGCAAGAAAAAAGTACAGTTTCTCAGCACGACATGGGCATCGCCATTTTCTTGATAACGTGACATATTATGCGAAGTCATTTATCAAGTAAATGTATTCAAATTTAGGGATGCTTCCTTCCCAGGTGTGTGTGGCGATGTTAGTCCTTATGTTAAATCGCTCATGTTAGAACTGAAATATTAAATCCTGCAACAAATTGTATACAAAATGTACTCACGATTTCATGGTATGGCTTAGGGTGGGCCGAGGTTTTGTTTTTGGCAAATGCTTTCTTCGCTTTTTGTAGCATCATTGCTTCATCTTCTGATGATAGTAGCTTTGTCTAAAATGATAGATACAACAAAGAAGAAATGTATTGATGGTGAAGGGTGATAAATTATGTAGCTAATTGTAATTACAACAATTGTCATTTCCACACATTAAGAACACACTAGTTTTGCAAGACTTTCATATTTACAGGAAAGATGGCCTAACATGCAGATCAATGCAGAGCTATTATTACTATTCCATGTTATTTCATTTCAAATATAATGATGCATTTCTATTTTAAAACCAACCTTTCTACTGGTTTCCAGTTGGGACGGTAGCCAGTCAGTATCTGCCTCCAAATTTCGTTTGACTCCTCTCGAAGGCTTTGCCGGCTTCGTCTGTTTTTCTTTGTCATTCTGCATTAGAATAAAGTCAATTATAATCAACATATCCAACAATACTGCAGTAATGCCTTGACATTTCTTGAGTTTGATTTTTGTGGATCAAACCCATTTTCATAAAAACCTTACAAAAGTAGTTGCAAACTAGTCCCTACATGTAGTAGCCAATTACAATCCCTAGTTACCAACTGTGGAGTAGCCAACTAACTTGTTGGAAAGAACATTGGTCTGAAAGGTTCATATTTCTTTGTTCAGCACAAGTAGTCTTTTATATCTAGTTGCCAATTAGTAAATGGTTGATTAACAAAAATAAAGACAAAGAAGCTGAATATTACAATAAATCTATTTCCAAGTCTATTGAATGAGGGAATTTGTATTGCAGTGACAAACAAACCTTTTCAGTCTGGCTACTGCTAATGTCTGTACCTTCATCCTCCTCCTCGTCCTGCATTAAATTTAAGGAAAAAATGTCAGTATGCTTATTTTTTAAAATTATATATAAAATATACATGTATATATAGATAAGAAAATTGCATTCTTATTTCAACATTGATTTCAGAGCCCCACTTTGAAGAAGCATGCATTCAGCGATGTAATTATGTCATGAATATTTCATCCTTCTATTACAGATTACAAGATTTAAGTTCAGCTGCACCCTCATCTAGGTATTAGAGCAGCCATTCAAATTGGAGTACCTACCTGAGAATGACTATGTCAATGGACATTGTTTAGCAACGAGCAGTCATCCATTTCATGGTGCTCCAGAAGAAGGAGTTAAAGGATATCAAAGAGCAGCTGGTGACAACATTAGGAAACCATGATCTTGCCTTCTCCACACTCTTAAAGGAGTTGAGGAACACTCTTCAAAAAATGGTCGGGAGAGCATCTATGATGATGACCCAAAAAGGACAAGGTAATAACCAGTAGGGATACGGCACTAAATTATTTCTTCAAATTATTCCATTTAGGGTCCTGTATTTTTCCAGGGAGAGGTACGGTTTTATTCATATATCTAGAACATCCATTGCACGAAAATGCATATATTAGTAATTTAAAAAAAAAATACTTGCCTCTTTCCACATTTGGGAAATTGCCTGGCTGGCCCTTCTTGCGGAATCCATATCCTGGGTGGCAGTATAGTACTTCTTTGCAGTACTTGTAGAGTGCTTCATGAACTCTGCCACCTCACAAGCTGCTTCCGCAGACAACTTCCTCTGTGCCTATATTTTTTATTTGAAAACAGAAATCACCCATTACCTTAATTGAAGTAAATATTTTATAACAAAATATTAATCACCACCCCCCCCCCCCCCCCCCCCCCCCCCCCCCCCCCGTCCCCTTTCCCAGTCTGTTTGCTAATTGAAATATTGTGATTCTCACATTTGCTCTACGTCTTGGAAACGGCGGCCGTTGGCCCCCAAAGTCGAGAGATACCTGCGGCGGCCTCCACAAATTCAAAATATGAAATGCGGCTACCCTAACATATGTGACCGTTGGAATTCTGCGGCGGCCCTATAATTGCTATTGGCTGTAGATATTATAGATCCCACGGCCGCGGCGGCAAATGTGACCTATTGGCATGACATGTAGTATGCTTTTTGCAGCCAACATCAAATTCTGTAGTTCTTTGCAGGAAATATGATATGTCACCTATGTCCCATGCAAAGAAAACCTGATTACTTTCTAGACTTTGCTGTGAGACACTATTGAGTGACCAAATTAAACTAATTGAATATATCTTTGCGCAGCACAAAATTTGATTAAACGAGTGCGCTTGCTAAATTAGATTAAGACAACTAACAGTCATTATTCATCCACACAAAGACATTTTCAATCCCTTTTGTTTTGAGAAAAGTTCAAAATTAGTATTAACTTTCAAATGCCGTTGGAATTTAACCTTTTCATGTTTTTTTAGCCTGCCTGGGTAAACCTTTTTTTTTTTTAGCATTTAAACATCAATAATAAATATAATCTATGATTCATTTAGAGGAGGATCAAATGAGACACAATGGAGCGGAAGAAAACATACAGAGAAGATAATTGTTATGAAACCTCCATTGTTGAACATGCACCACAGGAAACATGTTTTCCTCCTCCCCCCCCCCCCCCCCCCTCCCCCCCTCCATATGTTTAATCAGTACATGTTTCATGTACATGAAAGTATCCATTGACTCCTATTTGTTAATGGTCTTACATATTATCCCTGTTGTTATAAAAAGTACATGTAGGCATTTTATTAAATGGGCATTGCCTCTGAACAATGTTCTCTAATAATTTATTAATTACATGTATTGATGTTCCTATCTTGTTGTCATGTTGTAGACATTTCATGGTTGGTCTTTCAACTACAACAATTTAATATTTGTTGTCCTAAGAAAACCAAAATTAAATTTGATTTAATTTAATATTGCATTTACGTAAGTGGCGGCAGTTTTACGGATGTTTGTAGGCAGAAACTTTCCAGGGAGATTGTACGACTCCCAAATCCTGGACATGATCTGTCCAGGATTTGAGAGTCGTCCTCCTGTTTTTTTCCATCAAATATGGCTCGTTGGGGTCGGTTGTCATGGTCGCCTTATACCCTGGCGTAAAATCTCTCATTTTGGAGTACGACTCCACCAGGGTACTCCCATATTGGTCCAGCAGAAGGACAGCATCCCCATAGGTTGTTTTCGTCTTGTGGTCTTCCACCTGTTGTAAATCATAAATTCAATCATCAAAAATTAATTTCATGTTATTGTCATCTTCTACAGTGCAAAGCATATTGAGTGGTTTGGATTCATCTTAAATGAAGATTGCATCATATCAGTCAGTCTAATAAAGTAGCATTAAAATATTGGAATTTTTCTGTTTAAGACATTGCCTATTATGATTAAGCTGTGGTTACTAAGCTGGCCTATTCCATGGAAAGTGTTCACCTTCCAAAAGTCATAAAATGAGCAATATCTTCAAAAATACATATATTTGCGTCACAATGGTAATTATGGTAATTTGCCGGGGGAGGGTGCATGCGCACTCGCGAAGGAAACCAGCGCATGCGCACGTGGAATCCGGTAGGGGCGGTCAATAGGGTGATAGTAATTATACAAAGCAATCTTTCATCAACTCATCGTTAGCTCAATCGGTAAGGACAGCGTGTTACTAATAGAACCTTGGAGTTGCCGTGAGGGTTCAAATCTCGGTTTATTTAGTTTTTTACCCTTATAAATAGTGAGGCAAAGCAATAAATAATCAAAGTCTGATTGTTTGTGACCTCCTTGCATGCGTCAAGTATAACAGTTCGTATGTGAGCATGCGCTAGGTATAAAAGTTCGTAGAAAAAAAAAGGTCGCGTCCAGGAACCAAGTATATGTTTTTTCTATTTTTTTTTTTTTTTAATGTGGCAACAAATTTGGTAAAAAAGAACAGATTACATGAATAAGCTGAAACCAGAGTGACTGACAGGCAAACAAAAATTGTTTGTAATTGCTACAAAAAAAGCATAATGATGTACCTTAGGCTGATATGAATTGCAATAATATTGGCTGTCTTTTGTTTGGGGATATCAAAATATGCCCTTAAAAGGACCAGTCTTACGACTTAGGGCATTATGAGGAATATATTATGATATCCCCCTCAATGCCATCCGATATTATGTATAATTACTAACTTTAATTCTTTCAGATATAAGTATTTTATTTAGTTGCTGCCTGTAAAATAGGTGGTCATGAAGAGCCCTGCATCTCTGGACCAAGAATCTTATGGTAGATTTAAAGATAAAGCTTGCCCATTATAGGAAGACTATTTGCATGATTTGTGAAAGTCACCCATCTCTTAATAGAAATTTATGTACTCTGACTATTTTTAATACATGTAGAAAGGAAAAATAATGACAGATGATGTCAATTAAATATTTGTACAGTCATGTCACAAGTTAAATATATAAATACAAGCATTTTGGGGAACTAAAGAATAAAATAATATGTAATTTGTTAATACCAAGAATTCTCTCTTGCCATCTCGCCCTTTACTGGCTGCCACCTCATTGGTTTTGAGGGTGGCACATAGCCCCCCTCGTCCGGCATTTTGACATTCGAGTTCCACTATGAGCGTCCCTCACTGCCTTGATGACTGCCCATGAAACTTCTCCTTCGTTGAATTTGTCTGTGTGAAATTAATCAAACAGCTGATTATTGAAATCATATAGTAAATCAAATTTAAATTGAAATAGGAAGTTTTCCTTGATATTGTGTATGAAGGTTCCAATTTCTTGGTTGTTGATGAAGAATTACGACTAATCAATGAAGGTACTTAGAAAATTCAGGATGAATGTATAATTGAAAGATTACTGCATGAGACCATAATTATATAAATGTATATATTTTTGTTGTTCTTCTTTATTACAGAACAAGTGGATGAGGGGCTTGCAAGATATGTCATGAGGCCATCTCATTTGTCTGATTTTCTTAATTCCAGTCTGGTATCAAGGTTGACCTTAAAGCTGTAGAAATATGATTCTTGAGGAGAATACAGAAAATATCATGGAGTGACAGATTGTCAAATGAGGAAGAGCTTGTGGTGTGTTGATAGATCCCTTCAAAACCTCCTAAGATAGAGACAACTTCATTTGGCACAGACAATAGGATATTGACTGGGAAAATTTGGGGGAGAAGAAGCATAAGGAGGCAGCGTATCAAATAAATTCATCAGTTGACTGGTAACAGTACTACCAGTTTATTAATATAACCAGAGATACAAGTAGATAGAGTGTCATGATTACCAGTGCAATTGTCAGCACAGTGCAGTTGTATGAGAAGATAGTGAATGGCCCATTGCTTGGAAGATGAGATTAAATGAGTAGTTAAATGGAGCAACGAAAAATCAATTATTACTGATCTAATGTGAAACTTTTGAAAGAGTTACAAATTGTAGTTATTCTTATTCATTATGTAAATACATGATATGTGTATGTTGCGTGCACAGACAAGCAATCTAGAGTTCAGCAATGTAACACCAATCAGGGTAAACATTACTCTTAGTAAAACAAAAATATATATCTTGATAATCTTGTGAGCAGTTGTGTGAGAGGATGATCAGTCAGTCAAATAGAATTGTCATATTTCATAATAGTAACTTGCCAATTCTGGGGACTATTAATGTGTTAAGTCGCAGACCTTTAACGTTGGTCCCTCCTTATTCTACTTATTTCATATGGATTTATTTAATGTGTGTTTTGCTTTATCTTTGAAATGCTTTGTATACGTATACAAATGCTTTGTATATTTAAATGTTTGCATGTTTTTTTAAAAGTAAAGAATGAATAAAGACCGAACAGAAATAGTAGAATTATTTGACTTTTAGATTAAATAATAAGATATAGAGTGTTTACCGATGGCATTTTCTGCTTCCTGCTTCAGGCTTCCCCTGAATCTCTGTACGTCGGTAGCTGGGAGTATTGATCTATTATCAATCAAAGAGAAAATATATTAATTACAGGACGTTGCATTTCATATACATTTAACTAATATACTCTACTTGAATCTATTTGTCACCATTCAATATTTGTAATGATTATCTATATAAGGCTTCCAAGTGGTACAATAAATCAGTGTATTTAATATCTTTAGCGCAGTACCCGGATGACTGATCAATATTGCTTACGTATTGCTCTGTCATCCGGGGAACTTCAACTGTCGATTCAATATCGCTTGATTATCAAATTTTGTTATTTCGCTAGTCAGCCTGATATAGATAATAATAATAAATATTGTATGGCTCTGTTTTCGTGTGATACAAGAATAAGAATATATTGCTTTCGCTATGACAATATATTCTTGTATCACACTCAAAGCCATCCAATATTATATACGTATTCCATTGGATTCCTGGTACTTTATTAATTCATAACTGGGTATAATAAGTCGAATACATATTTCTTTTTGTGAAGTGGTATGACTTAAAAAAATGAGCTTCCCAAGAACATTTTTATAATTAAAAATTAAAATTTTAAAATTATAATAACGTACCTTCAAATAGCATATGACGCATTTACACCTTTCAAAATATTCTTTGTAACTCCGTAGTAAATAATTATTTGAACTCTCTCAAGATATTGTTTTTGTTGTGCATGTAATTGATCCAATATAAATTTGTATTGAGATGAAGGGGATGAACAAGCAGAATCTAAAAGACATGCTGATCTTATTGCCTGTCATATCTCCTTGTTATTACAATCAGCAGATGTAATATAATATTAGAGGGAACCGTTTACCTTTAATCATTTTCTTGTTGGCCATCTCCCGCTTTTTGATGTCCGGTCGAAGGCCGGACATAAAGGTGCTTACCCTTAAGAGGGTTCTCGTAACATCCTCTGCCCTTCCAAACTGGCCGGTATATCCGGCCTCCGACAAAATGTAGTTGCCAAACTTCTTTAGTGTATCGAGATACTTATGCCTTGTTTTTGGCATATTCGTCTCTTTCAATCTTTGAACGATGCTGTTTGAAAATAAATGTATGAAATACAAGTATGTATTGAATATGCAAGTAAATTATACAGGGTTAACAAATTATTTTGTACTTATGAATGTTATTTCATTTCCTATTTTTAACTTTAATCTGAAATGAAAGATGCTGTTAAAGTACATGTGTAATATAATTTGCGAGAATTATAGTTCTTGGAAAAAACGGTGGGGGGGGGGGGAGAAAATGTTATGTTTACTATCTACATTAGTTAGGAGTTGTTTGCATAATTATTAAAACAGTGCATTGGCAATTCATCAGATCTTGCCATATTATGGAAGCTTTCAGGCTGTAAAGATCTGAAGGTGCCCACTCCTTTCTGGGATAAGTAATCTATGTACATATTTCATTTTAAATTTTCTTGTATATGTATGTGAAAGCAAAATGTAAGGTGCAGTTGATCATTAAATATGAATTAAACATGAATTAAACATCAAACTGTATATATTTTTTTTCTGTTATATGTTTTAAATTACTAACTTCAAGAGCACTTTCGAGTCGGTGAAGACCGACTTCAAAGATCCACCCCTCCCATTTCCTTGATTCTCTTCAGCATACCGCAGTGTGCAATTGCACTGCTCCTGCAATACCTGATGCATGCTCTAGATATGCAGAAAATGCGAGCATTATCTCTTCCGGAGTCTCCTCTGTTGGAATATTTTATTCAGATGAAAACAGAGTAATAAGCCAACTAATATCTCTTAAAATTGAGGGTACAGATGATTTTTAAATGTCGAAAGTATTACAAGTGGAAACTCGGTACAACGAGCATAAAGACATAAAATCAA